>NC_056744.1:56617216-56957331 GCF_019279795.1 Protopterus annectens | reverse complement strand
AAAACCCTCAGGTATCATCAAAAAACTCATCAGCTTGAATGTAAACCCATACATCACAAGATGGGTTGCAAACTGGCTAAGTGACAGAACCCACAGGGTCAAAGCCTGTCACAAGTGGTGTCCCACAGGGCTCAGTCCTGGGTCCACTGTTGTTCGGCATCTACTTTTCTGAAGTACAAGCAAACACAGGAGGGTTATGGCTGACAAAGTTTGCAGATGACTGCAAACTGGGCGCCATAGTCGAAAACACATCTGACACAGATATCCTTCAGAAGGGCCTCACAGAAACGGATAACTGGTGCCAGAGCCATGGCCTAAAGTTAAATGCCAAGAAATGCATAGTCATACCCTTCGGGAAAAACAAGGTTACCCCTAGCTACCATATAGGTGGCAATCCACTGAGCACAGAAGAAATCATTAGGGATCTGGGGACCCAGGTTGACAGTAGCCTTCGCTTGACACTCATGTTGCTAAAGTAGTTAGGAAAACCTTCTACATTGCCCACCTGATCATGAAGGATTCACATCTAGATCAAGGAGGTCATTGCCCCCCTGTACTCATCACTCATTAGACCTATGATTGAGTACAATGCCCCATTCGGAATGTATCTGACCAGACACCTGCAGCAGCTGGAAAGGCCCCAAAAGTTCCTCACCAAAAGGATAAAGGGTCTCAAAAATATGTCTTATGCTGCCCAACTGAAAGAACTCCAGCTCTATTCAGTCTCATACCGCTTGCTCAGAGGTGACCTGTGCCTGACATATAAGGCCATGTCAAACCCTGATTTGATGAATATGCTTCACCTCAAAAAATCTAGATCCCTCAGAACCACAAGGGCGGGAGACTTAAACCTTGACACGGTTATTAATAGAACATGCTGGAGGGACAGATTCATCACCCAGAGACTCCCTATGCTGTGGAACAAAATCCCGGTACATGTGAGGCAAAGCACCTCACTGGCCTTGTTCAAGAGGAATCTTGACCAATGGATGGGGGATTGCAGATATACCCCAGGGATTACTTCAGTGTCACTGCTTGACAGAGGCACAGCAAAATAATAGGCATAGTTTTATTCAAACTAAAGGGGTGGCGAAAGCCAAATAACTATGGGCTAGGCTTATAAATGCCCTTGGGCAGATAGCCTAGTATGAACCTATGAACCTATTACATTGCAATTTTATGACATTTGTATATATTTTCCTTGTGTTCCCATTTGTGCACACATGCCCTGCGGTTGTACTTTGCGTTACTGTGGACATGACATTAAATGTTGTTTTTCAGGTGTTGTCCATCTTTTCTTATGCCATTGGCTGTATATTTAGCCATTGGCATATGTTAACTTTGTAATACATGAGTCCGGTCCGCTTTCATAGCTCCGATGTTCTGTTTGGCAAAATGTAAACCGTTTTTCTTTGGTTTACATTTCTGTAGGCTTATGCTATGCCTGCATCACTTAATGAATCGCTATGTACCTACATTTGCATGGTGCAGTACTGCACATGGGGTGATTAGCATACCTGAGCCAAGAGCTGCGCAGATCAGGCGTATGTTGGTAGTGCACGTGGAATTGGATCATACCTGAATCGCTCGATGGCCATATTTGGCATTATACCGCCTACGTTATGCCTGCGCCTGGCACAAGCTTCATGAATCTTGGGGATAGTGTTTTTCTATACAATAAGTGAATCTCTTGCAGACAGATTACTTCAGAGGAATAGGGTTTAATTAACTCTATTAATCTTGTTCTATTAGTGGGGCGGTTTAAACTATTGATATTAATTGATAAAATATTCACAGAAAAAGATAAGATATAAAAAATGTATACAATAACTCAAACAATATGTCAACCACTCTGAGTAACTGACAAATGTTATTGAATAACCACTAACCAAAAATGCTGAGAGCCCCCCCCCCACACACACACATAGAAAATTCTGACTGGAGTGACCCCATCCAAATGGAGGTTATGACAAAACATTAATTTTAGTTCAGTTTGTGTTTCCTCTACTGTACGTACAATATGTAAAATCACTTGAAATTCAAACTGGGATGGACTTAATTTTAACCATAATTATTTGTAGAGGTTTGCAAATGATCTTCTTTTTTGAGCAATTTCAACATGCAAGTCCTGAAAAAATGATATGGAAATGTGATTATAAAATAAAGTCTTGCATTTTGTGCCACTGAAAAAAACTGTGTGAGTAAATTTTCTGTTACCTATCCATTGATCTAATTTACATTTGAAAATAGATATCCTCTGCAAAATATATTTGTTCCTCCAAACTGTTCTGTTGATGTTGTGGAAGAGGTTTAGATCCCTAGACCCAGTATTTGTTATGCCGTTTGACTTGCTGATGTGCAGTAAATCCATCAGTAATGGACTGGAGGATGTCTTGTATGCCAGACACAGGTCACCTCTAAGCAATCTGTAAAGATAGCCAGTATAGTGTCAAGGCTCTGAGTTGGTCTATGTAAGACATGTTATTTATGCCTTGTATCATTTTAATAAGCTGTTACTTTGGGCATTCTAGTTGCTGCATGTGTCCTGCTAAACAGGGCATTATATTCAATGATTGGCCTAATGAGGGCTGAATAAAGGGGGGCAATGACAGCCCTAGAGCTAGCCTCAGTCCCTTTGTTTATAAGCTGTGCAATATAGAAGGGCTCTCATACAACAATACAGACATGTTGGTCAAAAGTCCACATAAGTTCTTAAAACCTGACCAACTATATCCATTTGTCAGCTAAGTAAAGTGGAGCCATTGGGGCCCCTTTTCAGTCATGACTTAGTTACATTAACAAAAATGAGGAGACAAACTATGGAGAATGCAACAAGATGCAAAGTACACCAAAAAGTATGCAACAATGTACAAAGATCAATATAAGACATACATCTAACACAACATTTTACAAGGGAGAAACTTTGTACTTCTCATAAGAAATATGCCCCTGAAATACAGTTCTGCAGGGAGATAAAGCAAAAAGATGAGCTGAGTTTGATAGTTTAAAGGGGGCATGAACAGCTTGATGAAAGGGTGGTAGGGAGTGAGTTCTAGGTAGATTGGGCAAGATGAAAGGAAACATAGTCAGCAAAGATAAGGGAGTATTTGGGATGACCAATGGTACAGGAGAGGAGTGAAAATATCCGAGCATCCTGGGGTATTGCTTGACAAAGACTATTTTCTTCAGGGATTTATAACCGGTCCATGTAAAGACCCTTGTTAAAGACAGACACACACACACACACACACACACACACACACACACACACACACACACACACACACACACGTGGATACACTTTGGTTGAATTTACCCTTTGTGAATTTTTTTTCAGCTCTGGGGCTGAGTGTGTGTGTGTGTGTGTGTGTGTGTGTGTGTGTGTGTGTGTGTGTGTGTGTGTGTGTGTGTGTGTGTGTCAGGAGTAGGGCTAGGGTTAACACATGAGTAAGGTGGTATTTACTCTGTTAAAAACAAAACAAAATAAAATGCAAATTTACTGATATCTGGAAAAAATCAGAAATGGCTATAGTCTGATAATGAACTGGACACTGCAGTTGGTGAATATTGCAAGTGATATGGCTGAAAGTTTTTAAAAATGTGTGCTGATCCTTTTGGAAAGCAAATTTAGAATCTCATGAAGCTTCTTCAAATGCACAATATTTCTAAAAGAGCATTCATTGCTCAGTATTTGATCCCTGAAGTTAAAAGTCACAAGTTAAACTTGTGCAAAAAATGAATCAAAAAGAATAAGGATTTTTTAGAGTGACTTTGAGTTACTGAGGTCATCTGGGGTGACAGTGAAAGAAGTCTTCTGTAATGTTAAACAAGTCCATTTACAGAAGATATTTATAGAGATAAGCCACAAGCTCATATTTTTGTTATAGCACGAAAAATCCCTCTTTTTTAGCTGATGGGTCAAAGATGAAAGGGTTAGGTTCAAGCATACCTTCTCAACTTTCCATATTTTTGCAGAATGTCCAGGTTTTTTCCTCATATTTTTGTTCTGTTCATCATAAAATGTGTGGTTTTCTGGCAAATCATTGAGGATTGAAGTTGCTAAATAATGACACACATTTCAGTTTCAGAGTTTATATCCTTCAGAAAATTTATGCTAATACAAAACTTATTATTCTAGCAACTTTCTAAGTTTATAAGAGCAGTATTTTAAATGCATCCCTATTTATGGGCCTTTGTACCCCATTATTTTAGGCTTTGTCTAGTTTATTGTGCTGAGAGGTGGAGAGGTATGATGCAGGCTATGCTTGAATTTGATATCATATCTTCAAGTAATGTAGAGACAGGGCTCAGTGAAGGATTATATGATTCAGAGTCAACGTTTACATAAGCATTTTTTATAGAGTTGAACTGCTGATGTTGTTTGCTGAAAGCAAAAACGCAATGGCATTTTATTTTTCTTGCAAGTGTCCAGCTTCGATTGCATACAAACTATTAATACATGGATTTTGATAACATAAAAGGCAGTAAAATATAGTATGTAAGTTAATTTTTTCTTATAATAATAGCATAATGAATAAGAAACTGCAATGTAATGTTAGCTTTCAAGACGACTTTTGCAACTGTATTATTACATAGAGTTAAGAACACGTAGTGTTTCTTATTGAGGCAGTACCCCACCATACAAGTTTTTATAAGTATATCCATGGGAAATAATACTGAATTATATGAAGTCATCAAAATAACTTTTTGTAAGTATAAAGTAAAATATTTTGTAGCTGAAATTGCTAGTAAGCTTCTAATAATTGTTTCATATTTTACCCATAGTATATGTATTCATGGTGTGGTTGCTAACAATGTTGCACCTGTGTTACTGTGTAATGTCAGTTTGTGAATGTATCGTGCACTTTTGATCAGCGTAGAGCTCGCTGTCCTGGAAGTATATAGGTGATAGTGTTAAGGCGCTTTGTCTTGTAAAATGTACATTTCTTGTCAGATTGAGGACTGCAGTAATTCAGTAAGCTAAGTAATGGCAGGTGCTTTTAGTGTCTTACTTCATATCCTTTAGAAAATGTATTATAATGCAAAGTGTGTTATTGTACCAACGTCCTAAAAAGCAATATTTAAACTAAACTAAACTATCTCCCTGGCTTCTGGCATGTACACCCCACCGCTCACTTTTTGGCTTTATCACTAACTGCTGTTGCGCTAACAGATTGAGAGCTATGCTGTCTGCACTTGTTTTTGTTCTTGAAAGCAGTTCACTGGATGATAGCCTCTAATCTTTGCTTTGTGGTGGTGTGCAAGGAGAGAAAGAGTTATCAGAGCAGGCTAGCTGGAGGAGGGGAATGATGGGGAGGCCTGGGTTGTAAAAAGACCTGTGTCGTGCTGCTTCAATTAGTCTTGGCTCCCTCCTCCACTCTGTTTCTTAAAAAATGGACAAAGGTGTTAAATCACAACAGACAACTTTGTGACAGGTTTACAGATCCCATAAGTAACAGCATAAGGGAGGGGGTTTCACAGATGTTGAGCTTTGACAATACAAGCCTCTTGGCTTGGGAAGCATGTTATACATTGTACATGTTTGCTAAAGATCTGAAAAGCAGCAGTTAAAGAGACACTAGGTACTGTCTGTGTTTTATTTTGTTAAGCGGGTAGGTTGTCTGGATGTGTGCAGTCCATAAAATGTGTTCATAAAAGAATAGACATAAATCACATTTTCAGGTTAATTTTGGATTGTATGCACACTGTAGAGTAACTGTCTTCTGCTTTTTACAAAGTACATACACTAACACTATCACATGTGCCAGTTTCTCTAATGTGTAGACATAAAAGAAAAGTGGAAACAGGTGGTGATGGTACATGTCTTGTGTGTATATTAGCTGTCCGTGCTTCTGTAAGTCTAATTCAGGGTTCTTTGTTGTGTTTCTATGTCTCATCATGACATTTCACACCATGCCTATCAAGCGTATACAGTAAAAACAGCTGCCTTTCTCGGTTATGAAGAATATATGAATATAAATCATTCATATAAATGCTGTAATAGGTGTGTGTGTGTGTGTGTGTGTGTGTGTGTGTGTGTGTGTGTGTGTGTGTGTGTGTGTGTGTGTGTGTGTGTGTGTCTGTGGACTGCATTGCTGTGCTTGTCTGTGAGTGACTAGCTGTGTTTGTCATAAACCCTATTTAATGAACGTGACTGAAGAGTAAAGATGCCAAAAGCCTCAGTTTTTTAATATAATCACCATACCCCCAAGCCAGCTAGCTCACTTAAACTGTTTCATGTCTCTTTGTCATACACGGACTAGTAGCTGCATGATACCACATTTTGATTTTACAGGAGTTCACAAAGTACTCCTGCCACACTGCTGCACCTGTAGCACAAGGCTCAAGTAGTACAAAAACAAATCATAACAACCCCCACTAAACAGTCTAAAAGACCACCTGGACAGGCAGAGATGGCTGAAGGTGAAAACGATAAGGCCTGTTCTCAGTAACATCTCTGTTAGTAAATATGTGGTTTTCAGCATAATTTCTGTTGTCACGCTTAGCAGTTTCTTTTCTTTCATTTTACAAATACTTCTGGTCAAGGAAGAAAGAATGTCTTAATTTCAGTCTCCACCACCTGCAGTAGTAGCAGTACCAATCACAAGCAGTGCAACTGGGGACCCAGTGGTCACCCATGCAGAGCAATCAGAGGCAGAGACACCTAAAGATGGAAAAGGTATTAGCTGTTCTCTCAGTCATATATCTCTTTATTAGTAGTAGTAAAACAATTTGCAAGATAACTGATGGTTTCATGCTTAGAGGGGGTTTTGTGTTTTTTTAACAGGTCATGTTGACAAAAAAGAAGACTGTCTTCATTCCAAGCAGCTTTGAAGATGCCATTTGATTGGCTAAGTGAGAGCAAGCTTGGGCAAGGGTATGCCTTCTGTAAAGTGAGTCACTGTAACATTAGTATTGGCCACGGAGGATGCCATGATCTGTACAGGCACATGGATACAGAAAAACACAAGACAAATGCAAAGCAGGTCACATCTGGAAGGAAAGTGACAGACATGTTTGCCACCCAAGCCCAACAAGCAAGTACAGCTCAGAAAGTATTAATAACTGAAGTGGGATTTGCTGTCTTACCTGCAGAACACAACCTACCTTTAGTGCTATGGATCAGCTGCTGAAATACATGAAAAATCACCTCAGTGATCTTGAAGTGTTGAAGAAGGTTAGCTGTGGGGCCAGTAAGTCTGCATGCATTACACATGATGTCATGGGTCCAAAATATCAGGAAGATGTAGCAGAAGTTTGTCAGAGGCAGCCTTATTGCATTTATCTAGATCAGAGCACTGATATGGGGGATAATAAACTGCTTGTGATTCTGGCTGGATTTATTGACCAGGCAAAATGTGGAAATGTTGTTCAGTTCTTAAACATGTCCTTTTGTGTGGCAGGTACAGGTGAAGCAATATACAACTTCCTTATGGAAAGTCTTCACAGCTTCAATAGTCCAACAAATAATATGGCTGCATACCCATCAGATAATGCTGCAGACATGGCTGGTAAATACAATTTTGTACTGTCACGATTAAAGGCAGTCCTGATCTTTTTAGTATGGGTTGCCTGTGCTATATAGCAGATTTGAAAGCAGTGAAATCACATGTAGAAGACTTATTATCAGACATTTATAATCACTTTTCGCATAAAGCACAAAGGCAACAGAAGCTAAAAGAATTTGCATTCTTTGTTGACATTGAGCCATTTATACTTATCTGACATACCCCCACTCGCTGGCTGAGTCTTCATAAAGTTAACGAATACTAGACCTGTGGCCTGCACTTTTGTCATACTTCCAATCGTATGAGCCCCGGTCAAACAGAATAGAACTCGTAACAGAATGGCTGAATAGTCAGGAGGTAAAACTGGTATTCCTTTTCCTGAAGTATGCCATGGAGTCTCTCCTTAAGTTCATTGTACAATTGCAGGCCAGAAACAGTCAACTTTTAACTCTGTACAGTGATATCATAAGTCTTCTACTGGAGTACGCAAGCAGGTTATTGAAGCCATGTGCTGCTGTAGAATTTCTAAGTAATAGTACCACCAGTGATTCTTTTTTGAGGATTAATTCTTTTTTTGAGGATGACAATAATATTTTGCAGCAGCAGCACCTTCATGTTGGACCTGATGTTGCAAAATATCTGCATGGAAATGGTGATGACATTGTTGGTACCATAACTGAGCATACCTTCTATAACAAAGTAAAAGCATTTTATGTTGCAGTTCTTCTGAAAATGAAAAAGCATTTGCCTGTTGGTGATGCCATACTGCAAAATATTGGCAGTTTATTGAACCCATCTTTGAAATTAAATCTTGACAACGAAGTCGTAACGAATATTCCAACTCGTCAAGGACTTTGCAACTCATGGCAAGAGCGTAGTCAATCTAAGGCTGAACTTGTCATAAACCAAGTTATTAACTTCAAGCTGCCATAGCAACAGCACAGCCAGGAGTCTGAAACAGATACATGTTTCCTCAAGTACTGGTCAACAGTCCTACTAAGTCCTGAAGTGGAAGGAATACCTCTTTAAGCAAGAACCAAGGGAGTGGCAAAGGTAACAGCAAGGATCACTTTAATGATGAAATACAGTAGTCAAGTGCTTTTGTCTTCAACCAAGACTTCTTCAGAACTGCTTAACACTTTCAATTACACAATTAAATATCCCACCAACATCACATCATGTGACACATTCAACCAATAATACCATCAACCTAATTAATCATTAAAATTGGTTGTTTAAAATTGAAGCATACAACTAAGCAATTAATATCATAACCAAAAAAGTTTATATATATATATATATATATATATATATATATATATATATATATATATATAATTGACATAAAATTAACATATAATGTAATAACTAGCAAATATTAACCTTTAAGGCTTTTAAGCTTTAAAATAGGTGCAAGTGATCAACAGTCATTCAGACCTGGATAATGCAAGGCACTGAGTCTTAAAATCCAAATAAGCTCCTTCTTACTTATGTGATCATCTGTTAAGAATCCCCTAGGGTCATTTGCAACATAATCCAATATCACAAAATAAAACTTATGGTTTGGTGCTTGGAAAACATGCCTATATAGGGCATTTGATACTTTAGCTACATCATTAATGTGTTCATAAATTCTATCCTTCAATTTATGTAGTGTTTTCCCTATATAGAATACACTGCAATGATGGCATAAAGCTGCATAAACCACCCCCTTAGAGTCACAATTAAAGTGTTTTTTAACTGTAAACTTAGGTTGATTGTATTATTGGTTGAATGTGTCACATGATTTGATGTTGGTGGGATATTTAATTGTGTAATTGAAAGTGTTAAGCAGTTTTGAAGAAGTCTTGGTTAAAGACAAAAGTGCTTGACTGCTGTATTTCATCATTAAAGTGGTCCTTGCTGTTACCTTTGCCTCTCCCTTTGTTCTTATTTTTTTTGGTATTGCGTTGGCACCTCTCTTTAAGCCGCTCATATTAATGCTGCTTTGTTTGCCACATTCATATAGTGAACCTGAATGAGCACTCTTAGCATGCTGTGAAAAGTTAAAATAGAGCTGAGGCAGTCATTAAATGTCAAAACACTTAAGTCATCGCTAGCAATCAAAATGAATGAGGACAGTGACTGTTTTTCTGTGGAAGTCCCACTACCCATTTTACAAGTAGCAAAAAGGGCAACTGTAGCTTACAATAGAGAATATGCCCTCCAGGCAGCACTACCAGACCTGAGGCCATCATGACTGTAGAAGGTGAAGAGCAAGAGGAAGTAATGCATGATCTGCGACTGAGTATTTGGTTGCTGTTTTTTTTTTTTTTTTTTTTTTTTTAAAGAGAATTGGCTATTTTATTTGGTTGCCATTTTTTTATTTCATTTTAACTGTTTACTTTGTATTAATGCAGTAGTTAATTAATTAATAGGTAAAATTGGGCCTATATTGGGTCTATATTATGTTATCAAAAAACTTGTTCATTGAACACGTTTTCATCGACCACTATACAGCAAAAATATAAAGCTCCGAATGGCCACTTCAGCAAATTTTTTCCCAGGGGAGTTCAGATGTTAATGTAAATAAAAAGTTTTGTTCTGGTTATATTTTGTGTTATTTAATATTAGTCTAGAAGCAGTTAATTTTATTTTTCTAAAAGAAAACTGTATTTTTGTTTTGCAGAAGTTCAAGGTTTGACACAAGTTCAAATATTAATATAAATAAAACATTATTGATGTCCACTGCTGTAGTATTCGTAACCTTCAGGATTCCCTGCCTTGGAAGCCCGTCATCCAGCCAGTATACCAAAGACTTCCTGTTGCATTTAAAAGGTACGCCTGATCATCACTCAAATGCTCCTTGTGTACCATAGAGCATAAAGGAGACATTCAGGCTTACCATAAACAGAACTTATTTGCTGTCAGTCCGAATGAACTTTTTTCCCAGTCTGTTTACCTGTGTATGTTTTGCAAGTTGAGCACATTTTCATTCTCCCGTGATTACCTATGACTGTTTGTTGTGCAGATAAGTGCCTTGCTGGGTTCTTTTTGTTTTCTCTTGTTCTTTTTATTTTTTTATTTTTTTTTTTGTGTTGCTTGGGGTTAATGACATCCAGGAAGGGTAAATGCCAGTGTGGGTGATAGTTCTCCATAAAGGCCACTATGATAAGTGTCTTTTTTTGCTTAGGAGCATCTCATGACCATACATCTTATTCTATTTACCAGGTGTTTATTCTGAAAACTCTTCACAGTAGACTTTCTTCCCTGTCCTTGTATCTTGAGAACCAGCATCTTAAGCTTCTTGCCAAAGATAAAATGGATGGAATCTCCCACCCTGATGGTCAGTCATTAGGGAAGAAGAAGGTGAAAAAGGTGCTGCCAGAATCTTCTGCTGTCCAGCTTCTGCCATGTGTTTCTTCTGAGGTTGCTACAAACCCGGAGGCTCGCCAGGCTGTGTTGTCGAATTCCACTATGGTGACTGTGTTGGAGGCTGTTGAGGTTCTGACTGGCAGCACATCTCATGAGGCCTTGCAGGCATCCATTTTGGACATTCAGGGGGTGTGATGCATGTGCCCTGGCCCAGCAATCAAGGAGCCTCAATCTTTGCCACTAACACCAGTGAGGAGTGTCCATATAGGGAAAGGATAATAAATATACACACAGTAAAGTACAATTTCCCTTAAGAGCGCACAGAAATCGCAGTCAGTCTGGGGCTGGTCTCTCCCTTTCTTTCCAGGTCCCCAATAAGACTCCACAATGGCATAGCTATAGGGTCCAGATCTCAGCCTAGTGGGCAAGCTAAAACCTCCAGCACCCTCTCTGTCCAACCAGTGCGTCATGAAGCTGCTTAAGTAGCTGACACACACACACATACACACACACACACACACACACACACACACACACACACACACACACACACACACACACACACACACACACACACACACACACACACACACACACACACACACACACACACACACACACACACACACACACACACTATGAGATAAGAGTTTGAAAAACCATACACCACTATATGAAAAAGAACAGATAAAAGTGTACTTAAATTCACTTATACATCCAGTTGATTTCAGGTAGATATTAGCCGGCCAAAGCTCAGAAATTAAGCAGACATAACTCAAAATGTACCACTTATATAAGGCAGGACAGAATATCATTGATGAGGTGAAACTACCCCCCACTGCTATCAATGGCGACACAGAAATTCTAACAAGTACTCTGTAGAGAGACAGCCACAACCTCAGTTGAGTTAATATTCAGTGAAAAACACAAATAAATAAATGAAATACAGTACTATATGAAAAAGAGCAGATAAAAGTGTACTTAAATTCACTTATACGTCCAGTTGATTTCAGGTAGATATTTTGTTTTTTTTCACCAGTTTGCTTCTTAATTAGGGTCATTGTTACATGCAGATCATTCACTCTAGTTCTGCCTATTTACCTCACATAACCAGCCAAAAGTCCTTTAACAACCTCATAACTTATTTTGCAAAGTCAAATTAGTTTGTTCATATCAGTATGATCCATTTCACTTTGGGCTGCACTTCTTTGTCCTCATCAGTACTTATCTTTTCTTCCAAACTCATATTTTCCAGCATACTTTCCATATCTTTGATTTGCTAAATGACATCTTCCCACACTACTGCCATGAATCCCACCTCAAATGACTGTTGTTTTGCTTTTTTTCCTGCCTCAGTAATCATGAAGCTCCCCTCTAGTCTCATTCCCATACAGTCTGTTCACTCCTCCAGGGGGTGAGAGCTGAGAAACAGAGAGCAGAGTCATCAGCCATCTGAGAAGCCAGGGGCTTTTGTAGCTTTAGGCGCTAACTCCTCTGTGCATAACTCTTAACTGTACAATGGGTATCAGTGCGAGTGTGTCACTCACTTCTGCAGGGATGTAACCCTTAAATTCAGCACTTCCACTGGATATTCAGTTTCCATTGGGATTCTACAATGGCAATGAGATTCAGGACATAAATTTCACCTCTACCCACTAAAAGAGGTGACCTGGCTAAGCTGCATCTCTCCTCCCTTCCCAACACACTAGCTCTTGCAAATGCCAAAGTGGCTATTCAAACTTAGGTTACCTGTGTAATAGTCAACGTTCCACCCCTCTGTACCAATGGCATTAGCTCATAACATCATTTAACTCAAAAATGAAGACTTTATTTGTGTCAGCTGTACAGAGCTACCCAAGGAGGCAGCTAGCTTCTTGATGCACTGTAGGACTTTCCCATCTCAACTTTTTCTTGAATTTCCAGTTATAAATCTTACCTGCAGTGGGTCTCTAAAGGGATTAAATTCATGCTAGTGCAGAAAATTCATGTTCTGAAACATTGTCGAGGGTAGATCACTTCCTGAAACCTATTAAGCTAAGGGAATAATTTACAGCATCATTTTCCATTTCTCAATTATTTTGCAGCAGTTAGTAATAGTATAGGTACCCATATAATTTCTGACCAGCAAATTAGCTATAAGCACATCGGTAGAGACCTCACAGGGTGATATATTGTAATATCACATCAGAAAGATGCTTTTCCTCTCTATTGTACAGTATTTCTCTGGTGCACTTACTGATTGATCTATATCTGGTAGCAGTAATGGCATTCACTGGGGATAATAAGACCATACAGCAAGAAATAATTTAACAGGTTTCAGGAAGTGATCTATAGTAGTGGCTAGATTTCTCCATCAAAGACATTTTAGCCCCTACATGCAGCTAAAATTTAGAATTGAACTATATCAGCAATTAGAGTAATACAAGAAAGTTATGAGTCCAGACAGTTCAAGTAGATTCATTCTAATACCAAAAGAAAGTGAGGCTAAAGGTAATTTCTCGTGAACGCAAAATTGAGCACTATACAGTTTCAGTAATATTTGAGTATTGTATATAATCATATACATCTGCCTGATACAATGGAAAAGTTCTCTTGAAAGCAATAATGAATATATGATGCTTAATTTAAAAAATGCATTTTACACAGAAATGTAAGTTTAAAAAAATCCCTTAATTAGATAGTGTTAATGAGTCACTCTAAACAAGTGCACTTGTATGTACTTTGCTTACCCAGTTAACTGGTTAACAAACAGAAATACAACAAAATAGGTTAAAAGCTTCAATAATGGGGGTCCAGTTCTATGGACATAATATACAACAAAAGGTGGAGGCTGTTGCAAAGTGGAGTACAATCCCATGGGTGGGGTAGCTCACTGGTCAGCCTCAGTAGGAATCTGGGATCCCTTATCACATCCTCCAAAGCTAGCTATGTAAACATTACTGCGACACATTCCAAGGACTACCACAAAGCATTATGGAGGTATGTCAGTACTCGATGACAATACCCACATCTGCTCTGACATACGACGGTTAGGCAGGAACATTACAGAACTGACTGATATTGGCAACATCCTGGCAGATAGGTTCAGTGCTAACTTTACACCCTCTCCCTCCCTACAGGGCCAAAATCTATACAGGAACAATGCAGAGTCCCTGCAGTCACAACTACGCAGTTCCAACCTGCACTCTCTAAGGCCTGGAACACAGACTCCATGTGACCGTCCAACATCCCAGGCTGCGATTTACACAAACCTCAGAACGACATGGCTCACCACTTGGCCACCAGATTCACTAATAGCCTTGTATCAGACATTGTGGCTCCTGAATGGCACACAGCAACAGTTATCACACTCCACACAGGTGGCACCACAATGAACCAGAGGAACTATTGCCCTATACACCTGACTGGACTGTTCTGCAAGGCTATGGGGCACATCATCATGGAAGTCATTCACAGAGACATTGGTGGGCTCCAGACCTTTGATGCCACCCAGGTTGGATTTGTTAGGGCCAGACCATGGCTCCTACACCTGGTGGACTCCTTTGATACAGTTACCAGGGTAGTTGATGATGGTAAGGGGGACCACACAGCCTACCTTGTCCTCTCATTGGCTTTCAGCACCATTCTCCATTCTGGTATTGACAACATACACATCCACCTGCACATCGACTCCTACATCTCCAGATGTTATGCAAAGTGGCTCACGGACAGGACCCACACAGTGATGGTAGCATACTATAGTACCTACTGTAATTCAGTTACACTTGGCGTACCGCAGTCCTCGGTCATAGGGCCCCTCATGTTCGGTATATGCTCCCTGAGGTGCAGGCTAGCACAGAGGGACTTTCCCTGAATAGGTTTCCAGATGACTGCAAACAAGGAGCCATGATTGATCCACCACCTGATACAGACACCCTCCATAAGGGTGTCACTGTGATGGATACCTGGTGTCGATAACATGGCCTCAAGCTGCATGACACAAGGTGCATAGACATCCCCTTTGGATTACACCAATCACCCACTGACTGTCACATAGGTGGTAGTCCCCTACATACATGTGACATTATACGGGATCTTAGTACACACGTATATAGCACCCACGTCTTTGATAACCATATTGCCAATGTGGCGTGGATATCCTTCTACGTGGCCACCCTAATCTGTAATGGGTTTGTAGCTGTAACAAAGGCACCCATTGTACCTCTATACTCCTGACGTATGACACACGTTCAAGGGTACAACACCCCTTTTGGGGTGTACCTTACAGAACAGCAACAGCTTTACATACCACAACATTAACACACCATGAGGATTAATGACTGCCGAAGGATGACGTATGCAGCACAACTACAGACACCACAACTGTACACATTTGCATACTGCATACTCAGGGGTGACCTCTGCTGAACATACAGGGCCCATGTCCACAACAATATTGATGGATATACTCCACATAAGCAACATAAGCAAAAGCCACTGAGAGCAACATGCTCAGGGATATGTACACAAACGCAACGATGAGTGGGACGTGCTTGAGGGATGCATTCCTGAACCAGACACTCACCATGCTTTGGAACATGATTCCTATGTACATCAAGCAGACCCTCACTAGCACTTTTCATGAGATACCTTGATGGGTGGATGGGAGACACACATGTATGCCAGGGATCACTGCAGTGGCTGTACTGTATACAGGTGCAGGTAACAAATGGCTCTGCTGTTCACAGACACAGGACACTACCCTAGGGAGGTGCCGCCGGTGAAAACACTGTAGTTGGGCTTACAAATGGACTTGGCCAGGCAGCATAGTACCTAACTATGAACCTGTGAAGCTATTACATGTCCTTTGTGCATGGATAATTGAGTAGCTCTTCCATTTCAATTAGCTATCATGCTGTTACACTGTCCCGTGACTACAAGCCATATGCATCCTATTATTGTGTATTGTACATGCCAATAAACATACCTTTTGTTTGCATGATATAACAGTTATGCTGTGTAAAATATCTGACATATCTACCTACAATACTGTACATTACACATATTTTAAACATTATCTCATAATGCAAAGCATACTGTGACAGTATATCAACATATACTATCCCCTGTTATGGCACGTACTTGTTGGACAAACCCTACCACTGACGGCGGGTGGTGTGGAATTGTTCTGTTTAAAGCCCTCATGTAGCATCCCTTGTGGAGTATGAGATGTTTATCTTGTGGCCCACAGCAGGACACACAATTTCTACAAGCATTACTATGCTCAACAAGACATCATTACATAATACTTTTTCCCACTTTATGCATTGCATACACTTTAATTAATACAAAACAGGCTCTACATACACTAACATACTGAGTGTTCTACATACCTTGTTAGCGTTCTGAGTCTTTGTAAATATCTCTCTTACACCTTTCCTGTTTAAACGGTTCTATGGTATGAGCATACGGTTTGAATGTATGGCAAGGCATCCTTATATACGTAGATACCTGTAACATGTGGTATCCTGGAACTAATTGGTGTTCCTGAGTAAATTATTACATACACATCAGCTGTGCAGCTACTCCATTCGCCAATTACGTGGCAACAGTGGGGTATAATTGAATACTCCACTTGGGCATTGGCTTTTTGCCCTACATTCGGGGAGACGGCCTGTATGTGTTTTGTTGTGAGGAATTGCAACTGCTATTTGGAGAGATACGGATATTTTGAATTCATGTCCCCCGTGGATTGTGTGTGATAGCTAGAGTATGTGGTTCTACATGTGAGTGTACCTGTCATCTCAACCGTCTGATAAGGGACTATTGCAAACAAAGCCTGTAACATCGCTGTCTGTTCCATTATACAACAGCTACGATTTCACATGGCACCATTAGAAATGTGTCTCTCGCAAGGTATGTTAACGCTTCTGCAGATGTAATTGAGTGAGTGGATGTTTGTGATGTTATTACAGTTTGTATTGCAATTGTTTCAGGTGTGGGGGAGATGTAGGTGGGTGTACATAGCATATAAAGTTTTGTGGGGACTGCATTTCTACACATTCCTTATGTGTGTGTGGGCTCCTTCCCTAATTGAAGACCTAGCATTAAGTAGCCTAAAACTATGGTTGTTGCAGGCTTATACATTGAGCCATTGTTAATTGCTTTCTATATAGCATGCAGATGAGGTTGATACTTCAATACCTCCAGAAATACATCGATATGTAAGGGAATGTTACTAAATGACAGCTGTCTCGTGTATTTCTGTCACAGATATTTGCACTCATTGCAGTTGTGTTGGTGACTGAACCTCTTTGGCTTGGGTTGCCACCTTTTCAAATGGCCATAGTGGGACATTTGCAGGACACACATCGGTGTTCACAGGCTGACACATACCCACGGTCAGTACACAGGATAGAACGTACTTTTATCCTAAATACATACTTATTCTTGTAGCACTTTAGCTACTTATCATGTTTCTTGTAACATTTACGTATTTTAGATACAGGAATAACTATTTAATGCAACTATAACATAATATATGGGACATAATTATGTCCTACAATCTTGGACATTTGCCCTTTTTAATATTTGTTGTCAAGACACAACTGCCCAAGGAGGGGCTGTCCCTCTTAAAGTGAGACAGGTGGTAACCGTATGCCTACGGCCAGCTATGACCACACCTACCGTAATGATCTACCTCCGAGTTAGCAATAACAGACACACGATGCAAACACACACACACACACATTACAGTCCCATAGAAGCGCACACGGCACCCTCAACACACACTTACACAGACTACAGCAATCACAAACACAGTTGAACACAGTACCTACCTGGACCGCAGCACCAGCAGCGATAACTAAATGTCCCTTAACATCGTGATAATATTACTCGCGGTTCTAGTGTTCCGGTACTGTGGTCTTTTGGTCTTTAAGCCTCGTGATTACACGTGTCGATATGTAAAACATTCGGTAGTTGTCAGTATCCTATTTATTTGTACCTCCATGGTTGTGTACATGTCGTTGACCTATCTATATATTTGCAGATATAGATGAATCCGTATATATCGACATATATCTCTCTATCACCCTTTCTATCTCTATTATATATATATATATATATATATATATATATATATATATATATATATATATATATAGAGAGAGAGAGTGAGAGTGAGAGGGAGAACACACCTTTCGTTGTGTACATGGCGGTGTATACTGTTTCCTGATCCCCGCACATTTGTGTTTTAACCTGTCACAATACACACCTGCCGTTGGTACATCTCGGGTAGCTTAGTGTTAGGTGATTGTGTACATGATTGTGTGTTCTACTCCTGGCAGTGGTCGTTTTACATTTCAGAGCAGGCACTATTAGTATAGGGGTGAATAATGCTAGTTTCACCTGTTCTGGACATCGTTGACCTTGATCTACGCGATATTCAGCAAAGCTTAGCCCTGTTTCGCACATATCCATATAGTCAAGTTTAAACGATGCTTACCAGCACTTGCCAACGCATAAACCCACTAACATGTGCTAAACGTGATCTGATGACCTGCATCCAACATCCATTATTCGTGCCTTCGGGATTACATAACGGCCCTTGTAGGACATGGAACCGGGAACATGCACGACAGTCAGTGCCTTTACCACTTGGGCATCTGGGATTTGTACACGTGTTATGGTGTTTTGTATGCGGACTGTACTATGGCTGTTACTCCATACTGCAATCAAATGTGTAACTCAGTTAGTTTACATATGGATGAGACCTATTAACGGTATGTCCAAGTGATGTTTAATGGATGTGCACCAGCATTGGGAATCTATGTCACAGTGAGCCATACACTATAATGTGCTACACCTTCACATAGCCATAGGTGGAGCATGCTGGGGTGACAGATACCTGTCATGGGTACTTCCCATGCTTTGCCACTACATCCCTGATTACATTATATGGAGCCCCTCATTAACACACCAGGGAATCCATGCAGATTGTGTGGGGAACAGTGATTACACACATGGATCCCGCTATTGGCTCTGCTCCACTGAGGGACAGTTGGTTAATCGATGTGGTGGTGACATCAGACACAGTTTGCCTCGGCTGATGAATGGCCTCTGACAATCGGGCATGTACCTACTGATGTACCAAGGAACCTATACATACAGTATCAACATATGCTGTTAGGTGCGTGTACTGTTCAGGTGTTGACTTTCCTTGTTCCATTAGCTGTTGTGTGTGCAGTGGTTGAGGGCTGCCTATGTAGGATTCACACAGTAGGCCACCTATACATTACAATTTACAGGTGATCATGTGTGTGTGCCATCCAGTTTACTGTGTGTGCAGGTGGAGAGGTGTGTCAGTCTGTAGGGGCCTACACTGTCAGTGTATGTGCTATACATTCCCTCTTTGCCAAGGCGTGGGCATATTGGGCATGGCTCCATCTGCCTACTGGGGCTGGCACAGGGTGTTTGTGGTCTGAATCCCTCTGTGCCTGTGATGGCCTTGGCAATTGCACATGACCTGGCAGTTGATGAAATGGTATCCCTTGCGGTTTATGTAGTGCCTACCATGCTCACCGGGTGGTGATTTGATATGTATGTGCGTGCAGTCTATCGCACCCAGTACCTCCGGGTAGTGTGCCACATGGTGGAAGAGATGCATATTGCTGGCCAACTCCTCCTGAGTTCGGGAGAGGTATATATGCTCATTGGCATGTGGTAACATGGCATCCAGGAAGTGGTGTAGTACCCTGGATGCTGATGCCTGTGAGATCCCCATTATATCTCCAGTTGGCCTTTGAAAGGTACCTGTGGCTAGTATTCTTAAGCTTACACATACCTTCATGTCCACTGTGATGGGTTCCCCTCTGTTGTTTCTGGATCTCAGGCGTGGCCGGCACAGCTCAACTACTTGCTGTAAGATGTCCCTGTCGACCCTGTAATGCTCTACTATCTCCAGATCATGTAGCCCCTGGTAGGTTACCCTTGGTCTGAACACTCTTCTCCTCCTCTGGGGCCTGCGGTGGTTGTCAGCATCATCCTCCACAACACCTTCAGTCTCTAACACATGGTGATGAATCACAGCTATGGCAGCTCCCAACATGTACATTGTAAATGTTCCCCGTCTGTTTACACTGATGGGGCAGTGTTTGGGAATACACAGATGTGTGTGAGGTGCCTTCATACTTTATACTATTGTGCTTTGAACACTGATGATGTCATAGGGTGTGTATGTACAATCAGAGCTAGAGGGTATCTTATGTGTTTTACCACAGGTACTACTATTGTGGTGCCTTTGGTGTTGAAATACATTTAGCTGCCGTGGATTACCTCTTGCCCTTCCCTTAACATTTCTTAACGTTTCCCCTCCCATTTTCTGGCATGCATCCAGCAGCCTGCTTTGTTTTGTACTTTCCAAAACCTGGCTTATCTTGCAGAATGTGTTCTATGGCCGATCTATTGCAGGTTTGCTTTGCTCTGCAGTGACAGTTCTCTTTTCTTTGCAATCTGACACCTCCCCTATCCTGTTCTGCAGGTTGCTGCGAGCAGACTTGTTAGCTGCCGTCGATTGCCCACTGTGAGTTAATAGGTGTTAATTGCTCAGTTGTACTCCAATTACCCTACTGCAGCATTTCCTTATTTACTTCCCCTAACCTTCCAGTTTGAGCTGTGGTGTGTGGCGCGTGCGTCCGCTTACCAGGTTTTGGGCACGTTTTCATCCATGTACACGTGTTTTCGGGCACCATATGTGCTCTCAGCTAAACGATGCTATACCTACATCCCCACACCATCCTGCGGCTTTGCTTAGCAATGGGCAGTCCGGATTTGCATTGCTCCAATGTGCTTACAGCTACAGTGGCACACCCCACTGCTGATGTCATGTATACCTCCACACCACTCCTCGGTGTTGTAGCGCTGCGCCATATGGTACATCCTTAATCCGGCGGGACGTTTGCGATTCACTATTACTTGCCTCATTTGCATAACATTGACTACTAATTCATAGTTACCGCACCAAACACTGTCACATACCCTTAGCAACCCTTGCAGCTTGGTTGTGGTGTACCATGCATACCATTGCATATTATGGTGAAATCCTGATTTGCATTACATTGCAATTTTATGACATTTGTATATATTTTCCTTGTGTTCCCGTTTGTGCACACATACCCTGCGGTTGTACTTTGCGTTACTGTGGACATGACATTAAATGTTGTTTTTTAGATGTTGTCCATCTTTTCTTATGCCATTGGCTGTATATTTAGCCATTGGCATATGTTAACTTTGTAATACATGAGTCTGGTCCGCTTTCATAGCTCCGATGTTCTGTTTGGCAAAATGTAAACTGTTTTTCTTTGGTTTACATTTCTGTAGGCTTATGCTATGCCTGCACCACTTAATGAATCGCTATGTACCTTCATTTGCATGGTGCAGTACTGCGCATGGGGTGATTAGCATACCTGAGCCGAGAGCTGCGCAGATCTGGCGTACGTTGGTAGTGCACGTGGAATTGGATCATACCTGAATCGCTCGGCGGCCATATTTGGCATTATACCGCCCATGTTACGCCTGCGCCTGGTGCAAGCTTCATGAATCTTGGGGATAGTGTTTTTGTATACAATAAGTGAATCTCTTGCAGACAGATTACTTCAGAGGAATAGGGTTTAATTAACTCTATTAATTTTGTTCTATTAGTGGGACGGTTTAAACTATTGATATTAATTGACAACATATTCACAGAAAAATATAAGATATAAAAAATGTATACAATAACTCAAACAATATGTCAACCACTCTGAGTAACTGACAAATGTTATTGAATAACCACTAACCAGAAATGCTGAGAGTCCCCCCCCCCCCACACACACATAGAAAATTCTGACTAGAGCGACCCCATCCAAATGAAGGTTATGACAAAACATTAATTTTAGTTCAGTTTGTGTTTCCTCTACTGTACATACAATATGTAAAATCACTTGAAATTCAAACTGGGATGGACGTCCTTTTAACCATAATTATTTGTAGAGGTTTGCAAATGATCTTCTTTTTTGAGCAATTTCAACATGCAAGTCCTGAAAAAATGATATAGAAATGTGATTATAAAATAAAGTCTTGTTTTTTGTGCCACTGAAAAAAACTGTGTTTTTGTCAGTTAATGAAGAAAATTCCTGGAGTAAATTTTCTGTTACCCATCCATTGATCTAATTTACATTTGAAAATAGATATCCTCTGCAAAATATATTTGTTCCTCCAAACTGTTCTGTTGATGTTGTGGAAGAGGTTTAGATCCCTAGACCCAGTATTTGTTATGCCGTTTGACTTGCTGATGTGCAGTAAATCCATCAGTAATGGACTGGAGGATGTCTTGTATGCCAGACACAGGTCACCTCTAAGCAATCTGTAAAGATATCCAGTATAGTGTCAAGGCTCTGAGTTGGTCTATGTAAGACAAGTTATTTATGCCTTGTATCATTTTAATAAGCTGTTTCTTTGGGCATTCTAGTTGCTGCATGTGTCCTGCTAAACAGGGCATGATATTCAATGATTGGCCTAATGAGGGCTGAATAAAGGGGGGCAATGACAGCCCTAGAGCTAGCCTCAGTCCCTTGGTTTATAAGCTGTGCAATATAGAAGGGCTCTCATACAACTATACAGACATGTTGGTCAAAAGTCCACATAAGTTCTTAAAACCTGATCAACTATATCCATTTGTCAGGTAAGTAAAGTGGAGCCATTGGGGCCCCTTTTCAGTCATGACTTAGTTACATTAACAAAAATAAGGAGACAAACTATGGAGAATGCAACAAGATGCAAAGTACACCAAAAAGTACGCAACAATGTACAAAGATCAATATAAGACATACATCTAACACAACATTTTACAAGGGAGAAACTTTGCACTTCTCATAAGAAATATGCTCCTGAAATACAGTTCTGCAGGGAGATAAAGCAAAAAGATGAGCTGAGTTTGATAGTTTAAAGAGGACATGAACAGCTAGATGAAAGGGTGGTAGGGAGTGAGTTCTAGGTAGATTGGGCAAGATGAAAGGAAACATAGTCAGCAAAGATAAGGGAGTATTTGGGATGACCAATGGTACAGGAGAGGAGTGAAAATATCCGAGCATCCTGGGGTATTGCTTGACAAAGACTATTTTCTTCATGGATTTATAACCGGTCCATGTAAAGACCCTTGTTAAAAAGTGTGTTTATAAGGACAGTTATTCTTTAGGAAATTGGAAATCATCCTGCCTGCTTTACTGCATGGCAGTGGCGAAGTCTGGTGCCAACTATAAAAATGGAAAATACAATTTTGCATTGTTTAAAGCTTTTGTAAGTTTCTAGAAGAGGTTTCGTCAGTGATGGGTAGGGAGTATTCAAGGGTAGAAACAAGGACTCCTCTCCCAGCAAAAAGCCTGCCTCATTTGTCATCACTTAGGTAATATTGTGACATTAGTAGAGCACTGAGGTAATTCTGTTCCTCCTGTTAAGGATGTGATCGCAGAATATAAGTGATGGGTCAAGACAGACACCAAGACATTTGATATAATGTACTATATTCTGTCTATATATACTAGTCACCATAGTATGGTCTGAGTCATTTATAGGTGACAAATATCATAGTATTTGTTTTGCAGAGATTGAGTCTCTTGGCTTCACAGTCTTGACACAACGTAATCATGGTTGTGGTAAGAGATGTACAGATGATTTCAGGTGGTTTGTCAGATTTCCAGATAGCAATGCCATCTGCATAGAGTAAAATATTGCATGTCTTCAGCATAATTCAAAGATGTCACTATAAATAGGACAGAACTCTGGGGAACACCAGTCAGGACTGGGAAGAGGGAGCACTGGGTAAGCGAGAGATTCATTTTAAAATCACAACAAATATGCTAGCCTTAGTAGCCTTGTCAAAAAAAAAAGCTAGACAGCTGATATATGAAGTAGCACACATATTATAACTGCTGCAACTTGTACGTAAATGATGGATAAACCACTTTAAAGACTGAAGTTAAAGGTCATAATAGAAGAGCTCTTCATTGAGAAGATCAGATGTGAGATAGCTGCAGTAAGGTTTCCACATTATTCTCCATGATAGAATGACTATGTTAGAGAGAGGAATGAGAAGTGTTGTACTGGTACCATGCCCATACCTCTCACCTGCGCCAAATTCCTTGCTGTTTACTGGTTTTGAGAGCAGAATAATTTTAATAAGATTTTTGCTATGGAATGGCAATATAGTAGATTTGGGGAAGCAAATGAATATCTGAATATGTCTAGTCTGTGCTTAATTTTGATAAGTAAAACAATAACTATTTTAGTGGTTTATAAGGATTTAAAGAACAAGGCTGGTTCTAGGATGTTTAGGATTAAGAATGAACAATTATGTTAACTTACATCTTCATCGGATTAGATAGCATCGTTATCATGTATTTTTCTGTTGTTACTCTCAAGGACCTCCAGGCTAACTACAAATCAAGAGGAAGATAAAAAGAATAGACGTTTGCTGAAGGGAACTTTGATGAAAAGTGATGTCTTAAACCACGTGTAAATGGACAGACTTGGGGTGGTAATATTTTAAGTTACTGAATCAAACAAGCAGTGATTTAGGAGGATTTTGGAGTAACAGTGAGATGCTGTTTAACTTCTTGTATCTTTCTGACACTGGAGACTTGAAGAGGATTGTAACTGATAACTGAAAATTTGTGACTGCCACAAGTTGCAAAATTCTTACAAAAATCTTTGTCATAAGCATTATATGCAAGTGAATACTTTGGAAACAAATTGTGCGGGTGATAACATTGCCACCTCACACCTTTTCATTCTTTAGTTTTGGTTCCTGGATGGGGTACATCTGTGAGTCTGCATGTCCTTCATTTGTTTGTATGAGATTTTGCTGGGTGCTCTGTTTTCTACCCATATACCAAAAACATGATGTTAGGTGAGCCAGTGATCATCTAAAATGCCTTTAGTTATGTTTATGGTGAATGTGTTGTATGTATGTATACTTCTGCATGTGTGTGTGTGCATATGTGTGCATGTGTGTGCATGTGTCTGTGCGTGTGTGTGTGTGTGTGTGTGTGTGTGTGTGTGTGTGTGTCTGTCTACATGTAGCTGCACACATGCATGCACATGTGTGTTTGTGCACATATGTGTGTGTGTATGTCTACATGTAGTTGCACACATGCATGCACATATGTGTGTGTGTGTGTGTGTTTGTGTGTGTGTGTGTGTGTGTGTGTGTGTGTGTGTGTGCACATGTATATGGTTTCTCTGCCTTAAAGTTGTTACTTTACAGGAAGGGCTCCATCCTGTCTGCAGCCCTGAATAGGTAAAGCAGGCATTGCAGAATAAATGAATATATATGCTGAAGGCACATGTATGCCGCGGTGGTACGGTGGTAGCGTTGTTACCTCACAGCAAGAGGTTCTCCCGTTCGATTCTCGGCTGGGCTTGAGAGTGCCTTCTGTGTGGAGTCTGCATGTCCTCCCCACGGTTGGGTAGCATTCGAAAGACATGCGTGCGTAAATGGGCATGCCTTCGTTGAAGGTTGAGCATCGAGCTGGCACCTCGGTGTTTCGTAAAAATCTACTGCCAATCATTAACAGACCAGAGTTCCGCTATGGCGACCCCTTACCTGGAAAAGCCGAAGGACAAACAACAACATATGCTGAAGGCACATGTAAATGTTTCAGTGATTCTTTATGTGTACACATCAGATTTGGTAACAGTCTGCCCACGCCGCATAAAAAATAAATGGTGTGCATGTCTATGCTAACATATGTGCTGTTTCATATATCAGCTGTCCAGCTTGTTATTGGCAAGGCTACTACAGCTAGCACATTTGTTGCGAAATATTGTGGATGGCAGTGACCAATGCATTATCTAAGCATATGGAAGGTACTGATGATAGTCACATATTATTAGTTCAAGGCATTTAAATTAGTAACAGGCTGACTTAAGGAATAATTTATCAGATTTTATTGAATGCACAGAATACTACTTGCAACCTTTTTTGTAATTTTAGAGTACTGCAGACACCAGTGAAATATGGACAGTAAAACATTATGAAAGCTAACATCATTGGAGTGTTGTAATGTGATATTACTTATTTTCTTTATATTTAGCCAAAATAATTAGTTTCAGATTTTGTATATGTAGTGGGACAAATTTGCAATAATTAAAACTGACCTATCCTGTAAAGTATTTATATACAAAAGCTTCATCTGAATTAGCATTAACCAGATCTCTGAAGGGTGAAAGGTTAAAGTGACAATGTTTCCCCTCTCTCAATCTATATGTGTATATGCAAATGTGGGTATAAATAGATAGGTAGCTAGGTAGATATAGACACACACACACACACACACACACACACACACACACACACACACACACACACACACACACACACACACACACACACACACACACACACACACACACACACACACACACACACACACACACACACACACGTGGATACACTTTGGTTGAATTTACCCTTTGTGAATTTTTTTTCAGCTCTGGGGCTGAGTGTGTGTGTGTGTGTGTGTGTGTGTGTGTGTGTGTGTGTGTCAGGAGTAGGGCTAGGGTTAACACATGAGTAAGTTGGTATTTACTCTGTTAAAAACAAAACAAAATAAAATGTAAATTTACTGATATCTGGAAAAAATCGGAAATGGCTATAATCTGATAATGAACTGGACACTGCAGTTGGTGAATATTGCAAGTGATATGGCTGAATGTTTTTAAAAAATGTGTGCGGATCCTTTAGGAAAGCAAATTTAGAATCTCATGAAGCTTCTTCAAATGCATGATATTTCTAAAAGAGCATTCATTGCTCAGTATTTGATCCCTGAAGTTGAAAGTCACAAGTTAAACTTGTGCAAAAAATGAATCAAAAAGAATAAGGATTTTTTAGAGTGACTTTGAGTTACTGAGGTCATCTGGGGTGACAGTGAAAGAAGTCTTCTGTAATGTTAAACAAGTCCATTTACAGAAGATATTTATAGAGATAAGCCACAAGCTGATATTTTTGTTATAGCACGAAAAGTCCCTCTTTTTTAGCTGATGGGTCAAAGATGAAAGGGTTAGGTTCAAGCATACCTTCTCAACTTTCCATATTTTTGCAGAATGTCCAGGTGTTTTCCTCATATTTTTGGTCTGTTCATCATAAAATTTGTGGTTTTCTGGCAAAATCATTGAGGATTGAAGTTGCTAAATAATGACATGCATTTCAGTTTCAGAGTTTATGTCCTTCAGAAAATTTATGATAATACAAAACTTATTATTCTAGCAACTTTCTAAGTTTATAAGAGCAGTATTTTAAATATATCCCTATTTATGGGCCTTTGTACCCCATTATTTTAGGCTTTGTCCAGTTTATTGTGCTGAGAGGTGGAGAGGTATGATGCAGGCTATGCTTGAATTTGATATCATATCTTCAAGTAATGTAGAGACAGGGCTCAGTGAAGGATCAAAGCAAGCTTGTCTTCTGACTTTATATGATTCAGAGTCAAAGTTTACATAAGCATTTTTTATAGAGTTGAACTGCTGATGTTGTTTGCTGAAAGCAAAAACGCAATGGCATTTTATTTTTCTTGCAAGTGTCCAGCTTCGATTGCATACAAACTATTAATACATGGATTTTGATAACGTAAAAGGCAGTAAAATATAGTATGTAAGTTAATTTTTTTTATAATAATAGCATAATGAATAAGAAACTGCAATGTAATGTTAGCTTTCAAGACGACTTTTGCAACTGTATTATTACATAGAGTTAAGAACACGTAGTGTTTCTTATTGAGGCAGTACCCCACCATACAAGTTTTTATAAGTATATCCATGGGAAATAATACTGAATTATATGAAGTCATCAAAATAACTTTTTGTAAGTATAAAGTAAAATATTTTAACCATCCAGTGAGCTTTGTAGCTGAAATTGCTATTAAGCTTCTAATAATTGTTTCATATTTTACCCATAGTATATGTATTCATGGTGTGGTTGCTAACAATGTTGCACCTGTGTTACTGTGTAATGTCAGTTTGTGAATGTATCGTGCACTTTTGATCAGCGTAGAGCTCGCTGTCCTGGAAGTATATAGGTGATAGTGTTAAGGCGCTTTGTCTTGTAAAATGTACATTTCTTGTCAGATTGAGGACTGCAGTAATTCAGTAAGCTAAGTAATGGCAGGTGCTTTTAGTGTCTTACTTCATATCCTTCAGAAAATGTATTATAATGCAAAGTGTGTTATTGTACCAACGTCCTAAAAAAAAATATTTAAACTAAACTAAACTATCTCCCTGGCTTCTGGCCTCTACACCCCACCGCTCACTTTTTGGCTTTATCACTAACTGCTGTTGCGCTAACAGATTGAGAGCTATGCTGTCTGCACTTATTTTTGTTCTTGAAAGTAGTTCACTGGATGATAGCCTCTAATCTTTGCTTTGTGGTGGTGTGCAAGGAGAGAAAGAGTTATCAGAGCAGGCTAGCTGGAGCAGGGGAATGATGGGGAGGCCTGGGTTGTAAAAAGACCTGTGCCATGTTGCTTCAATTAATCTTGGCTCCCTCCTCCACTCTGTTCCTTAAAAAATGGACAAAGGTGTTAAATCACAACAGACAACTTTGTGACAGGTTTACAGATCCCATAAGTAACAGCATATGGGAGAGGGTTTCACAGATGTTGAGCTTTGACAATACAAGCCTCTTGGCTTGGGAAGCATGTTATACATTGTACGTTTGCTAAAGATCTGAAAAGCAGCAGTTAAAGAGACACTAGGTACTGTCTGTGTTTTATTTTGTTAAGCGGGTAGGTTGTCTGGATGTGTGCAGTCCATAAAATGTGTTCATAAAAGAATAGACATAAATCACATTTCAGGTTAATTTTGGATTGTATGCACACCGTAGAGTAACTGTTTTCTGCTTTTTACAAAGTACATACACTAACACTATCACATGTGCCAGTTTCTCTAATGTGTAGACATAAAAGAAAAGTTACATGTCTTGTGTGTATATTAGCTGTCCGTGCTTCTGTAAGTCTAATTCAGGGTTCTTTGTTGTGTTTCTATGTCTCATCATGACATTTCACACCATGCCTATCAGGCGTATACAGTAAAAACAGCTGCCTTTCTCGGTTATGAAGAATATATGAATATAAATCATTCATATAAATGCTGTAATAGGTGTATGTGTGTGTGTGTGTGTGTGTGTGTGTGTGTGTGTGTGTGTGTGTGTGTGTCTGTGGACTGCATTGCTGTGCTTGTCTGTGAGTGACTAGCTGTGTTTGTCATAAACCCTATTTAATGAACTTGACTGAAGAGTAAAGATGCCAAAAGCCTCAGTTTTTTAATATAATCACCATACCCCCAAGCCAGCTAGCTCACTTAAACTGTTTCATGTCTCTTTGTCATACACGGACTAGTAGCTGCATGATACCACATTTTGATTTTACAGGAGTTCACAAAGTACTCCTGCCACACCTGCTGCACCTGTAGCACAAGGCTCAAGTAGTACAAAAACAAATCATAACAACCCCCACTAAACAGTCTAAAAGACCACCTGGACAGGCAGAGATGGCTGAAGGTGAAAACGATAAGGCCTGTTCTCAGTAACATCTCTGTTAGTATGTCGTTTTCAGCATAATTTCTGTTGTCACACTTAGCATTTTTTTTTCTTTCATTTTACAAATACTTCAGGTCAAGGAAGAAAGAATGTCTTCATTTCAAGCTCCATCTGCAGTAGTAACAGTACCAGTCACAAGCAGTGCAACTGGGGACCCAGTGGTCACCCATGCAGAGCAATCAGAGGCAGAGACACCTAAAGATGGAAAAGGTATTAGCTGTTCTCTCAGTCATATATCTCTTTATTAGTAGTAGTAAAACAATTTGCAAGGTAACTGATGGTTTCATGCTTAGAGGGGGTTTTGTGTTTTTTTAACAGGTCATGTTGACAAAAAAGAAGACTGTCTTCATTCCAAGCAGCTTTGAAGATGTCATTTGATTGGCTAAGTGAGAGCAAGCTTGGGCAAGGGTATGCCTTCTGTAAAGTGAGTCACTGTAATTAGTATTGGCCATGGAGGATGTCATGATCTGTACAGGCACATGGATACAGAAAAACACAAGACAAATGCAAAGCAGGTCACATCTGGAAGGAAAGTGACAGACATGTTTGCCACCCAAGCCCAACAAGCAAGTACAGCTCAGAAAGTATTAATAACTGAAGTGGGATTTGCTGTCTTACCTGCAGAACACAACCTACCTTTAGTGCTATGGATCAGCTGCTGAAATACATGAAAAATCACCTCAGTGATCTTGAAGTGTTGAAGAAGGTTAGCTGTGGGGCCAGTAAGTCTGCATGCATTACACATGATGTCCTGGGTCCAAAATATCAGGAAGATGTAGCAGAAGTTTGTCAGAGGCAGCCTTATTGCATTTATCTAGATCAGAGCACTGATATGGGGGATAATAAACTGCTTGTGATTCTGGCTGGATTTATTGACCAGGCAAAATGTGGAAATGTTGTTCAGTTTTTAAACATGCCCTGTTGTGTGGCAGGTACAGGTGAAGCAATATACAACTTCCTTATGGAAAGTCTTCACAGCTTCAATAGTCCAATAATATGGCTGCATACCCATCATGTAATGCTGCAGCCATGGCTGGTAAATACAATTCTGTACTGTCACGATTAAAGGCAGTCCTGATCTTTTTAGTATGGGTTGCCTGTGCTATATAGCAGATTTGAAAGCAGTGAAATCAAATGTAGAAGACTTATTATCAGACATTTATAATCACTTTTCACATAATGCAGAGAGGCAACAGAAGCTAAACGAATTTGCATTCTTTGTTGACATTGAGCCTATCTGACATACCCCCACTCATTGGCTGAGTCTTTATAAAGTTAGCGAATACTAGACCTGTGGCCTGTGTTCTTATCATACTTCCAATCGTATGAGCCCCGGACACACAGAATAGAACTCGTAACAGAATGGCTGAATAGTCAGGAGGTAAAACTGGCATTCCTTTTCCTGAAGTATGCCATGGAGTCTCTCCTTAAGTTCAATGTGCAACTGCAGGCCAGAAACAGTCAACTTTTAACTCTGTACAGTGATATCAGAAATCTTCTACTGGAGTACGCAAGCAGGTTATTGAAGCCATGTGCTGCTGTAGAATTTCTAGGTAATAGTACCACCAGTAATTCTTTTTTTGAGGATTAATTCTTTTTTTGAGGATGGCAATAATATTTTGCAGCAGCAGCACCTTCATGTTGGACCTGATGTTGCAAAATATCTGCATGGAAATGGTGATGACATTGTTGGTACCATAACTGAGCATACCTTCTATAACAAAGTAAAAGCATTTTATGTTGCAGTTCTTTTGAAAATGAAAAAGCATTTGCCTGTTGGTGATGCCATACTGCAAAATATTGGCAGTTTATTGAACCGTTCTTTGAAATTAAATCTTGACAACGAAGTCGTAACGAATATTCCAACTCGTCAAGGACTTTGCAAGTCATGGCAAGAGCATAGTCAATCTAAGGCTGAACTTGTCATAAACCAAGTTATTAACTTCAAGCTGCCATAGCAACAGCACAGCCAGGAGTCTGAAACAGATACATGTTTCCTCAAGTACTGGTCAACAGTCCTACTAAGTCCTGAAGCGGAAGGAATACCTCTTTAAGCAAGAACCAAGGGAGTGGCAAAGGTAACAGCAAGGATCACTTTAATGATGAAATACAGTAGTCAAGTGCTTTTGTCTTCAACCAAGACTTCTTCAGAACTGCTTAACACTTTCAATTACACAATTAAATATCCCACCAACATCACATCATGTGACACATTCAACCAATAATACCATCAACCTAATTAATCATTAAAATTGGTTGTTTAAAATTGAAGTATACAACTAAGCAATTAATATCATAACCAAAAAAGTTTATATATATATATATATATATATATATATATATATATATATATATATATATATATATATATATATAATTGACATAAAATTAACAAATAACATATAATGTAATAACTAACAAATATTAACCTTCAAGACTTTTTAACTTTAAAATAGGTGCAAGTGAACAACAGTCATTCAGACCTGGATAATGCAAGGCACTGAGTCTTAAAATCCAAATAAGCTCCTTCTTACTTACATGATCATCTGTTAAGAATCCCCTAGGGTCATTTGCAACATAATCCAATATCACAAAATAAAACTTGTGGTCTGGTGCTTGGAAAACATGCCCATATAGGGCATTTGATATTTAGCTACATCATTAATGTGTTCATAAATTCTATCCTTCAATTTATGTAGTGTTTTCCCTATATAGAATGCACTGCAATGATGGCATAAAGCTGCATAAACCACCCCCTTAGAGTCACAATTAAAGTGTTTTTAACGGTAAACTTAGGTTGCTGGTATTATTGCTTGAATGTGTCACATGATTTGATGTTGGTGGGATATTTAATTGTGCAATTGAAAGTGTTAAGCAGTTCTGAAGAAGTCTTGGTTAAAGAGAAAAGTGCTTGACTGCTGTATTTCATCATTAAAGTGGTCCTTGCTGTTACCTTTGCCTCTCCCTTTGTTCTTAATTTTTTTGGTATTGCGTTGGCACCTCTCTTTAAGCCGCTCATATTAATGCTGCTTTGTTTGCCACATTCAAATAGTGAACCTGAATGAGCACTCTTAGCATGCTGTGAAAAGTTAAAATAGAGCTGAGGCAGTCATTAAATGTCAAAACACTTAAGTCATTGCTAGCAATCAAAATGAATGAGGACAGTGACTGTTTTTCTGTGGAAGTCCCACCACCCATTTTACAAGTAGCAAAAAGGGCAACTGTAGCTTACAATAGAGAATATGCCCTCCAGGCAGCACTACCAGACCTGAGGCCATCATGACTGAAGAAGGTGAAGAACAAGAGGAAGTAATCCATGATCTGTGACTGAGTATTTGGTTGCTGTTTTTTTGTTTGTTTAAAGAGAATTGGCTATTTTATTTGGTTGCCATTTTTTATTTCATTTTAACTGTTTACTTTGTATTAATTCAGTAGTTCATTAATTAATAGGTAAAATTGGGCCTATACTGGGTCTATATTATGTTATCGAAAAACTTGTTCATTGAACATGATTTCATCAACCATTATACTGCAAAAACATAAATCTCCGAATGGCCACTTCAGCAAATTTTTTCCCAGGGGAGTTCAGATGTTAATGTAAATAAAAAGTTTTGTTCTGGTTATATTTTGTGTTATTTAATATTAGTCTAGAAGCAGTTAATTTTATTTTTCTAAAAGAAAACTGTATTTTTGTTTTGCAGAAGTTCAAAGTTTGATACAAGTTCAAATATTAATATAAATAAAACATTATTGATGTCCACTGCTGTAGTATTCATAACCTTCAGGATTCCCTGCCTTGGAAGCCCGTCATCTGGCCAGTATACCAAAGACTTCCTGTTGCATTTAAAAGGTACGCCTGATCATCACTCAAATGCTCCTTGTGTACCATAGAGCATAAAGGAGACATTCAGGCTTACCATAAACAGAACTTCTTTGCTGTCAGTCCGAATTAACTTTTTTCCCAGTCTGTTTACCTGTGTCTGTTTTGCCAGTTGAGCACATTTTCATTCTCCCGTGATTCCCTATGTCTGTTTGTTGTGCAGATAAGTGCCTAGCTGGGTTCTTTTTGTTTCTCTTGTTCTTTTTATTTTTTATTTTTTTGTGTTACTTGGGGTTAATGACATCCAGGAAAGGTAAATGCCAGTGTGGGTGACAGATTCTTCATAAAGGCCACTATGATAAGTGTCTTTTTTGTCTAGGAGCATCTCATGACCATGCATTTTATTCTATTTGCCAGGTATTCATTCTGAAAACTCTTCACAGTAGACTTTCTTCCCTGTCCTTGTATCTTGAGAACCAGCATCTTAAGCTTCTTGCCAAAGATAAAATGGATGGAATCTCCCACCCTGATGGTCAGTCGTTAGGGAAGAAGAAGGTGAAAAAGGTGCGGCCACAATCTTCTGCTGTCCAGCTTCTGCCATGTGTTTCTTCTGAGGTTGCTACAAAGCCGGAGGCTTGCCAGGCTGTGTTGTCAAATTCCACTATGGTGACTGTGTTGGAGGCTGTTGAGGTTCCGACTGGCAGCATATCTCATGAGGCCTTGCAGGCATCCATTTCGGACATTCAGGGGGTGTGACGCCTGTGCCCTGGCCCAGCAATCAAGGAGCCTCAATCTTTACCACTAACACCAGTGAGGAGTGTCCATATAGGGAAAGGATAATAATATACACACAGTAAAGTACAATTTCCCTTAAGAGCGCACAGAAATCGCAGTCAGTATGGGGCTGGTCTCTCCCTTTCTTTCCAGGTCCCCAATAAGGCTCCACAATGGCATAGCTATAGGGTCCAGATCTCAGCCTAGTGGGCAAGCTAAAACCTCCAGCACCCTCTCTGTCCAACCAGTGCTTCATGAAGCTGCTCAAGTAGCTGACACACACACACACACACACACACACACACACACACACACACACACACACACACACACACACACTATGAGATAAGAGTTTATACAACCATACAGCACTATATGAAAAAGAGCAGATAAAAGTGTACTTAAATTCACTTATACAGCCAGTTGATTTCAGGTAGATGTTAGCCGGCCAAAGCTCAGAAATTAAGCAGAGATAACTCAAAATGTACCACTTATATAAGGCAGGACAGAATATCATTGATGAGGTGAAACTACCCCCCACTGCTATCAATGGCTACACAGAAATTCTAACAAGTACTCTGTAGAGAGACAGCCACAACCTCAGTTGAGTTAATATTCAGTGAAAAACACAAATAAATAAATTAAATACAGTACTATATGAAAAAGAGCAGATAAAAGTGTACTTAAATTCACTTATACGTCCAGTTGATTTCAGGTAGATATTTTGTTTTTTTTTTCACCAGTTTGCTTCTTAATTAGGGTCATTGTTACATGCAGATCATTCACTCTAGTTCTGCCTATTGACCTCACATAACCAGCCAAAAGTCCTTTGACAACCTCATAACTTATTTTGCAAAGTCAAATTAGTTTGTTCATATCAGTATGATCCATTTCACTTTGGGCTGCACTTCTTTGTCCTCATCAATACTTATCTTTTCTTCCAAACTCATATTTTCCAGCATAATTTCCATATCTTTGATTTGCTAAATGACATCTTCCCACACTACTGCCATGAATCCCACCTCAAATGACTGTTGTTTTGCTTTTTTTCCTGCCTCAGTAATCATGAATCTCCCCTCTAGTCTCACTCCCATACAGCCTGTTCACTCCTCCAGGGGGTGAGAGCTGAGAAACAGAGAGCAGAGTCATCAGCCATCTGAGAAGCCAGGGGCTTTTGTAGCTTTAGGCCCTAACTCCTCTGTGCATAACTCTTAACTGTACAATGGGTATCAGTGCAAGTGTGTCACTCACTTCTGCAGGGATGTAACCCTTAAATTCAGCACTTCCACTGGATCTTCAGTTTCCATTGGGATTCTACAGTGGCAATGAGATTCAGGACATAAATTTCACCTCTACCCACTAAAAGAGGTGACCTGGCTAAGCTGCATCTCTCCTCCCTTCCCAACACACTAGCTCTTGCAAATGCCAAAGTGGCTATTCAAACTTAGGTTACCTGTGTAATAGTCAACGTTCCATCCCTCTGTACCAATGGCATTAGCTCATAACATCATTTAACTCAAAAATTAAGACTTTATTTGCGTCAGCTGTACAGAGCTACCCAAGGAGGCAGCTAGCTTCTTGATGCACTGTAGGACTTTCCCATCTCAACATTTCTTGAATTTCCATTTATAAATCTTACCTGCAGTGGGTCTCTAAAGGGATTAAATTCATGCTACTGCAGAAAGTTCATGTTCTGAAACATCGTCGAGGGTACATCACTTCCTGAAACCTATTAAGCTAAGGGAATAATTTACAGCATCATTTTCCATTTCTCAATTATTTTGCAGCAGTTAGTAATAGTATAGGTACCCATATAATTTCTGACCAGCAGATTAGCTATAAGCACATCGGTAGAGACCTCACAGGGTGATATATTGTAATATCACATCAGAAAGATGCTTTTCCTCTCTATTGTACAGTATTTCTCTGGTGCACTTACTGATTGATCTATATCTGGTAGCAGTAATGGCATTCCCTGGGGATAATAAGACTATACAGCAAGAAATAATTTAACAGGTTTCAGGAAGTGATCTATAGTAGTGGCTAGATTTCTCCATCAAAGACATTTTAGCCCCTACATGCAGCTAAAATTTAGAATTGAACTATATCAGCAATTAGAGTAATACAAGAAAGTTATGAGTCCAGACAGTTCAAGTAGATTCATTCTAATACCAAAAGAAAGTGAGGCTAAAGGTAATTTCTCGTGAACGCAAAATTGAGCACTATACAGTTTCAGTAATATTTGAGTATTGTATATAATCATATACATCTGCTTGATACAATGGAAAAGTTCTCTTGAAAGCAATAATGAATATATGATGCTTAATTTAAAAAATGCATTTTACACAGAAATGTAAGTTTAAAAAAATCCCTTAATTAGATAGTGTTAGTGAGTCACTCTAAACAAGTGCACTTGTATGTACTTTGCTTACCCAGTTAACTGGTTAACAAACAGAAATACAACAAAATAGGTTAAAAGCTTCAATAATACCAGGATTATAATTGCAAGCAAAGGGTTTGTAGATTAAAACTAAAGTGATTAGTAAAGTAGCATATAATGAATTGAAGTTGTTGATTAAAGGAGAAGAAATTGGAGGTGCATTATAATGTAAAAGCATTCAATAAAGGAATAACATGATAAGTGAAGCTCAGTTTGTTGCCTGTTATTTTGTTGCATTATCACAGATGCAGGCTGTGAGCAGTGGGGAGTGGTACAAGTGAGGAGAGTGTGTTGAGCAGATGGAAAGAGTACTTTGAGGGGCTGATGAATGAAGAGAATGAGAGAGAGAGAAGGTTGGATGATGTGGGGATAGTGAATCATGAAGTGCAATGGATTAGCAAGGAGGAAGTAAGGATAGCTATGAAGAGGATGAAGAATGGAAAGGCTGTTGGTCCAGATGACATAGCTGTGGAAGCATGGAGGTGTTTAGGAGAAATGGCAGTAGAGTTTTTAACCAGAGTGTTTAATGAAATTTTGGAAAGTGAGAGGATGCTTGAGGATTGGACAAAAAGTGTTTTGGTACCTATTTTTAAGAATAAGGGTGATGTGCAGAGCTGTAATAACTACAGAGGGATAAAACTGATCAGTCACAGCTTGAAGTTATGGGAAAGAGTAGTGGAAGCTAGGTTAAGAAAGGGGGTGATGATTAGTGATCAGCAGTATGGTTTCATGCCAGGAAAGAGCACTACAGATGTGATGTTTGCTCTGAGAGTGTTGATGGAGAAGTACAAAGAAGATCAGAAGGAGTTGAATTATGTCTTTGTGAACTTAAAGAAAGCATATGACAGGGTGCCCAGAGAGGAGTTGTGGTATTGTATGAGGAAGTCAGGAGTGGCAGAGAAGTATGTAAGAGTGGTACAGGATATGTACGAGGGTAGTATGACAGCAGTGAGGTCTGCGGTGGGAGTAACAGATGCGTTTAAGGTGGAGGTGGGATTACATCAAGGATCAGCTCTGAGCCCTTTTTTATTTGCAGTGGTGATGGACAGGTTGACAAACGAGATCAGACAGGAGTCCCCATAAACTATGATGTTTACAGATGACATTGTGATCTGTAGTGAGAGTAGGGAGCAGGTTGAGGAGACCCTGGAGAGGTTGAGATATGCTCTAGAGAGAAGAGGAATGAAGGTCAGCAGGACTAAGACAGAATATATATGTGTGAATGAGAGGGAGGATAGAGGAATGGGGAGGATGCAGGGAGTAGAGGAGGCGAAGGTGGATGAGTTTAAATACTTGGGATCAACAGTTCAGAGTAAGGGCGAGTGTGGAAGAGAGGTGAAGAAGAGAGTACAGACAGGATGGAGTGGGTGGAGAAGAGTGTCAGGAGTGATTTGTGACAGACGAGTACCAGTAAGAGTGAAAGGGAAGGTCTACAAGAGAGTAGTGAGACCAGCTATGTTATATGGGCTGGAGACAGTGGCACTGACAAAAAGACAGGAGTCAGAGCTGGATGTGGTAGAGTTAAAGATGTTAAGATTTGCACTGGGTGTGATGAGGGTGGACAGGATTAGGAATAAGTATATTAAAGGGTCAGCCCAATTTGGAGACAAGGCCAGAGAGGCGAGATTATATTGGTTTGTACATGTGCTGAGGAGGGATGCGTTGTGGCGACTCCTAACTGGAACAGCTGAAAGAAAAAGAAGAAGAAAAAGAAGAAGGCTGTGAGCAGTGGGCCAAAGGATGAGTGGGAACTGAACAGAAAGAAAATTCACATGAATATTTACTCATTCATTCATTCTCTAATTATCTTCTTAGTATGATTCGGGGTTGGGGGGAGCTAGAAATTATCCTGGCACTCATGGAGTGCAAGGTGAAGGAACTACCCCTGAACATGGCACCAAAAACCTTGTAGGACACACACACACACACACACACACACACACACACACACACACACACACACACACACACACACACACACACACACACACACACACACACACACAAGTGCATGCATGCACACCTATGGACAATGTACAGGGAAGCCAACTTACCTAGGGCACATCTTTGGGATATGGGAGAAAACTGCGAGAATCTGGCAAAACCCCACAAATACTCAGGGAAGATGTGCAGACTTTGTACAGAAAGCATCTCAGCTTCCACAGCTGAGAATTGAAGTGGAGAACCAAGCAGTGGGAGGCAGCCACCATAACTGTTGTGCCACTGAGCTATACCCTCATACATATATTGCAAAATATACTTTAATAATAAAGTAGTCAGTTAAATCATTTGTCAGCAGTGTATCCTTGAAATCACTGTTTTGGACAATCAAATCATGTTTCTCCAACATTGCCATATTAGGGGATACTGTTTTCCCTAAGATGCAGTGATTTTAAAGTTGTCTATAATAAGGGGCTGGGTGCAGATATTATCATGCATGGGATTTATTGTGCTTCTGTGCCCCAACATGAAACAACTAATTATGTGATCTAGCTGAAACAGTGCCACAGCCTTTGGATTGCAAATCTAAGAATGAAGAAGATGGGTACCAGGTGAACAACTATGAGTTATGCATAAGAAAGGAATGCCAACATTTTTAGGTAATGTCCTGAGACTCTGTAGGATATTCAATATTTAGCTAAATGCATAAGCAAAATGAGCCACAAACAGAAGCACAGAAAGTACCCATTACAAGATACTCAAAATAACAATTGTAGACATTCCTCAGGAACATTACTCTGAAAAACAAATAATGGTATGCAAACAAAATATGCCTGTCAAGTTTAAAACTACATTCTACCAGGCATAAAATATCCCCTGGAGCTCTGCTTCTAAATATGTTACAATGTAAAAAGGAAAGTTCCAAACCAGTCATAGCAAAGTTGTTTGTCATTGGTCAAAATGTAGGGTACTTTCATATTATCGCAACCAGATTTTCAACGGCCAAACCATTTGCTTAACGATCTTGAAATATTGTAATTAATGATGGAGAAATGCAGTATAAAGTGTGTCTTTATAGCACAACATTGTCTTTTTTGCAGTGATGATAAAAAAATGTAGAAAACATACTTGGAGGGACTGCATGTCACTTGTTGGAGTAATATTGACTGGAAAACATCTGCCGTGAAAACCCAGCCTGCCCAGAAAAAAGACTGCTTTCAATCAAAACTGACTGCAATTGCAGAAGATTTCCCACCACATACTAACACAAAACCACACAGTGTACAATGCACATCATTACAGCAGTAATAATATCAATCATCTGTGTACTACAATCTAGGTTTTTCGGAACACGCCCCCTTCACAAAGCCAAAAAAGCATTACTCCCAACTTTCTGTACTAAAATCGACCATGGAATCAGATGTCAACATCATCCACCCTCATAATGTATAATCATTAACAATGCAGTGGTTCTTTGTATATTGATTAAAACCTAGGTTACAAATAAAATGTTCACCAAAAGCAAACTGCCCACCTCTGTGTTTTCATTCTAGTAAATATTCCTTGTACACCATGAAAGTATTCCTACCGACACCATGAAACCAGCCATGATAACCCTGCAATAACCTGAAGACCCTGCGCTCATCAAACAAATTAATGGTAAAGATAAGTAAAACCAACAATCTGGCTGGAGACTCCCTATTCTCTAACACAGTGGGTAAAACCTGGAACTCCATCCCTACTGATCTAACCTCCCTACCTTCAACTACCCTATTTAAATCCAAACTCAAACCATACCTTAAATCGCACTGGCTATGCCCCTGTGCAAACCCAGACTAACTTCCTCCACTGTCTCCAGACCCTATTCTTCTCACTCACACAAACTAGTTATTCTTTTCTACTAACACTATTGTTTGTATAACCTTTTTAAAGTTCAAATAGTGCTCAATTTTACTTACCTTATATTTTGTTGTATGTATATCCATACGTGATATGTAGCTTAGAAGATTTTTTCCTTACTCTTAAGCTAAAATGTATTTACTAGTAAAATTTGCTAAATCTTAGTAATGTAATTATGTTACTGTGATTCTGTTCTGAAGTGTTGAGCTTTTCTCCCCAGGCCTCCACTGAAAATGGACATATATCCAGTTGGACTAGCCCAGTCAACAAATGTAAAATAAAAAATAATAAATAAAAAATAAATAAATGATAACTGAAGCGTGCATCTGTAATGCACGCAAAACAGGAAGAGGATTTCTTCAATTGTTCTTGTTCCTGAAAGTAATGCAAACTTTTTGGCCAGTACTAAGGACTATGATTAGCACTTTGAAGAGTTTCAGGCACTGGTCTGTCTGCAGGTATGTGCATTTCGCAACCGCGAAAATCTGGTTGCGATAATACATAAGTACCAAATGTAGAATGTAGATTTTCAGAGTGGAGTGGTAAATTATGGTGAGGGCGAAGTCCTCAGAGACCACAATCATCTGTAGATTTGCATGGCTGTGATAAGGTGGTCAGTGCATAGGATAAAGTGGTGTGGGCCTAGAAGAAGAAGAAGGCTGTGAGCAGTGGGCCAAAGGATGAGTGGGAACTGAACAGAAAGAAAATTCACACGAATATTTACTCTCCATGGACACAGTATGAAGAATAGATGGCTGGGACAGTACTAAGTACAGTTATGTTTTGATGGTTTTACCTTCTAGATAGCTGAAAAAAATATTCTGCCACCTTTATGTTGAGATAATATTTACATGACTCCTGAATTAGAATGGGTGGGCCATGGAAACATTGTTTGCAAGTGGTATAAAACGACAAGTAGTACTGGTCTGTTACCATGGCAAAAGGCCTCAGTGTCTGTCAATTATGCTCTGATGAAGAAATTTACAAAAATCAAAACTGGAAGGGAGAATCAGCCAACCTGATATTTGACTAAATACCTTTAGGACCACTTACTGCACAGGAATCAGTTTATAGTGGATGGATTTGGTGAAGTCCTTGCTACTTGTGAAGCTTCAGTTACTTACACCAGGTTGCAATGTAGCTTCTTGACTACTGAAAAGACTAGGCCTTATTCAAATCCTAAATGCAACACAAGAGATAACTCAAATCCTAAATGCAACATAAGACATAACTGTAAAAAAGTAGCCAGCAAGACAGATTAATTACAGATTGCTTCTCTAGACAACCATCTCAAAGTACAGAAAACTGTGATGATGAATCAGCAGAATATGTAGTATAGCAGCAGAATCTGCAGTTCCCAGTGGAATCATGGATAGGGTTGCCAGGTTTCTCTGTGGCTAAATCTGGTCTAAGGTCACGCCCCTCACATCACTCATAACTCCACCCATTCCCACCCCTCTCCCAACCATGCCCCTCCCATTTTGTGACATCACTGTGACATCAGCTGAACAGAGGGAATACCCTCTCTTGACACTGCCAAAAGCAGAGGTAATGTATTAAAAAAAAAACATGAACTTCCAGACAAAAGTTATAAAACATGCTCCATGTTAGGTTTGGGACATGTTAAGTTTAAAAAAAAGAGTACAGTAGATAAGACATACATCAACCTGGACAGCAAAGAAAATCCTGTACCATACCTGTCCTTACTGAAAGGGTTTAAGGCACAGTGTGGAACAAAACATTTATATACAAAACTATACAAAATAATTACCACAGGGAAAGCCAAAAATATACATAAAATTATATACAAAGCAGGAGTCAGTCAACTGAACAGTGCTAATGTAATGCATGCAAGACCCAAATTACTGCAACTGCACAAGGACAGACACCTAGCCACAGTCTCCAAGCCACAAGACACTTACATCTACAAATGGACAAATGCTGAAGCAGCTCGCAGTTGAATAAATGACAATTCTAATTACCCCTAACCTGCCAGGATAGCCAATTCTATGATGCAAAGACACGTTCCACACCACAGCAACTATAACAATAAAGCTATCTTTTTAAATTTTTAAATCTAGTCCTTTCTGGGCTCTTCCAGCACAAAAATGCCAGTTGGTTTTAGGAATGGGAAGCAGTGTTCCAAATATCGAAGCACACATTATGTCAAATCAAACACTGAAGTCGCCCTCATGGTAAAGCCATCCTACTCCAAATAATGCCAAAAATGCTATTGGTAGCACAGATATAAATCTGGCCATCCTGTTAACTACAGTTAGGAGGTTCCCTGAGTTTAGCCAAAAAGACCGCAATAACCAGTAGGTATACTCTATTCCCATAATCAAAAAGCCTATGCCAATGACCCTTCATGATTAGTGAGGAAAATAGTTTATAGCTCAGTTTAAGTTGTATTAATATTCCATTAAAAAGCCTTGCACGAGTTGCATTAAACCAAACCCGGAGGTATTTGACCCAAACTACCATAGCTACAGAGCTGACCTATTTTCAGTTACTTTCTCAGGGTGCCAAAAATCACTGTCACTGATTTCTTTGGTATTCTCTTCATAGCAGCGGCAGCCTCACAAACACACACACACACACACACACACCCCTACCTCTCTGAATTTGTCCAACCATTTATATTGTTGTTGTGGTCCGCTGTGAAGCCCAAACTCCAAACGTCTTCTGGAGACTGGAATTCAAATTCCACCACTCGGTCGGAAGATGAAGACGTCATGTAAGCAATTTCAGCTTCTTCTGCATCAGTGCGTGCGACCAGACTCAAAGTGTGTTCTTAAAGTAGAACACCCTTAAAACATTTTTTTTTTAATTAAATGAAAAGATTTTATTTTTTCTAGACAAGAAAAGGCAGTCGCCGTTTTCCAGACAGGGTCCCTTATTTCTGGACAGTCCAGAGTCAGGTAATGGCTCTAATTATAGCCAAAAAGCACACCAGGACTAAAGGCAATAAGGAGGGGAGAGAGAGAGAGAGTAAAGATGGCATGGGAGAAACGCTTGAGACCGTGTCAGTGGCACAAAACACGGACTTCATGTGTCCGGTTTTGAATAAAATTTGTAACCGGACAATTAGTCAGAAAACCGGACAGTCCGGTCAAAAACCGGACACCTGGCAACCCTAATCATGGACAGAGATGGAAGAAAAATAAATGAATAAAGGGATCCCAAATTAAAGTAGGTGAAGCAATTTTGTGTCAAAAACACCTGGCACAGGCAGAATAAGACTGATCCAGATATCCCAGGATTAAGAGATAAGACTGATCATCCCTGCTTTATAAAAGAGAGCCATAGAAAAACACATGCAGTTCATCTAGATGTATTAAAAAATAAAGAAATTTGTATAAAAATATCTAGCTCAATAAAATTGACCATATGATAGAAAATGTGTCAAACAACTTAGTGTGTTAAGCAGTCAGAAACACAAGTTTACTAGTCCAGATAACAGATATGACAAATGTCAGAAATTGTTTGAACTGCTATTATATGGTGCTGCCAACAACACTGACAGTCTTCTAGTTTTTGACTGAGTGCCCTAGATATCCCATCGTAGACCTAATACTTTCCACATCAGGCAAAACCATTATACCAGTAACAGACACAATCTCATTGTTAATTCTTTCTTGCACCCACCAGATTACACAATTGGTTCTTCTAGTAGTAACTGCTTTAATTAATTTTGTGATAATTTATGTATTCAGACAGCAGAATAACTCTACATCGTGCTGCAGATTAATGGTATCGTACAACAGTCCATGACCAACACAGTTAAGGCTATCAGAACTGTGAACACCAAAGATACTTCCCAGAGACAGTGTGCAACAGGGATATAGACAAAACTCTCAGCTGCGCAGATTTTTGTAGAATGTCCAGCTTTTTGCCTTATATTTTTGGTCTGCTTCTCATAAAACTGTGGCTTTCAGGCAAATCACTGGCAAACCATTTAAAATAAATAAATAAATACATTCAGACTTCACAACCTTCAGAAAATTTATGTTAAAGCCAAACCTATTGTTCTATCAACTTTCTCAGTTTGTAAGAGCAATATTTAAAAAATGTCCCTCTTTTTGGCCTTTCCCCCATTATTTATGGCTTTGCTCGGATTTCTTGCCTTAAGAAGTTGAGAAGCACAGAATTACCATCCATCACACAGCTGGAGTCTCCCAACAAAGCCATATCTTTAATTACAGTTATAATAACATGTTAAAGTTAAAAAAAAGAAAAAAAAAAATATATATATATATATATATATATATATATATATATATATATATATATATATAAAATGTTTGCAATTATATGAGATTGAAATACCACAGAAGAAAAATGTATTTATGATTTTGGACTTAAAATCTTACCAATGACCAAGATGGCTGTAACTGTGAAGAAATGTGCATTTGTAAAGTCTTTGGGCTAAGATGCAGTAAAAAAAAAAAGAGTTGAGGATTTTATGCTAGAGTTGTTTTTAGACTTGATGGGTTGGTACTATTCATTCAGTAATGGGGTGAGGGGGATGAATAATATGCTGCTATGGGAAAGAACTTCACTAAGTGTCTAGCAGATATTATTAAGTTCTACTCCTCACTAAAACATTTAGAGAAAATGGGATACAAGAGAGAACAGACATGGCAAAGGTCTAAATGACTCCTCCAGAACCACAAGCCACATTAGAAGCACTCTGGGTGTTCATATGTGGGTGCTAACATACTGTTGTTCTTCAAGTTTCAAATGCATTCACTTTCTTTAAATATTAATTAACAGCAGTAGAAATTACCTCACCTTCAGTGCAAAAAAATGATGATTCTGGCATTTGGTAGCTTCCCAACTTTATATACTATGGATTGGCAGCAACTGTAACTTGCCAAAAATAGTAAATGACCTTAGCATCCTTGGAGATGATGACCTGTTATTTGATATCCATATAGCAACTACCATCTGCAAGTCATACTGAGCCACCCATCCCGTCCTCCAAGGGGACAAGAGCTTTGCCATGGAAATAACTGTTCTCTTGTACACAGCGCTTATCAGACCAATTATAGAATCATCCATCCTGTTCTGTATCCTTCTCACATGCCATCGGGCGAAATTAAAGAATGTTCAAAGATTCCTTACCAAGAGAAATAAAAGGCAGCATAGGTTGTCTTATATCAGCTCCACTATAACTCACCGAGTTACATCTGAATGAGATTACAAGCAAACAAAAACAACATTTCTAACCTCATCTTGATTATAAATATGATTAGCTGACAGCTTGTCTAGTCTAAGCTCATCAAGCTACAGAGAAGCTTCTTATAGCCAAAGACTAACAGCAATTCTCTCTCTCTCTCTCTCTTATTTTATTACCTTCTCACAGGAGACCTACCTTTGATGTACAGAGCATTAAAGGAATCCTTACTATTTGAAACAATTTGCTTAGAGTACATCCCCAGTGACCTGTACATAAAAGGATAGCCAGCCTCACTAAAAGTTATATCAACTCTACAGTGACAATGGCAGCTTCATATTTCAAAATGTCTGACACATATGGAGTAAGCTTTCACTCTCATTTAAACTCGGCCTGTAAATCCAGACCTTCATGAAGGAACTGGATGACCATAATGGGCATTCATAAATTCCAATGTGGGATTTGGGGCATGAAGATCTTTGATCAATAATAGGCCTTGTGCTTGCTCACCATATGTATAAACCTATGCACCTGGCTTGAACTATAGCTTCTTTATTATAGAAGCAAGATTAGACAGATTTATTGCCTTGTTTATTTACAATACTCAGCTGCTAGCCAGTCAGGAAGTCAGGCAGATCAGATTACAATATGCTATCAATGGGAGTGCTAGGAGAATTCTTCACAGGTTCATAGGTATATACCAGACTAACGGCTACAGGGTCCCTTATAAGCTTAGCCCTGCAACCCAAATGTGACCCACCAATTTGTTTTATATAGGGGTGATTTACTGCCTCTGTCCCTCAAAGACATAGGCACCACACCACCAGAATAGGCGTGAAGTTCCAATTAATATAAAATAAAAAATAAAAAATAAAATCCAAAATATAAATGACCAGCAAGACCAGGATCTTTCACAATAAAAATGTAATCCAACCTCTAGCGCCTTGACAGTAGCCTTCCAAGGGGAATACCAATTACCCATCCACTGGTTCAAGTTACAATTAAATAGGGTCAGGGAGGAACTCTGCTTTACATGGATGGGAACCCTGCTCCAGAGAATGGAAATATCTCTGAGAAACATATCTGTCTCTTCAACATGTTCTATTTATGTTGGAAGCGAAATTTAAGTTTTTAATCTAGTAGTTCTAACGCTATTTGCTTTGTGGATATAAAAAAGGTTTATCCAAACAGAGTCAGAACAGGTGGGGGATGCCCTGTACACCAGGCAAAAATCATCTCTCAGAAGGCTACATGATACCGAATAAAGAAACAGGGCTTTGAGGTGATCAGTGTAGGACATTGTGATTACTTCATGTATTCTTTTTGTAAGGAACCCTTGTGGACGTTCAAATGTACATGTGTATGGTCAGGTATATACCGAAAGGGGCATTATACTCTATGATGGGTCTGATGAGGGCTGAGTACAGTAGTACATTGTTCTTTCTGGACCTAGATGCCAGCTGAGCAAAATAGAAATATTTTCTTACTGCCTTGGAAACACATTAGTTGAAGGCTATGTTACTAACAGCAAGAGTTCCTAGATCCCTGACTAGTGAAACAATGTTTAGGGTTGTTTTATTGATGACATAGTTATCAGAGATGGTCAGCTTCCCAAAAAGTACTATAACGCCTTTCCTGCCACTGAGTTTTAAGCCGTGGTTTTTGGCATTAAACATTTGCCTGTGTTAGACCTTCCTAAAGGTTGTTCTCATCTTGGAAGGATTCAATGACTGGTCCCAGTTTGCAATCATCTGTGAACTTGGTCAGCCAGAGGCCTTTGACATTGGCTTTGACTTACAGAAGCAGATGCCAAAGAGGAGCAGGCCCAGCACAGAGTCCTGAGGGACTCCATTGGTGACTGGCCTCTTTGTGGAGGTGGCCTCACTGATCCTATCCTCTTGAGTCCTAACCATGAGCCAGCTATAAAGTGTGTTACAAAGGGGTTTATGCCTAGTTCCATAAGTCTTTTGATAATGCCCGAGTGGGGTATTGTATAAAATGCTTTAGCCAGCCCTAGGAAAGCAGTATACACCATTTTCCTCTTATACATTGCTTTAGTGACCTTTTTAAAGAAGTTCACAATATTCAGTAAACATGACCTTCCTTTAACAAAGCCAAACTGGGATGAATCCAGTGTCTGGAGGTCTCCTGTGTCCTTGCTGATAATTTTCATTATAATTCATTCCATTGCTTTGCTAATAAAACTAGTCAGGCTAATGGGTCTGCACTTTTTAGGATCTGTTGAAGGTGCCCCCTGATGAAGGTGGATGACTGTTGCAGTCCTCCAGTCTCATGGCTGAAAACCTGTATAAGACTGTAGTTAAATAGTGACTCCAAGGGTCCTTATGAGTTATATTTTCTTGAATACTGATTGGTTAAAGGTCCCATAGTAGTTGGTTTCTGGGGCTGTCAGTGCATTGCAGTGGGTGAGGTGAAATATGTACACAATTCTTTGAAGCTGTTGTGATGCTATGCTTAATTTGTAGCAAATTTTAACCTTTTATTCAGTGATTTATGGGAGCTGTCTGATCTGCTTTTTGAACAGAGTTACACTAATTAAAAAAAAGAAATTCTGATTTACTTCTATTAAAGAGTGTCTGACAAATATAAAATTGAACTGTCTCACTGCATTTGAGCTATATAGAACATAAAATAAGACTGAAATAAATTAAAACTGGGAAAACACATGCATTACTCTCTTCAATTTATTAGCAGAATGAGTGGCAGCAAAATAATTCCTCTGGGTAATGTGGAAGAAAGGGTTAGTTGTTTTAGTGACTGTGAAATAGTAATTTCCTTAGGTAATGTTGAAGAAAGGGCCATTTTTATGACACTAGATTGCATAGGGTGCAGTGTAAATATGACATGGTGGTAGCACTGCATGGACATAAAAGGACAGTACAATTGTGATAACTTTGCCATTTAATGAGAATCGTGTACTTACTATGTGATCAGCTCAGCCATTGCTGACATAAATCATAGGAATAATGGAAATAACTAGACTGAACTCTGATACAGAAATAGAATAGAATATATAAGGCTGGGTCATGACTGGCATTTTAACAATGACATTGCAAAAGGTGATGCTTGTTCTTTGCCTTTCATAGAGATACTGTTTCTTCTTTGTAAGGGATATACCCTTTTGCTGAGTATTATGTAGCAAAGTAGTAAGTAAACATAGTCCCGCGGATTCACTATCCTTCCATGCAGGACTAGCTTAGTCCTGCATGGAAATGGCCGTTTAGGAGCAGGACGGCAGCACGCCATGCATATTAATGAAGGCGCACTGCCTGAGCTCTTAAACCTACATGGAGCGTGTACAAGTGCAGGGGGCGTGTCTGAGAGCAGAGATCTCAGAATATACACACCCCTGCAATGAAGAACATTCATATGTGTAAGAATTACTGAGACCACTCATAGGTGTTCGCATACCCCCAGCAACATCCCCCCACATTTACAAGAGCAATAGTTAAACATAAAATATAAAGAATATTTTTTTATGACACAGATTACATTTAACCGTAGATGCGCGGGTTTGCCCATCGCTTAGCTATGGTTAATGCAGCTTAAATAGCACAAGAGAATAAAAAGCAAGATGCATTCAAATGAAGCAGTACAGCAATAGTGTAGTGGGCAGACCATTCGCCTTACGAGCAGTCATTCCCGGTTCGAGTCCCACTCCAGTACAATCCATTTTCCATGTCAAATCACTGTATGATCAATTTATTTTGTTGCATAACCTACGATAACATATATTTACAACATTTATATATTTATAACATATATTTGTGAACTGGAGTACTGCATTAAATGCAGATGTGAGGTGTCATTGTCATAATGTTGCAAAGTCCACAGAAAATCACAACTACCCCATACAGTATATGTACACAGGAATCAGGGATACAAACGGAAGATAAAATGTGTAATGAATAATAACTGCATAAAGTATCCTAATCCACCACCTTCCCAAGAACCAGTACACATTACTGTCTAAATTAGTGTGATGATAAGGGGGAATAAGCACTAGTAAGTGTAAGCACTATTAAGCAGCATTAAGCGGGAGTAAGCATATTTAAGCAGTAGTAAGCAAGTTTAAGCCTGTTTGCATGGGGGTAAGCAATGCGCACACAGGTTAAGCAATATTAAAGCAAACTCTCTGTAAGCATGTTTAACCAGAGGTTAGCATTGCTTACCTTCATGTAAATCCACACAAACCCGCCTACAATTGCTTAAAAGTGCCTTAATCACTTTGTATGCAACAGCCGCTGTTCTGTCCAGAAACAAAATAAACAGCCCTTGAACCCAGGACCCTGTACACCATAGTCACAGTAGTCAACCATTAAGCCATCACAGCAGTACATAGGATTGAGGTATCACCAAACAGATCCTCACTATAGAGAATTCAAACTGAACATGTGAAAGGAATCTATATACAGCTTTATGTTGTATAACCTACTACATAACATAAATATGTGAACTGGAGTACTGCATTAAGTAATAAAGTGTTGAGATCCCCTTATAAACTCAATCACCCCATACAGTGTACGTACACATGAATCATGGATACCAAATACATATATAACATGTAAAGAATAATAAATCAATGCCAAAAAGCAAATATAATGCAACTTAAATATTAAGCAATGCTAAGCATTGCACATCCCAGCTTAGTAGGTGTAAGCAATGTGTAGGCCAGCTAATTCAGTCTGCTCATTGCTATACCCCTTTAAGCAATGCCAACCTTAGGTAAGCAGGTTTACCCATAGCTTAGCCATTTCAAAACTGTCCAATCACAGCAAAGTGTGGGAAATCGGCCCTATTTAAACCCAACAGGTGGGAATACATCTCATTTCTGGTTGTAGCTTCCCCTTATAGGCAATATGTCTGGAATGGGAGAGGGTGTGCACTTTTGGGTGCAGCTATGGGGCATCCAGGAGTCCAGAGTCATGGCATGATGCCTTGTGAAAGACCATAACCAGAGACTGCTGCAGGGCCAGTACCAGGTCTCCCAATATAAAGCAGAAGCCTGAGACAGTCTTGCCTGTGACCTCACCAGTGCCACTAGCATACCCCAAACTGGTGAGCAGGTCAGATATCACTATGCTGACCTGAAGTGGTGAAAGGGGGATCTCTTAGATCAGTGGATCCAAGAGGCTAGGAGGACAGAGGATGTTCCAGCCGTGTGTAAGTATCAGTCCACTATCTGTTTAATAATTGCCAGCTCATGCATATTATGGATATGTATGGCTAAATATTCCTCTTATGTCCTTTACAGCGGCAAGTGAGCATGCTACGAACCATGAGGCCCATGGATGTTGCTTGGAGTGGTTGCAACTCAAGGCAGGTTAGTAATACTCTTGCATGTACTGTCATAGGAAATAAATCTAAAAGTAGTAGTAAGTTAATTGCCTGTATAAAACCTGTATTGTTTAAGGCATGTACTGCATACACCAGAGAATATGGCAGGAATAGTCTCATATAGGTTGTATTTTAATAAAAGCATAATAGCCTGACAATAAAGGTCTAACTGCTGGACTGCATGTGTTTACTCTGGTATCATATGGTAATGTAGATTTGCAATCACTTACTGTTGTATTAAGCACTGTTACCCACACTGTGCAACATAAATAAAATGTGTAGGAATGTCTGCATATGACTGATGTAATCCTAAGAGGTCATATAGTACAACTAAGAGAGACATAGACAGAAAACAGTAAAAAGACAGGCAACAAAATCCAAATAGCACACTCAACTGATATGTGAACTGTTGTATTTTTAGCACACACAGCCATGATTTGAATCCTGGGAATGGTAGTAGGCTGCATACAGAATCATACCCCACAACTGTACAGATATGTCCAGAATGTCCAGTAAATTGACCCATATCTGCTGCCTGTCAACCTGTCCCCCTGGGAAATCAGGGGGATGATTCCAGACGTTTAGGCAGAAAACAAGAAATACAGCTGATTGTCACACATCTATAAGAACAAACCTGTCACTCTAGCAACTCCCCAAAATGTATGAGAGTAATAAGCCAAGTATGTCCCATCTACACCCCCATGATGTCAAGCTGTGACTAGAGTGTGTACAATAACAGAATGAGATGTATGTACATAATACTAATGCGGAATATGGTAATTTGTGTGGCAACATTCAGGTAGTGCTAACAAACATTGCTCCCACAGGTCTGTCAGATACAAACACTGTGCCTAGAAATAAAAGATTGATATCCTGTACTGGTACTGTTTACTCTGGTATTGTATGGCATTGGGAGTGTTGCAGTTGCTCTGAATCATAAGGTATTGCTCATCACTGTCACCCACCCTGTGCTACATAATATAACTGTCTAGGAAATCCTGTATAAGAGTGTTGTAACTCACTAAAGGTTTAAGAGGGCAATAGTTGAAATATGTCCTGGTTCACCTGCATGTGGTCAAGACATGCTCAGAGTCTGTGCAAAAAAAAGATGGACAGGTATGTGCATAACATCAACCTGGAACTGGGAGTATGTGTAGAAACAGTTAGTGTTAAACAATTCCTACACAGGTATACCAGGTAAGAGGCGTATACTGCAGGTAAAATACCACTAGTGATATGCAGATCTGTTTGGTAAAGTGGGTGCTTCTAATGTATTTTCTTTGTCTGCAGAAGTCTACAATTTGAGAGACCAACTTGAGCATTTGTTGTGTAAAGAGACTAACACCCACTTTAAAATTTTGTATTTACAACGATATCTAGACCTCAATGTAACTCCAAGAGGTTTAAGGGCTTCCAAACCTCCCACTACACTGTTTGATGTAAATAGCCCTGAGGATATGGCCTTCCGCAAAAGGTGGATTGAAGCTTCACATCGATGTTCTATTGAATGGATTCAAATTCTAATAGAATGAGACCACCTTAAAAAATGCCAGCTGAAGGAAGAAATCCTCAGGGTGCGCGAACAATTGCAGCCACTTGTTTCTCTGACTAAGTTAGATGAGATGCTTAAAAACATTAATGTGGTGCTTAAAGATCTTGAGGAGGGGCTTGTAGAATGTAAAACTTTTAAAATTAATCGGGATATGAAAGACTACAAAGTAGACCAAGCTTTTTTGGTCAAATATTATGGTAAAAGGTCTGTTTCTAAGAACGGACAAAACCGGAGCCGTAATAATAGCTCTGCCTCCTCCTCTTCTGTGTCTTTTGCAGCTTCGGAAGCTGTAGAACAATAGGGCGCAGAATACAAAGAACAGGAATCCTTTCTGGCTTTACCAGAAGCCGGGAATTCTACAGACTTCAACCGTAGATTTTGGAATGATTACCAGCAGGCTAATTCCAAGCCTAACACCAACTTCAACAGCAAGCAGGGTCGAGGAGATTGGGGACCACAAAGAAACGCTGGAGGTAACTACAAAGGACATTTTAATAAACAAAAACGTTGGAACTTAATTTTATAACACTTTTGTGTTGAATTTGTCTGACTGTTATGTTTCTAATGTAGTAATGTCTGTTTTAAAGTTAGGTTTGAAATTCATTCCCACTGCTTTACCCCGACTACATATTTTGAGAGGGGAGATTTTTGTATTTGGGAGAAAATTACACTTGAGAGATTTTTTTTGCTAAAAAAAATGTTGTAAATGTATGTAATGTGAGCCAGGACATCTCTGGGGATGATTCTTTTCACTCATGTGTATCTATATTAAGTGAATCTGATGAAGGTGCAAGTAATGCTTACACTAATTTTGATACCGATACCAGCAATATCCAGACTAAAAGTCTTATTATTCCCCTTACACTAACAATTGCATTCAAACTTACATTTCAACCGTTAGTTTTGAAGTGGAAAATGAATATAGCACTTGTATGCGTAATAAAGCTAGTGTATGTTATAATTTAGATAAATGACAATGGTTAGAGTTTTGTGAATTTTCTGATGATAGGAACTTTGTGGTAAAGCCTTTAGATAAGGGTAACCAAATAGTAATTTTAAATTTTAAACAATATTTGGATATGTACTACAAGCATTTAAATGATGAACTAGTTTATAAAAGATGTGATATTTCTTGCTACTTTCAAGCTATTGAGGAGTATATTTCATTACTGAATAAAGGTCACCATTTAGGTTATTTTTCATTTAATGATATCACTAAGAAATTTGGTGTTGAAAATACAAAAATTGCTATATTTTATTGCTTACCGAAAACTCATAAGGGTTTGGATAATCTTGTTGGAAGGCCTATTGTCTCTGCAGAGAAATATTTTTTGAACTGTATTAATGTTTTTTTTTTGCACAAATATTTGAAAAAGTATGTTCTTAGTACTCCCTCATACATAAAGGATAATTCAGACTTTTTGAGTAAAATTAAGGCTTTCAATGGAAGGATTCTATGTTTTGGTTATGCATAGATGTGAAAAGCCTTTATACAAATATTCGACATGATGTGGGTATCCAGGCCCTTTTTATTTTTTGGGTGATTGCCCTATGTCCCATTTTGTTATAGATTTAGTAGCTTTTTGTTTAAATTTTTTTTTGTTTTCAATGGGGAGGTTTTTCCCCAACTGCAGGATATGGCTATGGGGGCAGCTTTTGCCCCCATGCATGCCAATCTTACCATGGCCAAGTTTGAGTATGACTATATATATCCTCACACTTTCTATAGGTCTCATGTTTTGCTTTATCTGAGATTTATAGATGATTTGATATTTTTGTGTGATGGTCCCTATAAGGATGCTTTAAAATTTGTTGAAAACTTGCAGGTTAATAAGATGGGCCTTGAGTTTGATGGCATACAGCTGGGAACTGAGGTGAACTTCCAAGATATTAAACTTAATAAGTTAAACACTGGGTTACATAGGAAGTTTGAACTGAGGAATAATCCTCTTCATCTTATGACAGTATTGCCTTATAATGAGTTCCTTAGAATTCATAAACTCTGTAGTAGTGATGATATTTTTTATCAGGAAATTTTAGAAACTGAAAAGGTGTTTATAAATAGGGGATATGATGTAGGTATAGTGTCAGAAGCCAAAAATAAAGTGATGTTATTGAGATGGCCTAAGAATGTGAATTATTTAGAAAGATGCAAGAATAATAATACTAGCCATCAGAGACCCTTTAAAAATGAAAATGTTATAAATGAAAATGTTATTAATCTGAGGCATGAAATTCCAGAAAATGTTTATTTTGTTACAACTTATAATATTATTAGTGGTAAAGATGTGAATATTATTAAACAATTTTGGCCTATGACTTAAGTCTGCTTTTGCCTAAACAGGTTATAGCCTCTTGCAAAAGGGCCAGGAATTTAAAGGATATGGTAGTACATAACTATTTTGAATTACTCCAATGTTAACTTAAATAGAGAAGTGAATTCTATTGTTGGTACGGTTCCTTGTAAAAAATGTTCTATATGTACACATATTGTTAGTTCCTTCATCAAAATTAATGGATGTTCTTTTATTGTTAAAATAAATTTTGATTGTAACACTGTAGGTGTTATTTATGCTCTAAAATGTGGATGCAACAAGTTTTATATTGAAGAAACTAGTAGAAATTTCAAAGTACGTTTCCAAGAACATGGGAGGGATATTAGAAATGTTAAAGTGGAGAGCCCTTTGGGCAGCCACTTTTTTGAATTTCACAACTCTAATCCTGAAGGAATTTCAGGTTGTATCTTGGAAAAAGTGGATATATTGATGGGTGAAAATGTAAGTTTAAAGGATAAACTTCTGAGGAAAGAAACTATGTATATTCTTAAGTTTAATACCTTGGAACCTATAGGGTTAAACAAAGAATGCAATTGGAAATATGTAATTTAATTATTTAATTATTTAATTAATTAGCAGTGGGATGGACTGTTATGCTTTTTTGTATTTAAATCTGTGTTTTAGTAATGTTTTTTAATCTGTGAAGGCATGGGAGCCGAAGCGCTAAGTGCAATAAATATATTTTTTACTAGCATTGCTCTGTGATTGTGGCTGTTGTCGCTAGTGGTATTTTTATTTTTTTTCTTTGGTGGCATTTGTATACTGCACGTAAAATCAGTCCATGCATATAGTTGTCGACGTCCATACCACTGTCCAAAGTAAGACAATAAGGCAATAAATATATTTTCTACCAGCATTGCTCTGTGATTGTGGCTGTTGTCGCTAGTGGTATTTTTATCTTTTTTCTTTGGTGGTATTTGTATACTGCATGTAAAACCAGTCCATGTATATAGTTGTCGACATCCATACCACTGTCCAAAGTAAGGCAATAGGGTAGTGTACTAATACTTGTAAGGTACAGATAACAGCACTGACTAAGAAAGTAATGCGAACTACAGGAATATACTAGTTGTTAATTGACATCTTTCTCCCCCCCACTATATCTACAGCAATAAACTAAATACCCAATTCAATTGGTATGTGCTGACTTAACTGTAATGTTGGGCCATATGTCCTATTGTTCGATAATTATTTAAATCTGTCTCTATGCATGTGCTATGTTAAAATACTCCCACATTGGTGGCATGGCACCATCAATGTACCTGCATGCTGTTGTAATTACTACTGTGGTCCCATATATGCATGTGTTCTGTTTGCTATGCAACTGTTCCATATCTGTTGTCTGGGTTAATGGGAATATCTATGCTGTTATACTTAATCCTGGAATGTGTTGACTATTTCTAACCCACATATGTTGATAAAACATAAACACCATAGCATGTATGTTAATGCAAGTCCAGGCGGACCCACCTGTCCTACCTCAGCTGGCCATGGCACCGGGCACCAGTCTGTTTGCGGCCCAACCCGGGACCTCTTCGTCCATTGGTCCTGCACCACCTTCGGGTGGAACCACCTCAGGGGATGGGGCTCGTCCCACCTGGGAGTGGGCGCAGACAGGAACCTCTCACCCATCACCAGGTCCAGGTTGTGGTGCGTAGCGAGCTCAACTGGGAGTTTGGAGATCTGCTATGCCAGCTCGTGGGCCGTGTGTCATGACTAGAGGGTCAGCCTGGCTCTCTGACTCAGCCCCCAGCACAGCCACCTTTGAGGCTGTGAAGGTGCAGTGTTGACTGCTCATGGGTGGGGACCTCATTCCCAGTGTTTCCACCAGTGGGCTCATGGGCTTCTGATTTCCAAACACCCCTCCCCATTAAGGTGTTTACCCCCACATGTGTCATATACCGCCCCTGTATGTGTCTTGTTTATCTTGTCTGTTAACCTACCCCCCAAATATACCTATTATCCCTCCCCAACATCCCACTCTCACCTGAAAAAAAAAGGGGCAATCTGTTCCCCCCCAAAAATCTTGCCCCATACATAGCTATCCATTTCGCACACATATGCACTGGGCACATGTAATCTGGTCTAATTGGCTTTACAACATATTACTGTTGTCCTCACCCCTCTCTCAGGGGTTTGAGTGTCCAAATCTATCCCCAAATTCAGTGTATATGCACAGCTGTTGCTACAGAAGAAATTGACAGCTACGGACCTTCCCTACACCCTTCCTGTACATCCCTAGCTATTTTCCCTACTGTTTTCCCTCTTTGTGGCCCTTTTTCACCACTTTTTTATCAACCTTTTTTTCTTTTAAAGAAAGTAGCATGTGGGTAAGCAGGTTTAAGCCTGTTTGCATGGGGGTAAGCAATGCCTACACCGGTTAAGCAATTTGAAGCTGAGTGTAAGAAACTGTAACCGGAAGTTAGCAGTGCTTACCTCCGCACACACCTGCGCAAACCTGGTTACAACTGTTTAAAAGTGCCTTAATCACTCTGTATCTAATGGCCCTTATTCTGCCCAGCAACAAAATAAACAGCATCTGCAAGGCTCGAACCCAGGACCCTGGACACCATAGCCAATGCGATTCACCACTAAGCCCTGTCATCTATACATAACCCTAATGTTTTCACAAACATATCATCCAGCAGTCATTCAACAGTACAGAAAATGTATTTATACATGTAGATATATGTGTGTGTATGTGTGTATATATATATTTATATCTAAATAGATATATACTTATCTATATATATATATATATATATATATATATATATATCTACATATATATGTACACACATATATATATATATATATATATATATATATATATATATATATATATATATATATATATATATATATATATATATATATATATATATATATATACATATATGCATACATCTACAGATATATATGTCTACATATATATGTCTATATATATATATATATATATATATATATATATATATATATATATATATATATGTATGTATATACAGATATATATCTATAGATATAAAAGAGAACATAACAAATACATATATGACCACATGCACCATTAATGGGGGTGAGGGGGCCCAACAACATACATCTTGTACGTATTGATAACCCCCCCCCACAGCCAAACAAGTCTGCCCTGCAATACAGTACCAACTGTTGCAAATCTCATAACCAGGACCTGACACAACATGGGCACAAGATGTTAATAGTAATCCATCCCACCTGTATGATGTCAGGCTGGTATCAATAACATATCATGCAGTACAGTCTGGCAACCATTGGGAATGTACAAGGTGGAAGCAATAAACATTCCTAAGATGCATACACACACACACACACACACACACACATATATATATATATATATATATATATATATATATATATATATATATATATATATATATATATGCTGTGTTATTAAGCAGGTCACCATTTTGGTCAGCCATAGAGCTCTTTTTTCTACTTGAGTGTTTGCCTCCTTCCCCTGTAACTTAAATAAACTGACTCTTACATTAAGAGCTATAATACTTACCTTATAGCTTTAGGACACCTTAGGAAACCTTGTAAACTGCAATAGCCCACATTCAAGCCCTCGCTCGGGCTCTCTTTGTTCCCCTCCCTGCCCCAATACCTCTAAATTTAAAGTACTATAGCCACTCCCCCACTTTCTAGATCCTATCTTCTTTCATTTGGGATAATTCCTCCCACCCCCATTCTTCTACCTACATTTTAATAGCACCTATTCGCTTTCATCTGGCATTCTCCCATCCCCTTTCCAGTACCTTTACCTCACCACTCTATCTTCTGGTGTTGCATCACTAGGTAAAACAGTTCCTTAACTCACTAGCTGAATCACAAATAATGATATACTCCTCTTTACTACCCCTCTTGTTCGCACCATACCTCCTTACCTTGTATGAAAACCAGTTTCTCACGGGATTTCAGGTCCTGCAAGGCCATACTATCACCCCAGCTGTAAATCCTCCCACCTTCAACCATACTTACAGTACCAGGTCCTATCCAACATCTTGTTCAGTCTATCAACATCTCAACCCCAGGCACATTAGCTCTAGATCCAAACACTACCACAAACTAATAAACAAATTCCTGAAGTTCATCACCAAGCATACACTTAACCAAATACTTGGTGGTGATATTCACCCCAACCCTGACCCACCCACTTCAGATACACATACCCCCTCTACTTGCAATCTAAGCTACAAACCTACAATTAATAGGCCAACTAACTCTCTCATAACCTGTCATCTCAATATTAGAAGCATTAATAACAAGGTACATGAATTGCATGCACTTCTGGATGTCCACTCCCCTGAGATTCTCTGTTTATCTGAAACCTGGTTAAAACCTAACACTACAGACAATGAAGTGTTACCACCTAGGTACAACATACACAGGTTGGATTGTGCTTCCAGGAAGGGGGGGTGGGGTAGCTGTACTCTATAAATCTGAGTTGAATGTCACCATAGATGTAATACAACCACCTCAGAGTAATAACTCAGAGATTCTTGCCACCAAATTGCAACTTAATAAAAATAAATGTATTAATATCATCTGTATGTACATTTACCCAGGTAACAATATGTCTACACTTGAAGATATCCTGCACTGGCTATCATGTCACTACCCCCAAGAAACCCTACTACTTGGAGACTTTAACATAGACTGGGGCACCTGTTCCTCAGAATCCCCAACCACCCATATTAACCTGCATGCATTTACACAAATCATATCCACCCCTACCAGGATAGGTAAACCCAAACAAAAAAAAAGCATAGTTGACTGGGTACTCGTAAATAGTCACCCCCAACTGTACACCTCTGGTACCCTCCCTGATGGCCTAAGCGACCACCTTCTCACATATGTAATTAACCACAAAGCCATTAATTCCCAACAACCCTTACTCAGAAAGGTTAGAAACAATAAAAACTTTGACCCTGCTAAATTCCAACAAGAACTAAACTCATGTAATTGGTCTATTCTAAAACACCTCCCCTTAGAGGAAACAGTAGCATACTTTAACAACAAATTCCTTGAGATCCTTGATTTGCATGCACCTGTTCGTTCAAAGAGAACAAAGGCAAAAACTGCTCCATGGCTTTCTAAAGAGTCTAAACTCAAAATTACCCTTAGAAACAAAGCATGGGCTTTATGGCTTTCTTCTAAACACCCCCAAGATCACATTAAATACAGGCAATCCAGGAACGAAACTAAAAAATCCATTTTACAAGACAAAAAACAATACTACTGTAATTTACAGACAGTAAATCAAAATAACCCTCAGAAGTTTTGGGCAGGTTTAAATAATCTACTGCATCCTGGACAAACTTCAACCCCAATCCCTGCTGCTACTATTGATAAAACCCCTGAAGATGTTTCTGACAGTTTTAACTGATTTGTTACTGAGACAATTAAATCCCTAGCTAGCCAACTACCTCCTAGCTCCCCTGGTCCTGAAAGTACCACCCCTAGAAACCTACTCGCGTTCAGCTTCCAACCAGTCGCCACTTCACTTATCCGTACCGTGATCAAAAAATTAAAACCCTTTACACTTTCAGCTGATCAACTCCCTGTTGAGTACCTACAAAAATCAGCTGATGCTATTGCTTACCCCATCTCAATACTAAGCAATCGAACCATAGTAGAAGCTAAAATTCCCACCATCTGGAAAATATCCTATGTAATCCCACTTCACAAAGGAGGCAGCTCTACTGAATTCTCCAATTATAGGCCAATAGCTATACTCTCTCTCCACTTGCAAATATTATGGAAAAATGTATTCATAGACAACTCATGCACCACCTAATCCAGAATCACCTTATGGCAGACACTCAGCATGGCTTCCATCCTCATCACAGCACTACTTCAACCTTCCTAGCCTTTACCAACACCATGAACCATAATCGCAACAATAATTATATATCCTCAGCCCTCTTCTTGGATCTATCCAAAGCATTCGCTATGGTTGATCACCAACTTTTAATCCACACCCTGCAAACATTCTGTCTAGATACTAGAGCCATTCAATGGTTTCAATCCTACCTGAATGGTCGACAGCAGGCTGTCCTCTGGCAGAACAAACTCTCTAATCTTCTACCTAACACCCTTGGAGTACCACAAGGCTCTATACTAGGGCCCTTGTTGTTCTCCATCTTCATTAACGACCTTTAGACTGGGGGGGATTCAGTAATCCTCCATGTAGGACGAACGAAGTCCTACTCGGAGACTGCCATCTAAGAGTTAGACGTCAGCGTGTCATTCATATGCATGAGGGCATGCTGACTCAACTCCCAGGCTAACACAGAGTGTGTAGGAGTGCAGGGGGGGTGACAGACTGCCGAGCAGTCCAAATATCCACACCCCTGCAAGTGCCTAACTCTGCAAATGTCAACAGATATGAGTGAGTCTGCTCAAATGTGTATACCCCCAACACTACACTCCCCCACATTAAAAAGCCCTGTATAAATGAAATAAAATGTAAAACAATTTTTCTTTTGTATTATTCACCATATAGCTGCCCGTATTTGCGCATGTGTGCGTGGGTGTGCCCATTGCTTAGCTACAGTCAGCAGTTTAGACATCAAAGAGGATAATAAACCACTTATATACAAATTAAGCCAAATAGCAATAGTGCAGTGGTAGAGGCTTCGCACAAAGAGGAGGCATTCCCGGTTTGAATCCCACCACTCCCCTCTCCTTTTTCAGTAGGAAATCCGTGCATAAAAATAAATCCTGACATTTTCCTTTTAAATTATATTAAAATGCATTGAAATGGCCTATGTAGTAGTGAATGATATTTTAAATATATATAAGAAATTGAAACGGTCATGCATAATAATGAATGCATAAGTAACCTATCTTAAGCAATGTGAAGCACTGCTAAGCAACGTTTACCAGTATTAAGCACAGTTAAGAATAATTGCCCATAGCTAAGCACTGCTTTACCTAGCGCAATATAATTGCCCATAGCTAAGCACTGCTTTAACTAGCGCAATAGCTTTGCATGGAGCTGTGCATCGCGCCAACTAGTAAAAACCAAACATGTTTGCGTGGAGGTGCGCATCGCACTAACTAGTACAACGTCGGGCAACGTCGGGCAAGGTAGAGCAACGTAGAGCAATGTCGTGCAACGTTGGGCAAAGTTGAGCAAAGTCGGCTAAACACAGCCACACCCCCTACTGGTCAGGCCAGTAGTAAAATAAAAAAGCAATGACAGGTCTGGAACCCGGGATAGTGTGCACCATAATCACAGTACTAATCCACTAAGCCATGACAGCATTTGATGTTCCTGGACTGTCAACACACATATACATATGAATCAAAGTTTACCCAGTGCTAAGCAGGTGTGCACTCAGTTGAGAACTTTCAAATCCGGCCAATCACAAATAAGTGTGGGAAATGAGGCATATATAAGCTCCATAGGCGGGAATACTCACCATAACTAGTTGCAGCTCCCACCTGCAGGCAGCAATGGCTAGTGTCGGAGAGGGCTCTCACTTCCGAACACAACGGTGGGGCATTGAGGAGTCAAAACTGATGGTTTGGCTCCTCGTCTATTGTCATGATGCTAGACTCCTGCAGGGTCAGTTCCAGGGCATGGAATACAAAGAGAAGGCCTGGAACCATCTGGCACATGAACTTGCCAGTGCCACAGGCATCCCTCAGACTGGTGAGCAGGTCAGACATCACCATGCAGACCTGAAGAGACGCAAGCAGGACCTACTGAACCAGTGGATACAGGAGGCCCGTGGGATGCAAAATGCCCCACTACTGAGTAGGTAGCCATGGACTGAAGTATGTAAAAATTGCTAGTGTAGTCCGTAGTATGGATAGGTATATGTCTCAATATCACTTCATTTACTTCACAGCTGCAGGTGTCCATGCTGTGAATCAGCAAGCCTATGCAGATAGGCTGCTAAGGCTGCGCCACCAGGCAGGTTAGTAATTGTTCTGCATGTACTGTTTTATAAAATAAGTGAGAGAGCCTGGCTAAAAGTGTCTCAGCCCAATAATAAAGATATAATAAGGCTTGAATAACCTCTCTGCATGAACTGTTATGTAAAATAAGTGAGAGAGCCTGAAGAAGAGTGTTGCAACCCATTAATAAAGGTATAATAAGTCCTGAATTATTTCTCTGCATGTATTGTTATATAGAATAAGTGAGAGAGCCAGAAAGAGAGTTATAAAACATAAATGAAGGTATAATACATCCTGAATAAGATGGCTGCATGCACTGTAATAGCAAATAAATGAGAGAGCCACTAAAAAAGTATGTAATGTAATTAATAAAGGTATACCAGCTGTAGTGTGTCCATGTCACTTTCTTTGAAATGTAGATGTACTCATGCAGTATAGAACTAGTAGTGTTGTATTAAGCGCTGTCAGCCCACACTTGGGTAGGTCCATAGAAAGAGTACGAAGGGAGTGCCAGTATTTATTAAGCATATATACAGTCCTCAACTGTAGTTTCAAGCCTTGCATGTATAGATAAATCTGGCACATGAGTAGCTTGTAATTGTGTGCACTGGAAATGTCAGTGTGCTGCTAAAAATGTAGGGGGCTGTTAAAATTTAACTGGTAATGTCACCTGAACACATCCAGATATGTAGACATATGAATATAAATAACGTAGCAGTAACATCTGCATCCTGGACAGTTTGTATATTAGATACAGGTCAGGTACATAATGAACTAGCAAAACACATCCCACAATGTATTGGACATTGCCTAGTGCAATAATACATGTAGTGGATTTATACCTGCAGTCAATAGGAATGTAGTGTAAACTATAAGTTCATATAAGTTGTTAATGGAGGTATCTTTTTACATCCTACTGTATGTGCATAAACAATCAATTCCACACCTCAATGGGTATGTGTAATCTCATAACATTTGTAGGGACATATGTCCTATTGGTTCATAAATATCTGCATAACTTTGATGCACGTGCCCTGTTCAAACACCACAGTCTTGGTGGCCTGTTGCTACCATTCATTCCTGCATGCTGTTGGAATGTCCACTGTCATTCAATATATGCATGTGTTATGCTTGCTGTTCAACTGTTGAAACTCTGGTGTGTTGTGTTAATGGGAATATTACTGCATGCTGTTACAACTAATTTGGAATGCTGTTGGCTATATTGTCATTAAATCCACCTATACACAGAACGTATGGAAAGGCCGGTCCCAGCGGACCCACCTGTCCCACCTCAGCTGGCGATGGCACCTGGCACCAGCAGGTCTGGTGCCCAGCTCGGGACCTCCTCCTCCATTGGCCCTGTGCCACCTTCGGGTGGAAGCACTGCAGAGGATGAGGCTCATCCCCCTCATGCAAGCATGGCCGGAGGATGGCCACCTGTCACCCTCCAAACGGTCTGGGCTGTGGTGCGTAGGGAGATCCAGCGTTCAGTCGCTGATCCCCTATGCCAGCTCAAGGCAAGAGTGGCGCAACTCATGGGTGAGCTTGCCCCTCCTACGCAGCTCCCAGCATAGTCACCCTCCAGGCTGTGAAGGTGTAGTGGTGACTGCATATGTGTGGGGATCTCAGTTCCACTGTTACCATCTGTGGGCTCATGGGCTTGCGATTTCCAAACATCCTTCCCCATCAATTGTGTTCACCCACCCCATGTGTCATATTCTGCCCCTGTATGCATTTTGTTTGTCTTATCTGTTTACCTCCCCAACCTACATCCCAAAACATACCTACTTCCCCTATCCCACATTCCACTCTCACCTGAAAAAAAAAAAATGGGCAATCTGCTCCCGCAAAAAAATTACACCACATACATTCCTGCCCATTTTTCACAGACGTCCGCTGGACACAGAATCTGAAATTCAATTGGCAGTACAACACACTTTGTTGTTCTCACCCTTCTCTCAGTGGTGGAAGTTTTCAAAATTCCCTCCAAATTACTAGTATATGCACAGTTGTTGCTGTTAAAGAAATGGGCAGCTATGGACCTTCCCTACACCCGTCCTGCACATCCCAAGCTGTTTTCCTTACTGTCTTTCCCTCTTTGTGCCCCTTTTTCACCACTTTCCTATCTCCCCATTTTCTTTTCTTTCAAAGAAATGAGCGCGAGGTTTAGTGGGAGTGAGCACTTTTAAGCAGCAGTAAGCGAGTTTGAGCGAGTGTGCTCATGTGTGCGCTTAGCTAAGTATTGATAAGCGTCACGTGCCTTAGTCACCCTGCATATGAGGGGCCTTGTTCTGCTCAGCAGCAAAATAAAACACCACTGTCAGTCTCAAACCCCGGACCTTGGACACACTAGACTGCATGAAGCACCACTAGGTCACAGTAAATATACAGCAGGATTTTGCTGAAATATATATATCATGCATCAGAATGTGTGAACGTAAAGGAAAGATAGGAATGCCATAACACAAAACCTGTTCTGTGGAACTTTACCAGCAGTTGTTGTGGAATTGCATTACATGACTGTGATAATAGAACCAGACATTCTAGCAGTAAATACTGTTACAACAGCACTTCACAACCCCCACACAGTATCATAGCAGGACAATCCCCACCCAAATGTACAAAATACCAGTGTGTTCAAGGTACAGCAAGGATGTATGTAGGCATACTCAGTACTAGAATTGTCCAGTTTCATGAGCATCCTGTGATAATGTCAACAAAATAATAAGCACAAACAGTGCCGAAGTGAGTACATTAATATCCACAGTATAGCTGTTCCCCAACAGTTCATGTGCCAAATGAAAACATCTCATGGCAACTAATAGTGGATGTTGTAAAGGAACTCCATACTCCCATGTATCTTGTGTTAGCATGTCTAGGGGTGAGTACAATTCTACACTGTCAACTGTGCACTGGAAGAGGCAACATTCAGGTCTGAGTACAACATACAAATAACTGGCTGCACCCTTAGCAACAGTTAGAAGAAGTATACCAACCTTCTGAGTTACACAACGGTGTCCACAGCAAACAAGCATGGTCCCCACTCTGGAATTCTGAAAGGGGTACGCCTACCTGACCTAGAAATTTATAGCACTGGATTGCTATGACAGTGAGTACTGCAAGTACCACACAGCAGGCTGCATGCAATTGCCAAATGATGGCCACCAATTGGTACAGGGGCCATCACATGCACATGTGCAGATACCTATAAAAGCAGGCTGTACTTGCTGTCCACGCATGCAATTATTCCATTGCAGGTACAGAGGGAGAGAGAGAGTGAGAGAGAAAAAAAAATAAAATAAAAAAAGAAAAGAAAAAGTGAGGTAAAGTAAAGAAATATAACAAAAATAATATATTGAAAAAGACAGTATATTGACAAAAGAAATTATATTGAAGAAATATATTGAAAAGAAAATATATTGAAATATATCATTGAAATAAAATATATTGAAAAATAAATTGAAAGAAAAATATATAGAAAAAGAAACTGAACAAAAAATATATTGAAAAAAATTGAAAACCAATATATTCTGAAATATACATCTATAAAAAAACCCATCTTGAACAGTAAAAGTGATATTGACAGCAAAACGTATATTGCTAAAAGAAGTATACCAGGATATACAGCAACATATACGAACGTATACAAAGGAAAGGTATGTAACAGCTATGTATTTACTGGAATGTAGTAGATGTTTATGAAGGGTACTCTATATAGTTTGAATCATCCATATGTGGCAGCAGTACGTATCGATGCACAGATGCCCTGCATAACCACTGGCTTGGGGAAATGAGTGTGTTGCTGTCTGCAGTGGGATGTGACGGTGACATATGTAGTTCAGCATTAAATGTCAAACATCTGATCCATGTTATCTGTGTTCTGTACAGTAGTGTGTACAATGTCTGTTTGGGGTAGTAGCCCATACAGTTATGCAAACATGGATGTGACAGAGTAACAAATGCATGATAGTCATATTAATGTGTAGCTTAGCATTGGCAACAGCTGTTCCAGGCTAGTATGCTAATTCAGCATTAGCAGCTATGTATACACCCTCTAATATTACTGTGTGCTCACATGTGACACCTGTTCATGTTGCAGCAAGGCCCACCAAGTCAGCTATGAGGTACATGTACTTACAACAGTGTGATCCTTGTGTGTGTATGGCACACACATACGGAGGGAACTGTCCGTGCCAGATATATTAGCATCTGTACATGTGCATTGAGCAAGGGACATACAGCAACTGTTTGTGAAAGGTGGATATATATATATATATATATATATATATATATATATATATATATATATATATATATATATATATATTGAAGGTTATGTGCATATTTCTATGTAGGTTGTAGTGTGTTGCAGACCAGACAGCATACAGTGCTGGTATATGACATGTGGTGGTTAAACACTGTGGGTATGGTTCATCAGGTTTGCAGTGTTGCAGCCAGTGAGGCCTGCTAAAGGTACATGGGCTGAGAACACCTTCAACGCATTCTGCACAACACTGTGCAATGTTATGACATAACTGTATACGTCACAACCTTCCCATACTTGATATACCCACCATGACAGGTGGACTGTATAAGTGCCTATATGCATATCTATATGTACAACAATGGATGTTCATATGTATGTGTGTATATATATATATACATATATATATATATATATATATATATATATATATATATATATATGTATGTATATCTATATCTATATATATATATATATATATATATATATATATATATATATATATATATATATATATATATATATATACATATATATATATATATATATATATATATTGAGAGAGAGAGAGAGAGAGACAGGGTCATAGTTACTGTAACAGATGATGCCTGGTGACAAAGCCATGGACTCAAGCTCAATGCTGACACTGTATTGGCATCCCTCCTTGCAAAGACGCAGTACCCATGAACTACCACATAGGTGGTAGTCTACCTAACACCGAAGGTGTGATAAGAGACCATGGGACACAGGTGGACAGTAGTCTCCTCTTCGATAGTCACAGTGCCACACTAGTCATGTAACCCGTCTATGTGCCACACATCATCACAAAAGGTGTGTCATCCATGGAGAAATAGGTCAGTGTTCCCCTCTACTCCACACACATGAAAACCCAGTATAGAGTACAATGCCCCATGTGGTATGTACCTCACAAGACATCTGCAGCAAGTGGAAAGGACACAGACATACCTCACAAAGAGTGATACCGGCATCAAACAGATGCCCTATGCAGACCATCCCACAAACCCACAACTAGACTGTGTCGCATACCGCCTACCCAGAGGTGACCTCTGCCTGACATACTAAGCTATGTCAAACCCAGATCTGTTGGACATGCTCCATGTAAACAGATCACAATCTGTATGAGCTACACGCTCTAGGGACCCAAAGCTTTTGACCACAATAAACAGCACATGCTGGAGGGATACATTCCTATCTCAGAGACATCCCATACTCTGGAAATAACCAACTATCCATAGCAAACAAAACCCTAATTAGCAGTCGTCATAAATAATCCTGGAGATTGTATGGGAGATTGTGAATACACCCAGGCAATCACCTCAGTGTCCCTGCTTGACTGGGCCACATGTAATTTAAATACCTGTGTGTCAGAGGCCAGGGTAGCGTATGGCTAGAGTTCTATAGGCCCTAGGGCCAATAGACTCTTACCTACCTATGAAGTGCAACACACCTTCTAAAAATTCAAAAAACAAAAATGTTCTCACCTGAACTAGAATGACCTCCCGAAATGCCTTTAGGCTATCGGTATTATGTAAAGCCTTGTTACAGATGGTGACAACTCTCAAGTCAGCTCCGGTTCCACTAGCCGATAACAAAGCTGGAGATTCCGTTGGTAATCCACTGGAGGTGTGCACCATTGGACTCAAAGAACTGCTTTGTGAAAGCCCATCAATTCGCTGTGAAAGATGATCAACTTTCTCAGTTAGGAGGTTAATAAGTATAGTTAAGTCGCCTGGGTCTGAGGTACCACTGGCTTCCTGCATGGTGGAAGACATAAACCTTCTAAAATATCAAAAAACAAAAAACAAACTGATGAAAAAACCACCCTTGCAGGTCCAGCACCTTTAGACTCCTGGATTCAAATGGATGATGCAAAGATTCTTTGTGATCCACAGATTATATTGTGAAACAAGAACGCCCATAAACGAAAAACCAAATTCAAATTGTATTAATCTTAAAAACAAGCTTTTCGTCGGCGCTCTGCACCAACTTCCTCAGAAAACAAACTGCACCACACATTTGTCTCACTATATATACATCACTACTCCACTCAGATGCACCCCTTAGTGGCTCCCCTTTAAAAAAACACACAATTACACTTTGAAATTTTTAACTAAAAAGCGGCCAAAATATTCAACAATTTGGTATCTGCTACTCATACCTGCCATCAATGCTGGTAAACCTATAATGCTCCAAATATTAAATTTTAAAGCCACCATAGTTACATATAAGTACAAATGATCAAAAGTATCAACAACCACAAGAAAATATAATATATATAAATAAGTATAAAAGTGGGAAGAAAATTCCCGCAAGTGTTAATATAAACATTGGTATAAACAGTGAGTGGTAAACACAAAAATAAAAATGATAAAACGCAAACACGTATGTATTCCCGAGTGGTATTTAGCCACTCCAGGAGGCTTCACCTCACTAGGCTTCTCAATTTGAGGAAGCAACTGATGGAAAGCATACTGTTAAGTCCAGGTAAATGGTAAGCTTCCAACTTAAGTTGCCAGATCAACTCCTTGCACTCTAATCTTAAAGAATCGGGTCCCCCCATATGCTCTTGGTGTAGCTGGTCGATCACTGAAAACGAGAATTTGTGCCCTGGATTATCTAATATGTGTTTGGCCAAAACATTGTCGACCTTCCCCTTCCTGATGGCATATAAGTGCTCGTATACCCGTTCCTGTAGTTTCCTATCAGTCTTGCAGATATAGAAGCCTGGGCAAACCAAACACTGAGCTAAATATGCCACCCGATTACTGGCACAATTGAATCTTCCTTGTATGAGATACTTCTTGTCCTTTATGGAAAAAGCTGAACTTGCTTTAATATATCTGCAGTACCTGCACATGTTACATTTAAGCATCCCAGATCTGGGGGAGGCACCAGCAACTTTGGACTCCAGAATGTTTTTGATGTTGCGGCCCCTCCTAAAAGTGACCTTAGGGGGGGATAATAGTCCAAATGTTCCTGTTAACTCAGTGGTTAATAAGCGCCAATTTTTCTTTATAATGGACACAATGTCCATTGCATCCAAGTTGAATGAAATTACAAAAGTACAATTGAAAGTATCAGACTCACTGGCAAGGCGAGGTAAACCTGGAGGCCCACCCTCCATGTTCCCCAAAATGGGACGGAAGTGGCCATTGGCCCTCTTCCCTTGCACTTCCACACTCAATTCTGCAACAAGATCAGCAGGCTACCCTCTGCTGACGAACATGCCAAAGATGAACTTGTGAAATTCCTCACTCCTCGTGAAATTTCTTATCTTCTGATGTCATGTGGGCTGCTCGAACAAAATGGCCTTTCATGATAGCCCTCTTTTGGTGTAATGGGTATTCACTGTCAAAGTGTAGATAAGAATTTGAGAAGATCAGCTTCCAATGTATGCTGGCCATGAAGCGATTGAAGCTCCTATCTTTCTCTAGTTCCACGTCCAAATAGGTAATCTTCAGTGGCAAACTCAGATGTGAATTTCAAAAATTCTGTAGAACCATTAAAAGAAGACACCAAGTTGTTGACATCATCTAGAGTACCATTAAGGATGACAAAAATGTAATCCAAGAACCTAGTATATAACACTACTTTCTGTTGGACCAAAGGGTTAGATAAAACAAACACCCTCTCCCAGTGGGCCATAACTAAATTGGCCACACTGGCTCCACAGGGTGATCCCATAGGGACCCTAATCAATTGGTGAAACCACCGGTTATTAAATGTAAAAAAGTTGCTGGTAAGAATAACCTCCAATAGCTCGCTGACTATCATAACTTCTTCTGCAGAAGCATGATGAAAAACCATTTCCAATTGGATCCACTCAACCACCTCCAAATGGGGGATAGATGAATACAGGTCGACAACGTCAATGGTCAAAATAATACAATCAGCATTAAATGGAACAGAACCCACTTTTTCCAAGATTGCCCAAGAATCTCTCGAGATATATTGAACTCTGTCCACATACTTCTTGAGAATCTCGTCAACCACCTTGGCCGCTGCATACGTAATGCTTCCTCTGGCACTGACCAGTTGCCGATAGGTGGATCATGGATATTCTTGTGTATCTTGGGATTCCCAAACAAAACTGGAATTTTAGGTGATGCCACAGAAATGAAATTGTATACATCCACATCTATAACACCATTAATAAACATCTCCTCAAAAAATGACCAGATGCGGCACAAGCTGAGATTCAATTCATTCTTAGAAACCTCCAGGTAAGTATAAGAAGATAAAACAGCCAACATCCTGTCATTATAGTCATTCATGTCCATAGCCACCAATCCCCCTCCCTTATCAGGTTGCATAAGTCTAACTGATGCAAACCTAAGTCCCTCCAACAAGGCCCTCTCCTCCTTAGTGGTATTAAAATGAGCTTGGCGCCTTGAATTGAGGAGGTGGCGGATGTCGAGATCACACAATTGTTCAAAAATTCCGACAGCTGGGAGTAATGGCGGATTAAAAGTACTTGGTATGTGGTAAGGGTTCTTACATTTTTGGGAATCACCCAACAACAGTGACAGGTTCAACTTTCTGACAAAAAGTTTCAGGTCCAATATAGTCCTCCCAACACCAGCTCTATAGAAGGGTACAAAAGTTAGACCTTTAGCCAAAACATCCACCAAAGGTTGGGAAAAGGCAAACTGTGAAAAATTATAAATCTTGAAGTCTTTACCCGTGTTGTAAAGAATTTCCAAAGGTTGCGTTGGGGGTACTGAAGGAATAGTTAAACCATGATCTCTCAGTTCTTCCTGGTTTTGTATTTGTTCCTCGTCATCCGACCCGACTGTGGCTGGGGGGAGGATGCTCGGACTTGAAAATTTTCATCATAGTTGTCAAGAGTCGGCTCTTCCTGGCTTGCACCCGGCCCAATACTCATAACACCTTCCGTTGAAATTCCCTGGTTTATTCGCCTAAATAGGGACCCATTCTCCAGTTCACGGGGGTGCATGGATTGACAATTAGTCACTGGGCTGGGTAGCGACCCATGGTGGTTCTGCTATTCCCTAGAAATTTCCCTTGAGATTTAGGGGGTTTGGGGTAAGCTACCCCCTCTTTGTAGACTTTTATGTCCCTCTGGAGTTTCTTTACTTTAGTTATAGTGGTCTTAGCAATGTGTTGGTCGATACTGGTAAAAACTCTTTCATATTCATAACGGTATCTAGAAAAATGGGTGTCTGATTTGATTTCCTCATCTAAGTTAGAAAGTTCTGTGGTTAATTGGTTAATAGCTTCCTGATAGTGGGCGCAAATTAAGTTAATCAATTCATTCCCATTTCTATCGAAAAGTGCCAAGAGGTCAAGATGGAATTTCGACCCATCCTCCAGACCTGTGGGGTATTGCCAAGAGTGAAGCCCCTTCAGAACAATCTTCGCACGTCGGCATTCCCCAAAGTAGGATACCTCAAGTTGTAACTTCCTTAGCCTCAATAATTTTTGGTCGAAATTGTTGAGTTTAGTAGATAAATCGGACAATCCTTCAGTTTGAATATCAATATTACCGATGTCTTCCCCATTGTGAAAACTGAAGGGGCGATTCAACCAATTGTTCAAGTCTAATTCAACATAGCCCCTCCTCGGTGCCTCCGTTTCACCGAAAATAGCTGGAGAGGCTCCAATTTTCTCACCTGAACTAGAATGACCTCCCGAAATGCCTTTAGGCTTACCGCTGCTATCGGTATTATGCAAAGCCTTGTTACAGATGGTGACAACTCTCAAGTCAGCTCCGGTTCCACTAGCCGATAACAAAGCTGGAGATTCCGTTGGTAATCCACTGGAGGGGTGCACTATTGGACTCAAAGAACTGCTTTGTGAAAGCCCATCAATTCGCTGTGAAAGATGATCAACTTTCTCAGTTAGGAGGTTAATAAGTATAGTTAAGTCGCCTGGGTCTGAGGTACCACTGGCTTCCTGCATGGTGGAAGACATAAACCTTCTAAAATATCAAAAAACAAAAAACAAACTGATGAAAAAACCACCCTTGCAGTTCCAGTACCTTTAGACTCCTGGATTCAAATGGATGTATGCAAAGATTCTTTGTAATCCACAGATTATATTGTGAAACAAGAACGCCCATAAACGAAAAACCGAATTAAAATTTTATTAAGCTTAAAAACAAGCTTTTCGTCAGCACTCTGCACCAACTTCCTCAGAAAACAAACTGCACCACACATTTGTCTCACTATATATACATCACTACTCCACTCAGATGCACCCCCTAGCGGCTCCCCTTTAAAAAAAAACACATAATTACACTTTGAAATTTTTAACTAAAAAGCGGCCAAAATATTCAACAATTTGGTATCTGCTACTCATACCTGCCGTCAATGCTGGTAAACCTATAATGCTCCAAATATTAAATTTTAAAGCCACCATAGTTACATATAAGTACAAATGATCAAAAGTATCAACAACCACAAGAAAATATAATATATATAAATAAGTATAAAAGTGGGAAGAAAATTCCCGCAAGTGTTAATATAAACATTGGTATAAACAGTGAGTGGTAAACACAAAAATAAAAATGATAAAACGCAAACACGTATGTATTCCCGAGTGGCATTTAGCCACTCCAGGAGGCTTCACCTCACTAGGCTTCTCAATTTGAGGAAGCAACTGATGGAAAGCATACTGTTAAGTCCAGGTAAATGGAAAGCTTCCAACTTAAGTTGCCAGATCAACTCCTTGCACTCTAATCTTAAAGAATCGGGTCCCCCCATATGCTCTTGGTGTAGCTGGTCGATCACTGAAAACGAGAATTTGTGCCCTGGATTATCTAATATGTGTTTGGCCAAAACATTGTCGACCTTCCCCTTCCTGATGGCATATAAGTGCTCGTATACCCGTTCCTGTAGTTTCCTATCAGTCTTGCAGATATAGAAGCCTGGGCAAACCAAACACTGAGCTAAATATGCCACCCGATTACTGGCACAATTGAATCTTCCTTGTATGAGATACTTCTTGTCCTTTATGGAAAAAGCTGAACTTGCTTTAATATATCTGCAGTACCTGCACATGTTACATTTAAGCATCCCAGATCTAGGGGAGGCACCAGCAACTTTGGACTCCAGGATGTTTTTGATGTTGCGGCCCCTCCTAAAAGTGACCTTAGGCGGGGATAATAGTCCAAATGTTCCTGTTAACTCAGTGGTTAATAAGCGCCAAATTTTCTTTATAATGGACACAATGTCCATTGCATCCAAGTTGAATGAAATTACAAAAGTACAATTGAAAGTATCAGACTCATTGGCAAGGCGAGGTAAACCTGGAGGCCCACCCTCCATGTTCCCCAAAATGGGACGGAAGTGGCCATTGGCCCTCTTCCCTTGCACTTCCACACTCAATTCTGCAACAAGATCAGCAGGCTACCCTCTGCTGACGAACATGCCAAAGATGAACTTGTGAAATTCCTCACTCCTCGTGAAATTTCTTATCTTCTGATGTCATGTGGGCTGCTCGAACAAATTGGCCTTTCATGATAGCCCTCTTTTGGTGTAATGGGTGTTCACTGTCAAAGTGTAGATAAGAATTTGAGAAGATCAGCTTCCAATGTATGCTGGCCATGAAGCGATTGAAGCTCCTATCTTTCTCTAGTTCCACGTCCAAATAGGTAATCTTCAGTGGCAAACTCAGATGTGAATTTCAAAAATTCTGTAGAACCATTAAAAGAAGACACCAAGTTGTTGACATCATCTAGAGTACCATTAAGGATGACAAAAATGTCATCCAAGAACCTAGTATATAACACTACTTTCTGTTGGACCAAAGGGTTAGATAAAACAAACACCCTCTCCCAGTGGGCCATAACTAAATTGGCCACACTGGCTCCACAGGGTGATCCCATAGGGACCCTAATCAATTGGTGAAACCACCGGTTATTAAATGTAAAAAAGTTGCTGGTAAGAATAACCTCCAATAGCTCGCTGACTATCATAACTTCTTCTGCAGAAGCATGATGAAAAACCATTTCCAATTGGATCCACTCAACCACCTCCAAATGGGGGATAGATGAATACAGGTCGACAACGTCAATGGTCAAAATAATACAATCAGCATTAAATGGAACAGAACCCACTTTTTCCAAGATTGCCCAAGAATCTCTCGAGATATATTGAACTCTGTCCACATACTTCTTGAGAATCTCGTCAACCACCTTGGCCGCTGCATACGTAATGCTTCCTCTGGCACTGACCAGTTGCCGCATAGGTGGATCATGGATATTCTTGTGTATCTTGGGATTCCCAAACAAAACTGGAATTTTAGGTGATGCCACAGAAATGAAATTGTATACATCCACATCTATAACACCATTAATAAACATCTCCTCAAAAAATGACCAGATGCGGCACAAGCTGAGATTCAATTCATTCTTAGAAACCTCCAGGTAAGTATAAGAAGATAAAACAGCCAACATCCTGTCATTATAGTCATTCATGTCCATAGCCACCAATCCCCCTCCCTTATCAGGTTGCATAAGTCTAACTGATGCAAACCTAAGTCCCTCCAACAAGGCCCTCTCCTCCTTAGTGGTATTAAAATGAGCTTGGCGCCTTGAATTGAGGAGGTGGCGGATGTCGAGATCACACAATTGTTCAAAAATTCCGACAGCTGGGAGTAATGGCGGATTAAAAGTACTTGGTATGTGGTAAGGGTTCTTACATTTTTGGGAATCACCCAACAACAGTGACAGGTTCAACTTTCTGACAAAAAGTTTCAGGTCCAATATAGTCCTCCCAACACCAGCTCTATAGAAGGGTACAAAAGTTAGACCTTTAGCCAAAACATCCACCAAAGGTTGGGAAAAGGCAAACTGTGAAAAATTATAAATCTTGAAGTCTTTACCTGTGTTGTAAAGAATTTCCAAAGGTTGCGTTGGGGGTACTGAAGGAATAGTTAAACCATGATCTCTCAGTTCTTCCTGGTTTTGTATTTGTTCCTCGTCATCCGACCCGACTGTGGCTGGGGGGAGGATGCTCGGACTTGAAAATTTTCATCATAGTTGTCAAGAGTCGGCTCTTCCTGGCTTGCACCCGGCCCAATACTCATAACACCTTCCGTTGAAATTCTCTGGTTTATTCGCCTAAATAGGGACCCATTCTCCAGTTCACGGGGGTGCATGGATTGACAATTAGTCACTGGGCTGGGTAGCGACCCCATGGTGGTTCTGCTATTCCCTAGAAATTTCCCTTGAGATTTAGGGGGTTTGGGGTAAGCTACCCCCTCTTTGTAGGCTTTTATGTCCCTCTGGAGTTTCTTTACTTTAGTTATAGTGGTCTTAGCAATGTGTTGGTCGATACTGGTAAAAACTCTTTCATATTCATAACGGTATCTAGAAAAATGGGTGTCTGATTTGATTTCCTCATCTAAGTTAGAAAGTTCTGTGGTTAATTGGTTAATAGCTTCCTGATAGTGGGCGCAAATTAAGTTAATCACTTCATTCCCATGTCTATCGAAAAGTGCCAAGAGGTCAAGATGGAATTTCGACCCATCCTCCAGACCTGTGGGGTATTGCCATGAGTGAAGCCCCTTCAGAACAATCTTCGCACGTCGGCATTCCCCAAAGTAGGATACCTCAAGTTGTGACTTCCTTAGCCTCAATAATTTTTGGTCGAAATTGTTGAGTTTAGTAGATAAATCGGACAATCCTTCAGTTTGAATATCAATATTACCGATGTCTTCCCCATTGTGAAAACTGAAGGGGCGATTCAACCAATTGTTCAAGTCTAATTCAACATAGCCCCTCCTCGGTGCCTCCGTTTCACTGAAAATAGCTGGAGAGGCTCCAATTTTCTCACCTGAACTAGAATGACCTCCCGAAATGCCTTTAGGCTTACCGCTGCTATCGGTATTATGCAAAGCCTTGTTACAGATGGTGACAACTCTCAAGTCAGCTCCGGTTCCACTAGCCGATAACAAAGCTGGAGATTCCGTTGGTAATCCACTGGAGGGGTGCACTATTGGACTCAAAGAACTGCTTTGTGAAAGCCCATCAATTCGCTGTGAAAGATGATCAACTTTCTCAGTTAGGAGGTTAATAAGTATAGTTAAGTCGCCTGGGTCTGAGGTACCACTGGCTTCCTGCATGGTGGAAGACATAAACCTTCTAAAATATCAAAAAACAAAAAAACAAACTGATGAAAAAACCACCCTTGCAGGTCCAGTACCTTTAGACTCCTGGATTCAAATGGATATATGCAAAGATTCTTTGTAATCCACAGATTATATTGTGAAACAAGAACGCCCATAAACGAAAAACCGAATTAAAATTTTATTAAGCTTAAAAACAAGCTTTTCGTCAGCACTCTGCACCAACTTCCTCAGAAAACAAACTGCACCACAAATTTGTCTCACTATATATACATCACTACTCCACTCAGATGCACCCCCTAGCGGCTCCCCTTTAAAAAAAACACATAATTACACTTTGAAATTTTTAACTAAAAAGCGGCCAAAATATTCAACAATTTGGTATCTGCTACTCATACCTGCCATCAATGCTGGTAAACCTATAATGCTCCAAATATTAAATTTTAAAGCCACCATAGTTACATATAAGTACAAATGATCAAAAGTATCAATAACCACAAGAAAATATAATATATATAAATAAGTATAAAAGTGGGAAGAAAATTCCCGCAAGTGTTAATATAAACATTGGTATAAACAGTGAGTGGTAAACACAAAAATAAAAATGATAAAACGCAAACATATATGTATTCCCGGGTGGCATTTAGCCACTCCAGGGGGCTTCACCTCACTAGGCTTCTCAATTTGAGGAAGCAACTGATAGAAAGCATACTGTTAAGTCCAGGTAAATGGTAAGCTTCTAACTTAAGTTGCCACATCAACTCCTTGCACTCTAGTCTTAAAGAATTTAGTCCCCCCATATGCTCTTGGTGTAGCTGGTCGATCACTGAAAATGAGAATTTGTGCCCTGGATTATCTAATATGTGTTTGGCCAAAGCGTTGTCGACCTTCCCCTTCCTGATGGCATATAAGTGCTCGTATACCCGTTCCTGTAGTTTCCTATCAGTCTTGCCGATATAGAAGCCTGGGAAAACCGAACACTGAGCTAAATATACCACCCAATTACTGGCACAATTGAATCTTCCTTGTATGAGATACTTCTTGTCCCTTATGGAAAAAGCTGAACTTGCTTTAATATATCTGCAGTACCTGCACATGTTACATTTAAACATCCCAGATCTGGGGGAGGCACCAGCAACTTTGGACTCCAGGATGTTTTTGATGTTGAGGCCCCTCCTAAAAGTGACCTTGTGGGGGGATAATAGTCCAAATGTTCCTGTTAACTCGGTGGTTAATAAGCGGCAATTTTTCTTTATAATGGACACAATGTCCATTGCATCCAAGTTGAATGAAATTACAAAAGTACAATTGAAAGTATCAGACTCACTGGCAAGGCGAGGTAAACCTTGAGGCCCATCCTCCATGTTCCCCAAAATGGGGCGGAAGTGGCCATTGGCCCTCTTCCCCTGCACTTCCACACTCAATTCTGCAACAAGATTAGCAGGGTACCCTCTGCTGACGAACATGCCAAAGATGAACTTACACTCCTTGTGAAATTTCTTATCTTCTGATGTCATGCAGGCTGCTCGAACAAATTGGCCTTTCACGATAGCCGTCTTTTGGTGTAATGGGTGTTCACTGTCAAATTGTAGATAAGAATTTGACAAAGTTGGCTTCCGATGTATGCTGCCCATGAAGCGATTTAAGCTCCTATCTTTCTCTAGTTCCACTTTCAAATAGGTAATCTTATCAGTGGCAAACTCAGATGTGAATTTCAAAAATTCTTTAGAGCCATTAAAAGATGACACCAAGTTGTTGACATCATCTAGAGTACCATTAAGGATGACAAAAATGTCATCCAAGAACCTAGTATATAACACTACTTTCTCTTGGACCAAAGGGTTAGATTAAAAAACACCCTCTCCCAGTGGGCCATAACTAAATTGGCCACACTGGCTCCACAGGGCGATCCCATAGGGACCCCAATCAATTGGTGAAACCACCGGTTATTAAATGTAAAAAAAGTTGCTGGTAAGAATAACCTCCAATAGCTCATTGACCATCATAACTTCTTCTGCAGGAGCATTATGAAATACCATTTCCAAGTGGATCCACTCAACCGCCTCCAAATGGGGGATAGATGAATACAGGTCGACGACGTCAATGGTCAAAATAATGCAATCAGCATTAAATGGAACAGAACCCACTTTTTTCAAGAATGCCCAAGAATCTCTCGAGATATATTGAACTCTGTCCACATACTTCTTGAGAATCTCATCAACCACCTTGGCCGCTGCATACGTAATGCTTCCTCTGGCACTGACCAGTTGCCGCATAGGTGGATCATGAATATTCTTGTGTATCTTGGGATTCCCAAACAAAACTGGAATTTTAGGTGATGCCACAGAAACGAAATTGTATACATCCACATCTATAATGCCATTAATAAACATCTCCTCAAAAAATGACCGGATGCGGCACAAGCTGAGATTCAATTCAATCTTAGAAACCTCCTGGTAAGTATCAGAAGATAAAACAGCCAACACACCCACATGTACTTGTTGCAATAATCGATATGTGAGGTTGACTGAGTGAGATGGTGAATGTGTTGGTGACTGTGTCAGAGTTCGGTATATGTGTGATAGCTTAGTGGCAAATTGTTTCAGTCATGGTATTATGTGTCCTAGCTGTGATCCCAGCAAATGTTGTGTATGCAAGTGGTAGGCAGAAAAAGCAGTATGCCATACTGTCTGACGTAGTCCCTTGTTGATGACTGGGGTGTCCCATTGTAGGCTAAAGCAGTACATGTATGCTTATTGTGTGTTACTGCTGGTGAATCCAACTCCTGTACGAACTGTAGTACTACCTGAAGCTGTATGCCTAAACAGCACAGTATGGTGTATGTGCACATTTATTGGAACCACTGTTATGTGTGTTCCCTGTAGTCCTTACAGATTACATACCTCAGGCATAAGGTCTGGTAACTATTGACACACAGTACTGTAAGGTACACAGGTAAAGGTCACCTGGGTTGCCACACCTTTGTGTCTGTTATGTATGTCTGCTGTGTGTGTGGGTATGCCTGTAGCATGTCCTCGGTCATATGTGTGTTACAGGATATAACTGCATATCTGGCAACATGGATAGTCTAGTACAGCAGTATGCCACCTATATCAATGAATGTGCACATATGTTAGGCATGGGTTTGCCATCAACAACTAGTGTGGTATACTGGTAATACTGCCAGTGGACTTTACATTCATTGCAATGGATTACATATTTCATGATGCATTAGCATGATATATACCTCCTGTGGCTAGGTGGTGCATTTTATCACATACAGTGTGCCATGTACTGTTGTATAGTCTTACAAACTGTCATAAATTAGTTGCTGTGCAAAACATGGTTTGATATATAGAGTGTGCCAGGCACTGTCAGGTATCTGTGTGTTGAGAACTGATACGTGGTATTGAAAGTGTGTATCTTCTGACAGCCAATAGGTTGCTATATATGGCAGTTAATTTATATCTGTACTTTAGAATGTTACGTGTGCCACATGACTTGCTCACACATATTGTTTAATTGTCTTCCAGGGTGATGTCCCACCACCGTAACCCGGCATATAGCACGGCCGAGGAGGAAATGATCACAGCGAGCCTGGTGCAGCACTATGCACTGCTGTTCTCCAGAACCAGCCAGGACCAGCATGAGCAGGCTGCGCTGTGGCAAGACCTTGTCCATAGGGTAAATGACATAGGCATGCATAACCGGACGTATGGGCAGGTACGCCATCACTGCAGTGATTTAATTAGACATATCCGGCAGCGTGCATTTGATATCCGCAGACAACAGCTTGCCACAGGTGGGGTGAGTAGCCATCCATCCCCCCCTCACCAGAGTGGAGGAGCTGCTCCTGAGCCAGGTGGCTCCTGGCCAACAACAACCACAACAATTGACATGTATCAACATGGAGGCCGGAGCCACCCAGCAAGTTGACATGGAGCATGCAGGTAACATGGCATAGCTGTAGAATACTGTTACCTCTATTGGTAGAGCATGCTTATGTGAGATGTGTACTGTGTAGTTAGACAATGTGGTGCCTAGTGTTGTGCAATACTAATAATTAGGAACATAGTCTGTAGGCCTGTGACTGTCCACCGTTGTAAGATTGCAAACACACAGTAGCAATGCCACAGTTGTTGCCAATGACAAAGTGTCTGATATCCTTGTAGGTCCCTCTGGTGTGACAGCAAGGCAGCAGAGCCATGCTGGTGAGTGTGTTATACCTTTAATATTGCTAATTAAATGTGCATGTCATAGGTGAGGTGTAGGCTATGTACACGTAAATCACATACGCATGCTGCATGCTGTGCATGTTTGCTGTGAGACTATGCACATCCTAGTAACGTGGGTAGCTGCCTAAAACACATGCAATACACAGAGCATCCCACACAATTGTGGCAACAATGTAGTGGACATCGGATAGGCAGAGCCGATACACATGCACACAACATACACACCTTTGACATACGCAGTACATGTTAACATGCTACACATGGCGTATTCAGACACCCGCTGTAAGGTCACACTACAGTATCCCAAACCTCATCCACACAGCACACTTAATATACCTGAGGGGTAGATGCCTCACATGTGGCTGTGCAACACTCTTCAATACATAAGACATTCATATTAGGCAATGCCCCCTATTGGGCACCTCATAAACCCATGTAACAACTGGCCATGAAATGGTGAATGTAGCCATGATACTGCAGTTCAGGTACAGCATGCTATGTGCCGGTATGGCACACATGAGTAGCCTTGAGTGACCAGATGATGCTGCATGATGATGGCTCATGGTACTACACCCCATCCAGTTACAGTGGCCACAGTAATATACATATCATGAATTGCTATGCACCTTAATGTTGTGTGTGTGCAGACATATGCACCTATACGCAATATGCATAGCAATACCCATTTGTAGAAAGTGACACACATATGTCTTGTAATGCTATGGGGTGTATAGGTCACATGACACACATTGTGTATGTGTGATGTTTCATGTTGCAGTTGTGTGGTAGCATGCCATGTCATGGCTGGCACTGGCATGTCCACAATATGTCCTACACTCACCATAACCACTGTACAATGGCTATGTTGAGCAATGGTATTCCATCAGGTATACATGCACCACTCATCCTGTGTGCAAACATAGCATGCATGTGCTACACCTATGTCCACAATCATCTGCTAAAGACACAGATGCTCTAATCAGAAATGGATATCTATGTGACACACTGATGCACATCCAGCCATGGTATGTACACCTGTGACTGATGGTGCACAGGACATTGCAGGGCTTTAATACCTGCACAGCAATGTTGTGTCCATGTACACATTGTGTTCCAGGGTGAGGCCATTCACTGAACAAAACACACATGCATCAAGGCCATGTATACTGCTATTAGCAATGTCTGTCTACACTCACACTGCATGCTGCTGAGCAACACACGTCCTGCATGCTGTCACATTTGATATAAATGTTTGGCTTGTGATACTGTTCCCCAACATCACACGCTATTGAGTATGTTTGGGATTGCTGGTGGTGTGTGTGTGTGTGTGTCTTTGTGTGTGTGTGTGTGTGTGTGTGTGTGTGTGTGTCTGTACTAGTGAGGAGTGTATTTGTGTGCATGTGTGCATGTGTTCATGTGTTCATGTGTTCATGTGTGCATGTGTGCATGTGTTCATGTGTTCATGTGTGCATGTGTTCATGTGTGCGTGTGTGCATGTGTGCATGTGTACTGACATCATGTACATGTCGTAAAATGTGTTTCCTGTCTCCCTCTCACAGGTGGTGATACTGGGCTGGTTCAATGCAGCAGGGAAACTGATGTCACTGAGCATGATAGTGACAATGATGATAGGTGTGTTGAGGCACAGGCATGTTTGCCAGGGTCTGTAGTTGGTCCACCAATCGACACTACACAAGTGTCCACCCCATCCATGCACACTGTCATACTGCCAATACACCTGTCACCAATGCCCTTAGCAGAGGGACAGCGCACAGCCGGCATTGGCCAGGACAGTGCGGTATCCATGGCACATGCAAGCCAGCACAGCAGCCATACCCAGATGTCTGGAAGGGTACCACATAGGCAGATGTCCAGGGGTTCTCGTCGGAGCACTGCTGCCCATCATGCCACTGGCAGATGTGCCACAGGTCTCAGTACCTCACGCATGTTCCAGGCTGTCATGGAGGCACAGGCACATATGGAACGGTACACCAGACAGGGACTGAGGGCACAGAGAGCACATAACACCATCATAATAGACAGTATCCGTGACCTAGCTGGTGCCATCTGCAATTACACTGATGTCACCGATAGACGTTGGGGAGAGACACTAGATGTCCTCTGCAATGTCATGTCCATGTGTCAGGACAGTGAGGGACGGTTGAGTCATTGATGTGGACGTATGCCAGCAACATCAGCGGCTGGTAGTCGCCACGGACATCCCTCAAGCAACAGCCGCTCCCGTAGTGCCAGTACCAGCCCCAGCAATGTTGGGGGTGGGCTGTCCATAGAAAGTCCTAGAAGACCACTTACACGTGGCTCTGGAAAGTCCCACCACGGACCTGGGTCCAGTGTACATCCGTCTACCTCTGGGGATAGTACCCAGTCTGGCTTGGTACCTGATAGTGTCAGTAGCACCCCTGCCAGGCACAGGTACCATATCCATGTCCAGAGACGGTAATCTGTGAAGCCTCGCAGGTACAGTCTGTGGCTATCCCACAAGTACCTGTATATGGCAGCCACATGGTGGAACTGTGTGCATGCAGACACACACATTCATAATCCAGACACCTAGGGCTAACACATACCCACACACATTACATCAACATTGGCCCATACCATTATTCTTGCCCCTCACACACACATACACACACACACACACACACACACACACACACACACACACACACACACACACACGCACACACACACACACACACGTCGATTGGATGGCTCACTGTAGGCCTCTGGCAGACCAGCAACACATCCTGTGCATATGATGAAACCTGTGCCACCTCCTGTCATCTGTAACATCGATGCAGGAACAGGCTACCATGGTGCTGATGCACAGGGTGTCTTTATAGCAATATAGCTATGTTAGCATGTTGTCAGGAGTAGAGTGTAATGATATGCTTGAAGGTGTAGCTGAGCAGGCATGATACATTAAAGCTATGATTGTCATTGTAGTGTTGTTTACAGCAGTGTTAGTTCCAATTGTATATTGTCCTCCCACGTGCCACTTGGCTGATGTGTGCAGTATTGGCAGCATGTATTAGAGAGTGGACAGTATGTGTGGGATGTGTGTAGCACATATTTGCAGGTGTACAGATGTGGAAATGGTGGAGGCGCACTGTCTGCATGTATGTGCATAGTGGACACATGAACAGGGTGACATGCTCTGTTTTACACAGTAACACTTCATAGTTTCTATTGGTGGCCAGTATGTATTGTACTACACACATTTCGGAACCTGACTACACATGTGTGCATGACATGGTTTGACACTGTGCTGTGGGTGATACTGTTACTATCTGTCATTGTTTTGCATTCTGGTAGTATACATAACTGCAACAGCCTGACTATAACCAATCATTAGCAGATGTCCTGACAACTGACACACAGATGTAGGACACACAGCAACATTTGGATCCTTGAGGTACTATACTATGCCAGTAACCAGTGGTATTCAGATGCACCCATTACTGAGACCACTCCTGTTCAGCATATGTCTCTCTTAGGTACAGCCAATCACAGTAGGGATATGTCTGTCCATGTGTCCTAATGCATACTGTGGCCTATACTACTGCATTCTTCAGGTGACACACACATCCTCCACAAGGATATCATACAGACATGTACCTGTTGTCAAACCCATGCTGTAAAGCTATAGGCAAAACTAAGTGTAGTCATCCACCTTTACAGAACATAGTATCCCCACAGTACCACATAGGTAGTAGCCACCAACATCATGAACAGTTACCGATGTGTACATGCAACCTAGTGTTACGTCATCCCTCCCTTGATAATCACATTCCCTAAGGTATTTTTGAATCCCTTGGTGGATCACATAAGCAATCAGGGGTCTGAATGCATGTCCACAAAGGTTGTTGTACACCTATAATGCCTAGTCATCATTGACAGACTCTGCTGCGTTTGAACAGGTCTGACACATACCTCGGCCATAAACCCTTGCACACACAATTCAATAGAAACTGTAATGAGTGTGTGCGACACAGATGACATAGGCCAGGCATCACTGCAGTGGCTGGCCTTGTCACAGGCATACAGATGTGACCTAAGGTCTGTGAAACAGCAGCACAGTTTGGCAAAGATGCCAATTGTGTACTTCGATAAAGCAGGTTTCCCACACATGCAATACTTGGGGTAACATGTACGTATATGTATTTGCCTCATTGCTACCTCACATGTGCAATGCCTACTGATATGTCATATGGTAGTAAAAGCAAAACCCCCAACACATTGAGTACACACATTCAGCAAGTGCAGGATTCAAACCCCTACTTAACTAATTCAGGATACTAGAGGAGTACGCATCAACACGTCGTGCTGTACACATTACTGGGAAGTATCTTTTCCACAGGTATATTTGTAGGATGGTGACATAATCAGACTTGACAAAGGATAGTTTACCACTTTTAAGGTGTTTTGCTACTCCCCTAAAAGGTTGTTCCTTCCCAAGGAGACCATACACACAGTTGTCAAGTGCAGGATTCAAACCCCTACCTAACTACTTCATGATACTAGAAGAGTACACATTAACACGACGCGCTACACACATTACTGAGGGTTCTCATTTCCACAGGTATATCTGTAAGATGGTGACATCATCAGACATGACAAAGATGTGTATACCACTTTTAAGGTGTTTTACTACTCTCCAAAAAGGTTGCTCCTATCCAAGGAGATCACACACAAACATACACACAGTTATCAAGTGCAGGATTCAAAACCCTACCTAATTACTTCATGATACTAGAAGAGTACGCATTAGCACGACACGCTGCACACATTACTGGGGATTCTCTTTTCCACAGATATATTTGTAGGATGGTGACATCATCAGACTTGACAAAGATTGGTTCACCAATTTTAAGGTGTTTTATGACCCTCCTAAAAGGTTGCTCTTTCCCAACGAAACCACACACAAACACACACACACACACTTGGCAAGTGCAGGATTCAACCCCCTACCTAACTACTTCATGATATTAGAGGAGTACACATTAACACAATGTGCTATACACATTACTGGAGGTTCCCTTTTCCACAGGTATATTTATAGGATGGTGACATAATCAGACTTGACAGAGATTAGTTTACCACTTTTAAGGTGTTTTACTACTCTCCAAAATGTTTGCTCCTTCCCAAGGAGACCACACACAAACACACACACTTGTCAAGTGCAGGATTCAAACCACTACCTAACTACTTTATGATACTACAGAGGTACGCATTTACATGGCATACTATACACATTACTGTGAGTTATCCTTTCCACAGGTTTATTTGTAGGATGGTTACATCATCAGGCTATACAAAGTGGGTTACATTAGGTGACATTAGGTGGGCTACATTGAAGGAATGTCTACACACTTTGGCCATGTCATCATCAAAGGGGTGTGTACTATCTACCTGTGTCCACAGGGCCATAATGACTTTCTCCGTACATACTGGATTACCACCTATGTGGCAAATTGTGTGCACTTTGTTGTACCCAAAGGGGATGACTATGCATTCTTTGGCATTCAGCTTGAGGGCATTGATTTGACACCAGGTATCTGTCTCTGTAAGACACTTGTGGAGGATATCTGTGTTAGCCATGCAGTCGATTATGGACCACAGTTACCATTCATCTGCAGACCTGTTCAGCCATACACCTCCCATGCTTGCCTGTACCTCTGAGCAGTATCTACTGAACAGGTGGAGTCCCAGGAACAAGACCTATGGGATGCCATTTGTGACTGGCTTAGAGTTGGACATGGCACCAGCAACTCTGAACATGTGTGTTTGATCTGTGAGCCACCTGGTCACCCATCCTGTGACATAGCTGTTAATGTTCCAGCTGGTATGCTTGTCCATGATGACAGTAGGGAATGGTGTGGAAAGTCCTTCGTGAGGTCCGGGTGGACTGTGTGGACTACTTTCACCTCCATCTATGTCCTTGGTAACTGTTTGAAATGAGTCAACTAGGTTTAGGAGCCAGGATCTGACTTTCACAACGCGAAGTTGTGGAGAGTCCGGTGTCTGGACGTCTCCAATGTCTCTGTTTATGGGTTCCATAACAATTTGCTCAATAGCTCTGTAGACCAGGCTGAGTAGACATATTGGACAATGGTGTCCATGTTCTATTGTGGCACCCCCTTTCTGGAGCTGGATGACTGTTTGTGAATGCCATTCTTTGTGTACACACTGATGCTGTGTTCTCACCTTTGGTGAGGGCTGTCTTTACCTGCATGTCCATGACGTCTGGGGCTCTGCATCCTTCTGTGATGGGCACTGGCCCTTTTGGGGGTGATGGGGAGGTGTTTACACTGAACCTGTCCCCCTGGACGTGGGCAATGAAAGTTGGTTTGGTGTATTTCTTTCCTTTTTTCAGTAGCTGACAGCATATTTAGAGGTTGACACCTACATGTCTGGTATAGCTACCGAAGGCTTTGTGGTTGTTATTCTCACATTCCTTGGCTATTTGTCTTTAGAAACTGTCCTTGGATTATTTTATGAGCGATCATTGTTTCATCCTGATAATGATCAATGATGTGTTTCCTTCAGTGAAGTTGGCTCTATCATGTGTTCATTTCCTCCTTCTGTTGTCTAGCTTATTTATGGGCAACAACCATCTCATTGTTGTCCTATTTTTGGGGGTGTGCATCTTGGTTTTATTTGTGATGTCTCATTCCATGCATCCCTGTAGATGCTCATAGGATGCACTTGTAAATGATTCTGTGGATTGTATACCATTATCCTATAGCTAGAGGGCTTTGGAACGCTCCATTTTGGTCTTGGGTAGTGTGCAGTTTGCTTTTGCAAATGTCTTCACAGTGGTTTCATTGACTGGGTGGGGGGGCCGGATGTGGATGTCCAGTGTGATTACTTCATGATCTGATATTACCAGCGAGGGGTTTATCTCTGTAGTGGAACACTGGTACCCCATGTTGGTGATGATCATGTCCAGTATGTTGTCACCGCTAGTGGGCGTGGTAACTAGCTGTTCCAGGATGTTAGGGATTTTTAACTCTAGGAAACATTGGGCAAAGGACGTTGTACATGAGTAATTCCACCACTCACTGTTTGGGTAGTTGTAATCTCCTCATATAATGGTGTTTGATAGGACCTTTATACTTTCCACTGTTCTCTGGAATACTGAGTGAGGTTCCTGAGACAAGGTACGTAATCTGTAGCAGGCTACAATCTGATGGTCAGTTTTGGACAATGTTAGTTGCACTTGCATGGTCTCCAAGGCCTCATGCTGTGCCACTAACTTGAAGGTGTGGGTATCCATAGGGTGAATGGGTACACCCCTTCATTTTGTATTTCACTCGTGGTTTTGGGTCCACAGGTCAGAGGGATTGTGAGTGTTTTATGTGGACCATATCCAACAGCTCTGTGTTTGACATAGCTTTGTATGTTGGGCAGTGAACACCTCTGAGTAGGCGATATGCAAGGGAGTACATATGGAGCATTTTGAGATGGTCTGTGTATGGCATGTAATTCAGGCCGCTAATGCTCTTTCTGTGGTATTGCTGCTGGCTTTCCAGTTGTTGTAGTTGTCTTGTGAGGTACATAGCAACAGTGACATTATACTCTATTATAGTTCTAGTGAGTGATGAGTGGAGGGGAACATTGTCCTCTTCCATTCCGCATGAGACGCATTTCGTGATGAGGTGTGCCACATGGGGGGTTTCCTGACTACTGTGGGAATGTGATTATCACAGTTGTATCCACTGTCCACCTGTGACCCACGGTCTCTTGGCACACTTTTAGTGTGAAGTATACTACCACCTCTGTTGTAGTTCTTGGCTACAGAGTTTTTAACATAGGGGATGACAATGCACCTTTTGGCATTGAGCTGGAGCCCATGGCTTTGACAACAGCCATCTGTCCCAGTGAGGCCCTTTTGTAGGATGTCCACATCTTTTGTGTTTACCATTCTGGCTCCTGGTTTGCATTCCACTGGAAAATTCAGCTGCCACAGACCTGCCATGTTAATGTTTACTTCAGGGAAGTAGATACTACACAGCCTGGGAAGGTATCTGGTCCCATGGCTGCTGTGATACTGGCTTTGGAGAGTGTTTATTACCTGTGCAGCCATGATGACAGCAACTGTGCAGTCTTCGATTATAGAGATGTGCTCTTTCATGGGTGAGAGGGGGGTACAGTTAACAGTGATCCTATCTGCCAGGATGTTGGCAATATCAGTTGGCTCTGTACATTTACTGCCATTGAGCTGTAACTCTGAACAGATCTGAGTGTAACCATGACATGAACCTGTCTGTTAGGCAGAGATCTCCTAAGTAGACAGTATGCCACAGAGTACAGATTGGGTTACATTCAGTCTTGTTGCATGGGGCGACAATTTGAGGCCAGTAATCCTCTTGTTAAGGTACTTCATTGGTCTTTCTAGCTGCTTAACGTGCCTAGTCAGATTCATTGCAAGTGTGTTGTGGTATTCTCTGACAGGTCTGATGACTGCTGAGTAATGGGAACCTCCTTTGACCTACATGCACAGATCTTGACAGTTTGTGTGAACACAGCATGATTTTCTAAACAATTTGTCAATGTGTTTCTGGAAGTAGAGATGACTATACACATTTGTCCATAGATCTCTGATTATCACATCCGTATTTAGCCTAAGTGTGTGAGCATGCCCAATATGACCTTTCGGTATGTTGCTGCCTGACATTTGGTTTGTTTCTTTAAGTGTGTGAACATGCCCAGTATGACCTTTCAGTGTGATGCTGAATGGAATCCACTACATTTGTTAGAGTGTGTGAGCATGCCCAAAATAGACATTTATACTATATTTGTATGGAAAATCAAGTTGTATTTTTACAGCAGGGCTCACCTTTGTGTCATAGATCAACAGGGATCATGCTGTGCCTGCAGGGCTTCCATGCGACACTTTCCATAGACTTACCAACATTTCTACATACAAGGGTAACAGCTATTCTTTGTACATTACTACCTGGGGGCACACCTGATTGTTACTGTGGGTGTTCATAGGATGTGGGTTTCACCTGACACTTATACACATTTGCTATTACTGCACTGCTATGTACAGGACACCATTTCAGTCTGTACTGTTGCCTATCGTAGTGGCTTGAGGCATACTACTGTACTACGGATGTTGGCGTCCAATGTCACGTATATTACACTGCAACTTCATAGCCTACACAACCCACATCACACCGCCTAGCCTGAAGTTCTCGGTCTGCATAGGCATGTGGGGGAGGTTACCCATTTGCCTCTTTAGGGGCATGATACTGCATTTCTTTGTGTTTGCATTAGTGTGTGTCTGTGCCACCGAAATGCTATCATGGCTTAGTGGTTCAGTACTGTGACTATAGTGCACAGTATCCTGGGTTCGAGCCCTGTCATTGCTTTTTATTGCCATGCTGGGCAGACCAGACTGCTTAAGGAACAGTACAGCAGATATGAGCATGTTTAACTGACTTTGCTCAACTTTGGCCAACCTTGCCCAATGTTGCCCGACGTTGCGCTAGGTGGCATGAGCAATTTTGTGGACATATACTAGATATTGGTAAAGGCTGCTTAGAACTGCTTTATATTGCTTAAAACATGGTAATCATGCCTCAGGTGGTGCTGCAGGGCTGCCTATGTCAGATGCACATAGTACATTCCCTATACATGTTTGAAAACAGGTAGTGTCAAGTTAGGCATCCTTTTTATTTTATATGCGAGTCAGAGAGAGGTATCATTTCCAGAGCTCCTATTTAGCCAGTGTATGTGCTATGCGTTGCCTCTTTGCCAAGGCCAAGGCATACTGGGCACGCCTCCTTCTGCCTACTGGGGCAGACTCAGGTTGTTCCTCCTCCGAGTCACACTGTGCCTGTGCAGGCCTTGGCAATGGTGGGGGGCTGTTTGGCCCTGCCCCATGCTGTTCCTGCTGCAGCTGTTTTCGCAGGATCATATTGTGTAGCATGGCACATACCATGACAATTTGGGTACATGTAGTTGGTGAGTACTGCAAGGCTCCACCAGATGTGTCCAGGCAGCGGAGCCATGACTTGAGCATCCCAAACACACGCTCTATTACATTTCATGTTTGTGCGTGTGCCTCATTATGGTGTTCTTGTTCAGGTGTGTGTGCATTTCTGATGGGTGGCATCAGCCACGGCTCCAGTGCGTATCCAGCATCCCCCACTAAGTGACCGTCAGGGATGTCCCCGTTGGCAAATGTCTGGTACAGCTGTGACAGATGCCAGATATGGGAATCGTGGCATCTTCCAGGGCAGCCAGCACACACATTCGTGCACACGACCTGGCAGTTGGAGTGGAAGCCCTTGTGGTTGATGTAGGCCGTACCCCGCTCACCGGCTGCTGCTTTGATGTGTATGTGCATGCAGTCAATTGCACCCACTACCTCAGGGTATTCCGCTATTTGATGGAAGAGATGCATGTTGCTGGCCAATACCTCATGGGAATTGGGGAAATATACATGATCCCCGACATGTGCTGACATGGCATTCAGGAACTGGTGCAGTACCCTGGATGCTGATGCCTGTGAAATCCCCATCATATCACCAGTTGGTCTATGGAAGGTACCTGTTGCTAATATTCTTAGGCCAACACATACCTTGGTTTCCACTGGGATGGGTTCCCCTCTGTTGGTTCTGTGTGTGAGGCGTGGCCTGCACAGCTCAACAATTTGCTGCAGGAGGTCTCTGTCCACTCTATAGCGCTCCACTATCTCCAGCTCATGTAGCCCCTGGTAGGTTACCCTGGGTCTGTACACTCTTCTCCGTTTCCTCACTGTGGGTTGCTCAGCAGCATTCACAATGGTGCCACCCACAGCATCTTGCACATGTTGCCTTATAATAGCAATGGCAGCCCCTAACATTCTTTTGTCTCAGTTAAACTTTTTAAGTTTTCACTTCTCTTTGTAGACTGCAGTGTTGCAGTGTTTCTGAGAAAAACATGGGGGGATGTTGTTTGCAGAGTTTTAAGTGCTGGGCTGGGCTAGGCTAGTGTACTGCCTGTGTAATTGGCTGATTCTGATTGATTTCACCTGGCAGCTCTGCTAGTTCTCCTTGGTTAACTTCCTACTACTTCCTTTCCTTCCTTTTCCCATTTCTGTTTCAACAGTGGGCAGCGCCGCGCAAACAAGTGCAAACACGTGCACACGAGCACACACGCATGCGCACAGCCTTACACAGGCTTACACAGGCTTAGGCGGGTGCACAATCGTGCATACACGCTTAGACAGCCTTACACAGGCTTACATGGGCACACACATGTGCACACAGGCTTAGACCTGTTTACAGGCACACACATGTGCGTACACAGTGTAAGCAGCTTTGCAAGAAACTTTAGTGATAGCCACGGCGTACACCTTCGGTTTCTGGATTTCAGTTTAGACAACTGTAGACACGCTTCTTAAAGTCCTGAGTAACTCACAGCAAACACATGCCACTCTGCTTCAATAAGCTTACCATCTTTTTGATACATTCCCCCTCATGATGTCACCTATCTTCTACTCTGTTACTCCCCTAATCCTACTCTTACACTCTACGGACATGGTTCACATTGCAAGGAAATTTGGGACTCACTATCCTTATACTAATTTGCATAGGATTGCCTACTAATGCTTGGTTACATCTCTCAGACTGAGCTTCCCCCCTTAGCAACCACTACTCATAAGCCATGTTGTCTTCAGCCTGCCATTCACCTGCATGGCAGATGAATATTTTGAATAAAATCCCTATTTGTGGCTTTTATTTTTTGTTTATCTGGTTTTTAGAGCACCGCACTTTTGCGTGGCGCTGCGCTACGCTTAAACATCGGAGATCGAGGGGAAAAAAAAAATTTTTTATTATTTTGCAATGGATAGAAATGCCAATGGCCATATATTTGGCCATTGGCATGCTTCCTCAACTGGATGCATCCTTTATTTCGAGCTGTCATGGCTCCGTTTTGCTATTTGCAGAATGGTACTCAGTTGCCAACTGAGTACATTTCTGCAAATAACACTACTCTTACTCGGACAGGTTAGTGTTTCCTGGATCGCAAATGTACCTCATTTGCATACCTTTCAGCAGCAAATGAGGTAATTTGCATAAACTAACCCTGTCCGTGCAAGAGTTGTTTTAGGAGCTCTCTTGCACACCCCTGCCGGCTGTTCCTGGATCGCTCGGCAGACATGTTGGCTTGCTGGAGTCTTACTCTACTCTTAGACTCCATGCAAGCCTTCGTGAATCCGGCCCACTGTCATCACAAAAGTCAGCTGTATCCAATATGCTGATAACTCTACTCTGATTTGCTCGGCCACATCTTCAATAGAGTTATGGTCAGCTACCCAGACCACCTTTAATACAATAGAAAACTGGCTTTTTGAATGTCGTCTGATCCTAAATCCCCAAAAAAATAAAATGCTGTTATTTTCACCAACACATAGGTCTACCGCTTTCACCTTTACCATAAATTCATATGATGGCACAATAATCTCCCCTGACGCCTCTACAAAACTATTAGATGGCATCATAGATAATAATCTAAAATTCGACCTACATGTTAACCAAACTATCAAAACCATCAATAAAAAATTAGGGTCACTTTACAAAATAAAAGCCTTCCTAACCCCTCCAGCTAAAATTGCCATAGCTCGCTCTCACCTTCTTTCAACCCTTCTGTAGGCATCCCCTCTACTCTCGAATTTAAACAAGACTGTCCTTAACAAACTCTCAATTTGCTACAACCACATTGTCAGGTTTGCCACTGGGCTGCCTTTTAGGACACATCATTGCATCAATCTAAATCAGCTTGGGTGGCTTGAACTACCCAGCCTAATCCAGTATAACCAACTGATTATGGCCTATAAAATCCTCTATAATCCGGACAATACTCCTGCACTTAAAAATATTATCACCCCCTATAACAATCCTAGACCACTTCGATCCTCTAACAAACTACTAATTCAGACTAGCAAAATTAATAACACAGCTGGTGACTCTCCCTTTGCAAACTCTGTAAGTAGACCCTGGAACTCTCTTCCAGCTGATATTACCTTACTTTCTACCTTATTTCAATTTAAATCTAGACTCAAACAACATTTGGCACTTAACTGGCTATGTCAATGTATCAAGCCTGGCTAACTCTCTCTAGAATGTGTAAAAATCTGTTAACCAGCTTACTGTGTAATTTAATTTAATCCTGATTTACGCTCGGGATTAACTCTAACCTGTGGAACTTGTTTAACTTGCTTACTTATGTAATCACTGTAAATATTCTGTTTGTAATATGTAATGCTGGTATTATGTAATGCTGTATCTGCTTACCCTTGGAGCTTTTCTCCCCGGGCCTCCGCTAAAAATGGACATGCATCCAGTCGGACTATCCCGGTCAACAAATGTAAAATAAATAAATAAATAATAAAACAAATAATAATTTATATATATATATATATATATATATATATATATATATATATATATGGTTCTAGGACGGAAGATCGAAACAGAAAAATCTGACACCGACTTCACCGACGCGAAAACACCGACACGGAAATGATCGACACTGCAAACCACAGGTAAGGGGTTTAAAATTCGCTAATCAAGCCTACCATGTTCAGGTAAGGGGTTTAAATTTAACACATGCATAACACTGCCACCTTACCTGAACATGGTAGGCTTGATTAGCGAATTTTAAACCCCTTACCTGTGGTTTGTAGTGTCGATCATTCGTGTTTTCGCCGGTGAAGTCGGTGTCGATCTTTCTGTTTCGATCTTCCATCCTAGAACCATATATATATATATATATATATATATATATATATATATATATATATATATATACATATATATATGTGTGTGTGTGTGTGTGTGTGTGTGTGTGTAACTACACATACACACACAGAGATATGTATAGGAAGATAACTATGTAGAGGGTGCATACCGTATGGAACAGCCAGTATGCCTACAGTTGCCACTTTACCAAGTGGACATTGTATGAGTCACACATACAAAAGACAATTGTTGCCTGCAACTTATACCCACAGAGACGTCAAAGGATATAACACCAATGAGAAAGCTTTATTTGTGTACTATTACAGTTGTATATGCCATGTCATATAGCTGTTTAGACTCTGAAATACATATAAACTGACTAATGCAACTGTCAAACAGAAAAATTAATACAGTATTCCGGAAAGCATTAAGTATGTTGCTGTCCAGGCCAAGGCCTTCAAGTAGTATAACAGTAAAGACGGACCGAGCTACAGGATAACAATCAATCAACAATAAGTAATGCAGCTGTATAGTCTAGCAGCCTCTATCTACACTCTGTACACAATTCCTAGGTGGTAAAGACCTCAGTTGACACAATGGGATGTATCTGTTATATAACAAGGCATAACTGATACCATCACAATCACACTGACAAACAGAACAGTCTGTTTGGCAGGAAGCAGTAGGCCTCCATTTACCCAAGGTGAATTGTATGGTAATGTACATCCAAATACCTTAAGGCAGCTTACCCCTGATACCCCTCACATATTGTAACAGTCCAGGTTAGTTATGGTGCATCCCCCCCATATACTGACATAGAGGGCCATATACCACTGTTACATACACTGGCCTCTGGACTGCATAAGGGCACACATGTATTGTGCAGATGAAGCCCACACATATATGGACCCAACCCCACAATATATGTGGGGGTCACAACAGCAGTGGAATGATGGCAGGAATGGCAGCATGACATACTCACGGGCCACTACATAACAACCCCTGACTGCATGTCATACGGACAAAGCCTGCTATGTAGGTGGAGGACAGAGGCTGGAACACAGGCCCATATGTGAAATAGTGTTGTCATACACTAAGCATTTTGTTGGTGTTATAGGATAGTCTGCAACATACCCTTAGTCAGGAATACAAAGTCAGAAACACAAATGGATGTAGCCATGTACTGATAGCACTCAACACACACACAGCCAGTGATATATCTGATACAAGACCTGTGTGGTGGACAGGCAAAACATAACATGCACACCTCCGGCCATCAAGTGGATAGGCACACAGTTGAGAGCTATGCAGACAGACTGCGGTCCGTGTTAAATTAGTATGTACACACAAACACTGGTGCTATACAATGCATACAACAACAGTACTCAAACTCTCTATTTGTAGTTCTGGAACCTCATACAAATATGTAGCTGGCCTGAGTGTACAAGTCCTCTTTTAAGAGGTATTGCTATCTGCTGTCTGTAACACTGCTGCCCACACACAGGAAGGATGTCCACCATACAGGAAAGTTAAAGGGACCACACCCACATGACATAGGGATGTATAGTAGTAGGTTGCCATGACAGTGGTAATTGGAAGTACTACACAGCATGGTGCATGCAGGTAGCAAGTGGAGGACACTGAATGGTGCAGAGGCCATCACCTGATCATGTGCATTACCCACAAAACCCATGATGCAATCTATTCCAAGCAGCTCAAGCCAATTCCTGGAGAGAGAGAGAGAGAGAGAGACACACACACACACAGAGAAAGAAAGAGAAAGAGAAAACAAACAGAAAACATACAACAGAACCTGAACCACAACAACACCAAAAAAGACAACCAAGGAAGCAGGCTAAGAAGTGAAAAAAAGTACATCCTACAAGGACCTCATCCCCACAACAGGTATGTGAAGAAATATATGCATGTAATTGACTGTAGTACTTAATCCATAATACTGGGGTAGATGATGTGGAATGATATACATGTGCCATCAGGTGTTGGTGTTCTAATGATCTTCAGCTGAACAACTGCTATGGACATTAGAGTTTGTCCCTGTGGATAGTGGGCCATACCTGTCGACTGTGTAGAGCAGCACCGACTGACAGGATGTATGCCAATATAGTGTGTGGTGTGTAATGGAAGGGATGTATATTACTGTGGCCAATAGGTGTGTAATAGGGTTACCTGCAATCTGGCCCTATCTATATATATATATATATATATATATATATATATATATATATATATATATATATATATATACATATATACCCCCCTAATGTTAGGCTGTGTCCATATGTGGCACTTGTCTGTATTGTAGCAAGTCAGAACAGTGCAGCTGTGCAGGAAGGAGTTTTGAGATTGTGGACCTGATGTCTGAATGTACCCCGTAAATAGGTATGTATATGTGTACATATATATATAACTGGGCATAACAGCACACTGGGTAATTCCACTAGGGTGCTAGGCATGTCACAAAGCACTGTGCATACTACAGGCAGACTGCCACAACACTGGACTACATTTTGTATGGGGGACTACACATGTACCTGTGATTCTAATGTGCTCTACACGCATGACACAGCACAGAGTAGCAGACACCTGAGAGAAAATGCATAGCCACAACCAGTGCAAACACAGCCACAGCCACATATGGTACACAAGCTTAATATGACACTATATGGTCTGTCTGATAAACACCATCCTCATATGTGCCACTCACACACTAACCCTACATACACTGGGTCATGGCACTGTGTGGTCCGATGGCTGTTTGTGGTGTGTGTCTGGCCCTATAGACATATGAGCCAATAGGGTACCATGCTCTGGAGCAACATGTAACATCAGGTAGAACAGGACCAAGAACAATGGCATCTACCACAGTCTGTGCACAGCCCAAGGTATGTATGCGCAATACACATACTGTCAACAATCACCCTAAGTACACAGACCCCAGTACTGTACACACAACCACATAATGGCCAGGTTATGTCTTCAGAAACAACCCCTACTATACATAACATGTCTAGCAGTCTGATATCTGACTGGCTTATCAGGTATGATGTCAATAAATAATGGTGTACAGAACATATGCACCTCTTACTGCATGACATATGTACAAAGGTTGACAGACTTGTGGCTGGAGCTACAAACACTGCCCCAATATTGCCATGTTGCTGTGATAACCTCATGCATTTACTGTTGTACCAGGGTTTGTTGTGACATATGTCCTATGAGGGATATGAAGTCAGTAACTCTCATGGCTGTCACCATGTACTGACTGCAATCCTCACACTATGCTTCTGCAGTTCTCAGATAGGTGTTCTGTGAGTAACATGAGAAACAAAAGGCTCCACACACTGCCAAGTCTGCAGATGACCCTACAGATGGGAGTTTCCTCAAAAACATAGCACTGTCATGATAGGTATTAAAACATGTAGACCAGTCATAGCCACACACACCCTGTTAAGCCGACATTACTCCAAATGCAGAATAGCAACACTTACATTCTGTAGTCATGTCAGGCACATCCACCTCCTGTCTGTTGGCCTGTTTCCACAGTGTCTGTTGTTAGAGGTAAATCTCAAAACCATCTGTGATGCTGATTGCCAAACACCAGATCTAGGTCCTGCTCACAGTGAATGAAAAGACCCAACACCAACATGATGTTTCTAGATATTGGAGTGTGTTTCCATGCAATTGGCTATGGGAATGTTACCACAGCTGTTCCACATGCAATCAGCTAGAGGGGGACTTCAATTCGTGCAGAGGCCATCAGCTGATCATGAGCATCATTTACAAAACACAAGCTGCTGCCTAAGGAAAGCAGGTGTACTTCTCCACATCCACCAGAGAGGGAGTGAGAGAGACAGACAGTGACAAATTAAGTCAGGGAGGGGTTGGGAGAGTAAAACCTAAGAATGTTTGGGTCACACACCTACCAGTATGGGGTTTCAAACCCCTGACTGGCTATGTATTGCTATCACATATCTATACAGTTATTGCATGGGCCACATAGCATACATGTTGAGGAGCTGTCCAAACATATATGTGATGGTGAGTGACATCTGCAACAGTGATATAGTAGTGAAATGGTAGTTGTAGAACACATGCCTGTCCACATGAACAGGTGTCAGTGTCAACACAGTCACACTCTGTCAGGGACTCACACACATTGACACACTTGGCAGGGTCAGGAATACACTTCCTGACTAGTTTTTTTGCCACAATACAGTAATGCGCAGGTATCACATGCACCACAGGGGTTATCCGGAGGTTATATGGGCAAAGGGTATGTGAAGGTGGCTGACATCAGAGACCATGCTTCAGTATGCCAGTGGGAGTTGTAGTGAGTGTGAATGTGGTCAAAAGCATCATAAACAACACACACAGACACAAGGTGCCAGTACTGACATGCATGGGGCCATTACTTCATGGGTGTATAGTGGTTGTCTGTGCCAGAAGGCTATACAAGGCTAGGTGAAGGGTATATCTTGGCATCAGGCCACATGACAATGGTATGCAGTTTGGCTCAGAGGTGTAGTGTCTGGATTGGCCCACACAGGTGGATATTGTATTCACCATCCAGTCACCTGGGTTACTAATGTGTGTGGCCAGTGCTGTGCAATGCTTGCCATGTATGTGTTCTTAAGTCCATGACATGGACATTGTCTTGGATGTGCACACATCTCACATGCATGTACAGTGACATGCAGAACTGTACCTGGGGTGTCTGGCCCATGTTGTGTACACAGATTGTTATCATCAGATGTGCCAGTCCTGGCCTCATGTGGTGAGAACTGGTAATGGACAGCAGGTTGACCCAGCACCTACATTGATAGCATGATACAGGTTTCCCTGGTGTCAGTGGCATTTCTCCATGCAGGACATGTGTTTAAGGCATGGTTTGTCCTTTGTGGGTTACATTTGATGGCACCACAGTTGTTGCAGGCGTCCAGTGGAGAACATAGTGAAGGCGCACCATCTGCAAGTACATGCCTATTGTACTGATAGACAAGATGCTATGCCCTCTGTGGTCCACTGCAATCACACCATGGCTACTATCTGTGGGCAATATGCAAGGTACTACCAACATAGTGGTTGTTGTCTAGGCAAGTGTGTTTGTGTATGAGACATGGGTTGAGAGTGTTCTCTGGGTAATACAAGGGTTGCTTACTTTGTTCACCAGGCATGGATGCCACATGTAGGGGTATGGATTGCCACCCCAGCCTCTCAGCTGACATCTGTTATCCTTGTAAGGTGGACATTGTGACATATAATAGGGCCACCATATAAGAGATTTGCAAAACCCGCTCCACAATGAGTCCAGTTGTTACACACACACAACCACCTCCACACAGGCTACAAATGGCAAACACAGACACACTTGCCATATCTGAGATTAGAACTCCTACCTCACCAATTTATCACACTACAGCATTACATAGTTATAGGACATGCCATGGAGATTATTGGGCTACTCCTTCCCCAAAGGTGTATTTCACTGGGAATGACATCAGCAGGCTAGCCAAAGAAGGCCAGTGGAGGTTGTAGTAACTGTGAATGGCCTCAAAAGCATTGCACCCTACGCAGACAAAGCAACACACACACACACACACACACACACACACACACACACACACACACACACACACACACACACACACACACAAACATCCACACTTGCCATGTCTGGGAAAAGAACCCCTACATCATTGTGCTGTTATAGGATGCACCACAGAGATTACTATGCTATTCCTTCCACAAAAGTGTATTTCAAAGTGAATGACATCAGCAGGCTTGCCAAAGTAGGACATTTGAATTATAGTGAGTGTGACTAGCCTAAAACATTGCTCCCTACACAGTCAGAGGCACACACACACATACACACACACACACACACACACACACACACACACACACACACACACACACACACACACACACACACACACACACTGTTGCCATGTCTGGGTTAGAACTCCTACCTAACTAGTTTTTCATACTACAGCATTACACAGTTATAGGACATGCCATGGAGATTACTGGGCTACTCCTTTCCCAAAGGAGTATTTCAAAGTGAATGACATCAGCTGGCTTGCCAAAGTAGGGCATTTGGATTGTAGTGAGTGTGACTAGCCTAAAAAGTATTGCTCCCTACACAGACAGAGACATACACACACACACACACACACACACACACACACACACACACACACACACACACACACACACACACACACACACACACACACACACACTTGCCATGTGTGGGATTAGAACTCATACCTAACTAGTTTATGACACTACAGCAGTATGCAGTTATAGGACACACCATGGAGATTACTGGGCTACTTTTTCTCCAAAGGTGTACTGCAAAGTGAATGACATCAGCAAGCTTGCCAAAGTAGGGCATTTGAATTGTAGTGATTGTGACTAGCCTAAAAAGCATTGCTTCCCTACACAGACAGAGGCACACACACACAAACTTGCCATGTGTGGGATTATAACTCCTACCTAACTAGTTTATCACACTACAGCAGTATGCAGTTATAGGACACACCATGGAGATTACTGGGCTACTTCTTTCCCAAAGGTGTATTTCAAAGTGAATGACATCAGCAGGCTTGCCAAAGTAGGGCATTTGAATTGTAGTGAGTGTAACTAGCCTAAAAATCATTGCTCCCTACACAGAGACACACACACACACACACACAAACACACACAGTTGCCATGTCTGGGATTAGAGCTCCTACCTAACTAGTTTATCACATTACAGCATTACGCAGTTATAGGATGTGTCACAGAGATTACTGGGCTATTCCTTTCCCAAAGGTGTATTTTAAAGTGAATGACATCAGCAGACTTACCATAGTAGGGATATGGCGAGGGCAGTGTGTGTGCATGTGCCATAACCCATTCACCTAGAGGTAGACACACCACACTCAGGCACATGCAGGTTTATATTTCGCAGGTATGTGTATACAATTATTAAATTACTACTGCCTTGTACAGTCATGTTGCACAGCTAGCACTAGCACCACAGAGTCTTTAATGCTGAGGGATACCAGTGGCTAATTTCTACAGTGAGTGACATTTACACATCATGTGGTTGTAGCCATTTGGCTGTGTGCTGGGTGGGATAGACCTCATGATGGAAGGCTCTTTGTCACTGTCACTCTATTCCACACATCTATGTATGTGAACTTTTAGCCTATTATAGTGTGTTGTCCTTGGATATATGTGTGTATTCCTATCCATTGTGTGTGCAAAGCATGACTGGTGCATACTGAGGAGTGTATGCACTAACATCTGCAACTGTCAGATATGTATGGTCCACTGTTGTTGGCAGACATAGCTTCATTTGTTTAAGTGTGTGATCATGCCCAGTATGCCCTTCTGTATTGAATGTGTGTATCCATTCCAGGTAGTTTGTACTCCAGTGCAGACCTTTGTGTTCTACACCTACAGCTAGCAAACTGTTTCTGCAGGATATCTGTAGATCAGTTGGCAATATGGGGTCAAATTGTGCAAGGGATAGTACTGTAGGTGATTGTGCCTGTGCTGCTTCTACTACATGGTACTGGTGTTAGCAGAGATATTCAGACATGTGTATTGTTATACATTGTAATATTTTATGTCCTCAAGTACTGTCAGGTGGACATTTTGCTCACAGTGATGTCCTGGGGAACACAGGGTGAATGCAGCTGTGTCCAGTATTGTGGTCAAATGCCTACATATTCATGCAAAATTATGCCATTCTGGAGGGGGAGCTGCAGACACTTGCTGCTGGGTCTGTGTATCCAGTTCAGCACCTCAGTACAGTGATGGCAGCAAATCCCATACTTGTACATCTATCAGCATGACAGTATGGCCTTATCTTGCTGTGGCAATACTTCACAGCTGTACAGATTCACACAGGTTACCCAGAGGCAGGGGTCATAAGTCAGGACATTACCCCTATTGTGGTGTATGGGCAGGTTTGTAGCCACCCATTTTGTGTTTGCAGCCAGGGATAGTATGTACACATGGCTGTGTGTCGGACTTTGCACACTCCATGCTGCCCATGCTCCCACCCCCCCCCTATTATTCTATCCTCTTCCATACATTATGCATACACTCTCTGATACTTTACCTATAGTTATCACCTCATTACAGCTGTGTTTTGGTGTTGGTCCACAGTTCATGCAGTGGGACATGGTGGACATGTTACTGTGGTTTGTCCACATGGCCTTGCATATGGCTTATGTAGAGAATGTTACGTTGTTATTTGGGTGTCCATGACATAACATACATTAGCAGTACGGGTGAGATGCAGGCCTTTGGCAGAGGCCTGTAGGCCATTTGGTGGTGATGCAGGCCAGCTATAGCAGCCCGTTGCATTCTGTCAGTCCTACAGTCCCAGACTGCCATACAGTATAGTCCCCTGGGGTGACAGGGTAGGTGTGCTAGGTGTTCATGCCAATACATTCTATCAGCATTGATCAGGTGGTATGGATGCTGGCAGGGTGATGCTTACAGCTAGGAACACACCTGCATGGGACACCTGCACTGCATGCTGCATTCTTTTGATATTGCCATACACAGGTGGTGGTCATATTGTACCCATTCCCACCAGCAGGGATAAGACCAGTGAGGTACCTGTGGGTGGTTTTTGGGTGAGCTGGGTGCATGTGCACTATATACACTACTTGCATCAGATTCACAGATATGCAAGGGGCATTCCAGTTATGCTGGCTTGTGCAGGGACATCAGCCATTTCCCAATACATCAGTCCTATCACCTTTGTGATCTGCAAGTGTTCGGCCAGACGACATCGGTATTCCCTACTACAAGCCCAGATAATGTGATGCATACCTCTATGTACAATTCCAAGGGTGTGTCCATTTCACGGTTACACATTATATACTGTATGTCTGGGGTACTTTTCCCTGTGCACTGCTTGTATATGTAGCCCAGCAGTCATGCCATGTCCATCTTTCAGATGGTGACACATATTACCACCATATATTTACAATGGCTTAGTGCTAGCATGTGTTATACTGGGGAGCATTGTCTTTGGCACTGCAGTTGTGAGGACTTGGCCCTGTCATCGGCAGTAGTGGGCAATCGCCACTAGGTCAGACCTCAGCATGCATGCATACTGACCACTCTCACACAATATGAAACACACACCATCCTAACACACGCATACCTGCATATTGTACAAATGCTACTATCTATCCTGCTACTTTGGCCACCTCAGGTCATCTGTGCTTCACTGGTATTATACCTATGCATAAATGTTACTACATGACTACATCGGATTGGGAGGCACACCTGACTGTTACTACATTTCTACATAGGACTGGGAGGGACAACTGACTGTTACAAGTATCTATATCGGATTGGGAGGGCACACCAGACTGCTACTACATTTCAAAATAGGATTGGGGGGGTACACCTGACTGTTTCTACATTTCTACTTAGGATTGGGGGGCACATCTGACTGTTACTACATTTCTACTTAGGATTGGGGTGGGGAACACCTGACTGTTTCTACATTTCTACACAGTATTGGGGGGCACACCTGACTGTTTCTACATTTCTACATAGGATTGGGGGGCACACTTGACACTTGCACACATTTGCTATGGCTGTACTGGTATGTCAGGTACTTCATTTCATTCTGTATTGTAACCTGTCCTGTTGATTAGAGGCATATCAGTATACTATAGGTCTTAGGTTTGATTGACCTACATATCGGTTTCTGACTTCTTACCCTTCAGAACTCACATCCCACTGCCTGACCTGATGTACTCTGTCTGTGTAGTCCTGGGGGGGAAGGTTATCCATAGCCATCATTCAGAGACCATAGCATGGCCTTTGTGAACCTCCCTGACTGAAATGTGTGTGTCATATGGACACACATGTGGCCCAGTACATTTCCTGCAGTGGGTTTTGTCAACATGTGTACTACTGGCTACTATGGTGACACGAGTAGCTGTTACAGATCACATGCTGCACCTATAGGTGTCTACTATCTGCTGGCATCCCATTCAGCCACCCAGTTCCATTGCATGCTCACATCCATACCATAAATACAAGTAACAACACATACTACTCCATTCGGCAATTGGTAAGAAGAGTGACTTACCTTGTGGGTGTGTCAGTATTGAGGATGGTGCTGGAGGGCTGCCTATGTCGGATGCACATAGTACACTCCCTATACATGGTTGAGCACAGGTAGTGTCATGTTTGGCATTCCTTTTACTGTATGTGCAAGTCAGAGAGAGGTGTCATTCCTGGTCCCTCCTGTGTCAGTGTATGTGCTATGGGTTGCCTCTTTGCCAAGGCCAGGGCATACTGGGCATGCCACCTTCTGCCTACTGGGGCAGGCTCAGCTTGTTCCTCCTCAGAGTCACTCTGTGCCTGTGCAGGCCTTGGCAATGGTGGGGGCTGTGTGGCCATGCCCTGTGCTGTTCCTGCTGTAGCTGTTTCTGCAGGATCATATTGTGTAGCATGGCACATACAATGACAATCTGAGTACATGTAGCTGGGGAGTACTGCAAGGCTCCACTGGATGTGTCCAGGCACCGGAACTGTGACTTGAGCATCCCAAACACGTGCTCTATTATAATTCTGGTCTGTGCGTGTGCCTCATTATGGAGTTCTTGTTCTGGTGTGTATGTGCATTTCCGATGGGTGTCATCAGCCACTGCTCCAATTTGTAACCAGCATCCTCCACTAGCTGACCGTAAGGGATGTCCCCACTGGCAAATCTCTGGTACAGCTGCATCAGATGCCAGATGTTTGAATCATGATAGCTTCCAGGGCAGCCAGCACACACATCCATTATTATGCCCTGGGCATTGCACACGACCTGGCAGTTGATGGGGGGGGAAGCCCTTGTGGTTGATGTAGACCGTACTATGCTCACCAGATGGTGCTTTGATGCGTATGTGTGTCTATAGTAATGACGACCTCAGGGTATTCTGCTATTTGGTGGAAGCGACACATATTGCTGACCAACACCTCACAGGTGTTGGTGAACTATACGTGCTCACCGGCATGTGCTGACATGGCATCCAGGAACTGGTGGAGTACCCTGGATGCTGATGTCTGTGAGATCCCCATGATATCCCCAGTTGGCCTTTGGAAGGTACCTTTAGCTAGTATTCTTAGGCCCACGCATACCTTGGTAACCACTGGGATGGGTTCTCCTCTGTTAGTTCTGTGTGTCAAGCATGGCCGGCACAGCTCAACAATTTGGTGAAGGAGGTCCCTGTGCACCCTATAGCACTCCACTATCTCCAGCTCATGTAGCCTCTGGTAGGTTACCCTGGGTCGGTACACTCTTCTCCTTCTCCTCAATGTGGTTTGGGCAACAGCATTCTCATCCTCACCACCCTCAGCTTCTTCCACATGTTGATGCATGATAGCTATTACAGCCCCTATCATTTTGTTGTTTTTGTTTGTTAAAATTCCCCCACTTGTATACACCAGTGGTGTAGAGTATGTGGGAAAAACCAGAGGGAAAGCTGTTTGCATAGTTTATAGTAGTGTTCTCAGCCGGGCTACTGCCTGTGTAGTTGGCTGATTCTGATACATTTCACCTGTCAGCTATGCTAGTTCTCCCTGATTACCTTCCTACTGCTGTTTTCCCTTCCCATTGCCTTCCTGTTTAAGCCTGGGGGTGTGTCGCGCAAACTGTCCACAGAACTGCTATTTTTTTCCTTTAAACCTGGTGTGCGGTGCGCACACCCGCTTAGGCAATGTAAAGAGTACTAGGCAGTCTCAGACACACCCCCTTGCTTAGCTCTGCTAAGCTAAGGGCAAACCCAAGCCACAGGGCTCCAATCTGCTTACAGTATGCCTGACACATAGTATGATGTCAGCGCACTCCTAGGCTTGCACCAGGCTATTCCTGCTCTTACACTGTTGGGTGCTGACTATCATTGAGGGGAAATCTGGGATTCAGTACCATTTCCCTCATTTGCATAGGATTGCCTGCTAATGCATAGTTACAGGTCCCGTACTGAGCCTCCACTCTTAGCAATCACTATTCACTGGCCATGTTGTCTTCTGCCTGCCATTGAGTATAATGGCAAAATAGTGATTTTGTTTAGAATGCTTATTTTAGGCTTTTCTTTTTATTTTTTGCCCGATCGCGTTTGCGCGCCACTGCCCTATGATTAAACAGATGAAACCGGCTAAAAAAATAAAATAAAAGTTTTTGCAACTGTTTTCCATGCCAATGGCCATATATTTGGCCATTGGCATGCTTTCAACATAATATATACCCTTTATTTGCAGCTGTCATGGCTCCATTTTGTAGTTTGCAGAAATGTACTCAGTTACTAACAGAGTACATTTCTGCAGATTGCACTTGTCCTGCACAGCCGGATGACAGCTTCCTGGATTGCAAATTCACCTCATTTGCATGGATTTCACCTGCAAATGGGGTAATTTGCATACAGTAGCTGAGTCCGTGCAGGACTAGTGCAGGAGCACTTGTGCACATTCCTGTAGCTTATTCCTGGATCGCATGGCAGACATATTGCCTGCTGGAGCTCCTGCACTAGTCCTGCAGGGCTTGCTGAACCCCCCCCCCCCAGTTTTTAATTAATCTAGTTAAAAAATCATTAAGAACTTCAGATGGCAAGCAAGCATATAACTTGAGGCATGCATTGTACCATTATTTAGCTACAGAGCAGCATAACAAGTTTTATAAGTGCACACACATATTATGCCACACTGTGTTGTGAAGTGCATTTACAGATATTAAGATTTAAATGTGGGTTGTATACTGGATGGAAGTGCTGTCTCCCAGTGCTTTTCTGCATGTTAGTTCTCAGCTGTGGTGCCTTCTGTACAGTGTCTGCATATTCTCCCTGTATTTGTGTGTATTTTCATCAGATGCTCAGATTTTTTCCTGCATACTAAAGGTGAAATGGCATTCCTGCAAACTGCCTGCAGTTTTGTGTGTGTGTGTGTGTGTGTGTGTGTGTGTGTGTGTGTGTGTGTGTGTGTTGCCATATGGGATTAGTTTCCCCTGACTTGTGCTGAGTGTGAGTACAGGCTTTAGCTTCTCTATAAACCTGAATAAGATTAAGTCTGCAATTAATGAATAAATGAAAGAGTTTATTGGAAAACTATGTCAAGTACAACTATCATCATGAATGATTGATTGATTGATTGATTCTTAGACTATCTGACTACTGGTTGGCTCTATTAAAAAACACAATGCCTAACTTTGTAACTTTTTCTAATTGAAAGAAAGAAAAAGGCTTTCCAGAAAGTTTTAGGATTATAATGCAGTACACTAACATACCAACTTTGTTAGCTAATTTTTATTTTGAGTTTGTATCTCTTCTGCTCCATGAATGTTACATTACATTATCTTTATCATACAAGTAGTTGTGTAATCATACATTATCAGTTGCATTAATTGTAGCACACTCAGTCCATGCAGGAATTTTGTGTGTATGTGTGTGTGTGTGTGTGTGTGTGTGTGTGTGTGTGTGTGTGTGTGTGTGTGTGGGGGGTTATGGCTGATTTACATTATTACATGCATGGAAGAGCCACAAAATTCAGCAACTGACATATAATACAAACCTAATTGTGGGGTTTAGCAGCAATCTGAAATTCTTAAACATTTAGCAAGTTACTCACAAAGACTCAGCAACTGAAATGACTCATGCAATTCTTTCTTCTTGTTAGTCATTTGCTGACATGGTTAGGTATTACACTTCCTGCACTAGTACACGAAGGATTATTGTGTAACTGTAGAGTTCTCTCATCACAATGGTCTGTGGCTAAAAGAGAAGCATCAGGGTAACAGGCTTCACATGTCATTCGTCATGAGACACACACAAAACTGCTATGACACGGACACAGAGCCATATGAAAAGTGGAGTGGATACGGAAACAATCAGCATGGCGTTTATTTTTATATATATAAAAAAATTGTTAATGAAAGTTATTTACTCTCTTCTCTTTTTGATTTTTACCTCCTGCCAGCCCATTCTTATTTCAAAGACCGTCATCTGCTTTTCCTTACATTTAACATGTGGTACACAAATCCCTAACTTATTTGCCTGGTTTGCAATAGAGGGCTAAACATTTATGAGTTCATTGACGTTTGGAATTTGGAGTTCTAGCACTGATCCAAGTAGACATTTTAGACAACAGACAATAGCTATTTTAAAGCATTTTTTCTAATTTGATATTTGAGGGTGGGAGCTCAGCTGAGGCTTGACTTAGGGGCACTTTCTAAATGTGCAGCTGCTTTTTTATTCTTCAGTTGAAATTTGTTTACTTTGTAGGTGAAAAGTAGGAAGGATAAGGAAGGATAACAAACTCAAGCTGCGTCTATGGCTGTTTTTAAATTATCAGTAAAAAATAACAAAGGACCAAGTCACGGCAACACAAGGCATAAACTTTTAATGATAGTGAGCGCTTTCACAGCACCTTTGCTGCTTCATCAGACATTACAAAAAAAAACAAAAGGCACCATTTTTAAAATACACATCAGCCAATGAGGTTGCTTGGCCAATTCAGCCTTAAAGTTACAGATTATAAAATAGGTCTAGTATATCAATGGTCTATATAAGCAACAATAATGCACAGAATAACAATATATAAGAGATAGTGACTCATATAAAAATGCAGCATATATAAAAAAGTAACATATATAAATAAGCAGCACAAATAAAAAAATATATAAAAAAGAACATATGTAAAGTCTGTATATATAGAATGCTGGCTGGTTTATGTTTCCTTGGCTGTACTATTATTGGGGTGGGGTATTAACTACCTATTTGTTGCTGTAACCTTCAGGCATCATAGCCCAATGGACTGTGTTTATATGTAGTTTGAGTGTTATCACTTCTTGCAAAATCTTTTTACTATCCTGTCTTTACATGTGTCAGTGGACATTTTGGCTGCCTTATCCTGGCCTTTGACTTTTTTTTTTTTTTTACTTATAGATTTGTTTTCTGTGCTGAGTTACCTTGGAATATTGCTCTTATGCTGTGGGTCCAATCTACTTGTTCAAGTTCTGTAGTTGATTGCAAGACCATTTTCTGACACTTTCATCACAACTTTCATATGGTTTGGTGCAGTTTGATAATAAGACCGGTTCAAGGGCATATGATGTTTGAATCCAAGCTTGCCTTTGGAAAGGAAAAGAGATGTATTAATAGGGATGTATGATTTCCTGGTTTCTTAACCTACAATTCTTTGGAAGAACAGGAGAATAAAATAAGATTTATTTTAGATGAATTTTAAGAAGATCATTACAAAGTGGAAGAATTTGGTAATCTAGAAATTATCTCCTTTTATAAGTTAATAAAAGATGGCTCTATCAACAATAGTTGATAGGCTTGCCTACATATATACCAACTTGATGCGTACATATGATGCAGTAAATGTGCTACAGGTATAATATAAATAGGTCTTTTTGAACTGAATTAAAATCAGTTCCCATATCCCATTTCACGCAGTCTCATCACAGCTAAAGGAACATTTCAATGAAACTGATATAGCAAAGTATTAAACTACAGAATAATTGAAGTTGACTATACTGTGCAAAACTGTAAGATGTACAATGATACATCAATGTTTTTTCTAGGGTAGTCAGACCCCACTTCATTCTCTGGACATGTATCTAACAACTCTAAGTCTGCCAAACCTCATAAAAGCAAGAATTACAAGCATCCCCTTTTTCAGTCTTTGTGATCTCCAAGTCTGGGGAAATAAGAGTGATGCTTCCCAAATATTAAAAATTACAAGGTGTATGACCTTTGCAGAAACATTGTTGCACTGTATGTGTTTTCCTTTTATTAAAGATAAGTTCATGTCGGTGAGTTACATTGTGCTGCATGTTGACTGATGTACAATTTGATGCAGTGTCACCTCGATTGACTTCAGTCATTGATGTGTACAGCAACAAAGTCTAGATCAGTTAGTTAAAACAGCGAATATACGAACATTGCTATGCCATAGGGAAAGGTGACACCAATAACGCACTGGCCAAGCACATTTTGGAATACCCTGGACATAACTTTAAATTTGTAGTTTTACAACATAGATCTAATGACATTAGAGGTGGACCATGGCAGATTTTACTAGAGATAGATGAATTGATGTGGTAGATTAAGACAGGAGCACATATTTTGCCAGGCGCCAATGAGAATATATCTATCAAATGTATACTGAAACTTTAAGCCTTGAAGAGATGATTTGTATTTATATTAAATTATTTTAACATATTTATTTTTATATGTGTATATATATATATATATATATATATATATATATATATATATATATATATATATATATATATATAGAATAGTATTAGTATATTTTTAGGGCATGTATATCGTGTTTTACTTGTGGTTTTAAATGAGTGTACTTGGATTTTATTCATACTTAACACTCAGTCTAACTAAAGTTATTTTTATTATTTTTTTCATTTTTTCATGATCAATAATACTATTTATTATTTATATGTTTATTTATTTATTACACAGTATTTATTAATGGTCAATGTGGCATAGGTATATTTAATTTATACCTGCATTTTTTAGTAAAGAGTTTATAATTAGCTTTGTTAGCTCTATAATGCCAAATGACCTAATATATATATATATATATATATATATATATATATATATATATATATATATATATATGGTTTTGATCGCTCACTCCAATGGTTGAAGGGATACACACATTGATATGTATATACTCTTATATTTCTATATTTTTAGATTTTTGTTTGTGGAAATATATACTGTTTAAATCGAATATCTTTAAGTAATAAGAATTATGGTGTAGAGTATATTTAGCGTAAAATGTCTTTAGAGTGAAAAGTCCGAACATTCGGAAAAGTGGTTTGTGTTTTTTATAAGTATAGTCATTTGCCCTTTAACAAATGATGATAGGAACATTAATTGAATGATTTGTTTTTAATTTGTTTATATAAAGGGTGTTAATTGATTTAACTGTTGTCTGAAGAAGGTGAGGCACCGTCACACCGAAAGCGCTTACAAATAAACAGTCTTGTTTTTATTTTCTGCTGGCCTTTATTGTGTTCCTAACGCTTAGTTTTTCAATAGATCAGTCAGTTAAGCAGAATCCCAAAAATTGAGTACCACTGATCTATACATTCATCCACGTGGATAACATCAGTGTAGAACAGATGTGGAACTTGGCCTTACTACCAACTAAATCAATGACGTCAATATCACATGTGAAAGCCGGGTCTATATTATAACATCGAATTCTACAAAGATCGAATGTTATAATATCGAACCCTAAACACCAAAATCCGAAAACATCAAACAATCAGAATAGCAAATTTTTTTCCCAGGGAAAAAATTTGCTATTCCGAGAAACATACACACAACACAAACACACACAAAAAACAGCAATCCACACACATACACTTAAAATCCTACACCTAAACCTAAACTAAACTTTACATACACTACTAGCTATCCACTTACCTTAACCCAACCCTAACCCTAAGGTCCATCACTATCGCACACTCACCTCACCCGCGCCCTAATCCTAACTCACCTAACCCGCCCCCTAACCCTAAACTACACACAACCGCACACTTACATTACCCGCGCCCTAACCCTAATGTCCACACAACCGCTCACTTACCTGACCCGCTCCCTAACCCTAACTCACCTAATCCACCCCTAACCTACACACAATCGCACACTTACCTGAACCTGACCCGTAACGTTCCAACATATCAAACGCTGAAAACAGCGAAGCCACAGCAACGGCCCACCGAATTCTTTCCCTGGGAAAGAATTCGGTGTCCTGCACCTTCGCTGTTTTCAGCATTTGACATTATGGGTTCGATATTATAACATTCGATCTTTGTAGAATTCGATGTTATAATATAGACCCGTGAAAGCCTTGTCTATAATATTCAAGATGCAACTCTTATTGGAAAGATTTGAAAGTTAGCAGTTCTTTCAAGCACAAAGGTGATCAGGGCTCATGACAGAAAGGTGTTGGATTTGTTTAGCAATAAATGCCAGCCTAGTATGGATTGCACAAATTCATTTTGCTTCTGTTGACTATTCAATGATGTTCAGGTACAAAGGTGATCATGCAATGTGCCACACAGTGACACACAGAACTAATGGAATCTTCATTCACTATTTCTGTAAGTGTGCTAGCATGCTGCGCTATCTTTGTGCTCACAAAACCCAAGTAGCAATATCTTTATTTGTATACTGCATACACTCTGTCAAAAGCATTTTTCAGACACCTACCAAACATGTATCAGTGTCTCATGGCAGCATTTTGTTTCTTTGTGCTCTTAGTGACTATATTATTTGGAATTGTATCCAGAATTAAAAAAATCTGGCCATTAGTGAACACATAGTTAAAGTTCGCAGAATGGTTACTGCTCAACAGATTTCATGTGATGTCTAGTGGTAATGCTTGTGAGACTTAGGATGAGTCAACCCTAGTGCCTAGACTGCTCCTTTATAGTCACACAAGTGTAATATGGACATGACAATATCCTTATTTGTTTACTCTTCTGTGCTACCATAGAACCTATCCATCATCCATCTTTGAATATATGCCGTCATACTTAAAACCTGCCCATATGCAGCCACCAAGTATTACATACTCACCTTATGTGTGAACATGTCCACATGCAGCCATCAAATTCCTCATAGTCATCTTGTGTGAGAAACCTTACCTCAGCAAGCAGGAGTACAGACAAGCTTTGCCAGTCCACTCACTCTTCATTTTTGTTCTAACCACTGAAGCTGTTTTCACAGAAATTTAAGCTTTCCAGAAACCATATAGCCTGTGCAAATGCCAATAGTCACATTATTACTGGCTTGCAGCATTCATCTGGTGCTAACCACATGCTAGTCCTGGCACTTCTGCTGCTATGAAGTTATAGGAATAGGAAACTTGTCATATGACCATTTATATCCTGGTATCTTCTCAAGGAAACACACTGAAAATTAAGAAACATCATGTTATATATTACATTCACCTTTCTCTCAGTGTGTAAAGTAATGTGGCTACTTGGTTCTATTCTCTGGGTATTGTACACCATGACATGTTACTATATATTTTACAATTAACTAAGATGTGATCAATCTTTCATTTCTTTATTTATTTTTTACACTACATTTCTTCATGTCAGTGGAAAACCTAAAAAGTCTGCATTTCAGGATGACATTAAACTGTTATTTTGTTAACAGACTTACAAACAGGAACATATTCTGAATTGTCATTTAACAGGATCACAATTACAATATTTTACATTCTGGAATATAATCACATCAGTGGAAATGAACTTGCAGTAGATGAACCTGCATCATCAGCAGCAGTAGGTGGCAGTTCCCCAACAGCCTCACTAGGCACACTTGGTCTTCTCAAAGATCCCTCTCGGCCTTGGGAGTGTCTTGCTGTGATTCCCATGAAAAGGGGTCTTCATAAGGTACTCAACAGATAAAATAAACAAGCTGATAATTAACAATAGTTTTAGTGTCTAAAAAGTCTTCACTTTAGTGCTCTTAGCTGAGTCAATTGTTTTTTGAGAATTTGGATTTGCTGATATTCCAAAAAGCAATTTACTTTTCTTCAGTTTTTTCAAAGTGCATCACCATTTCAGATATACTGCCAACATGAAGACTGATAATAGAATTGAAGACATTAATGGCTACAGCTGTTGTAGCCATAGTAGAAGTGCCATCGCTATCAGAATGAACAATAACCAAGTACTGTTTCTGACAACACCAGACTCTAGCAAAATCCAAGAAGTCCTGCTTAATGATAAACTAGATGACATTTTGTCAATGTACTTGAAAAATAAAATGCTGAAAGAGCTGACTTTGAAAGTGCAAACAAAAAATGCAGTTTTTTATGTCAAACTGCTGGAGTTGTAAGGTAAAGCCCAAAGAAAGAATTTGCATTTAAATGGAATATTGACAAAGGAGGATAACAGTCTTGTTGTTGATTGTCTTCCGGCTTTTCCAGGTAAGGGGTCGCCACAGCGGAACTCCGGTCCACTAATGATTGGCAATGGCAGTAGATTTTTACGAAACGCCGATGTGCCAGCTCGACGCCCAACCTTCAACGAAGGCACGCCCATTTACGCACGCATGTCTTTCGGTTTATCAAAGATGTACTAGCTGAGTGATCTGGGAATTCAGTGAATTGTAGAAATGTGGAGAGCAAGTGTAGAGTTTCCTCAGCACATTTAGGTTTGTTAGCTGATTATCTTCAAAATATGGTGGTGCATTTTGAATCTAGGTATGTGAAGAAACAAATTACATCTTTACTAGCTGAGTTATGTTGCTTGCATATAAGAGAACATGTTTTGATAAAGATTATTTTTTTTCAAAAGGCCAAGGAGACAGATAAATGTAAAATAAAAATAATATCTACTGTATTAAAAGTGTATTTTCCAAGTGGTGTCGTTTGGCTCACCGATGCTGTGATGCTCATGGATAAATATTCCAGCAGGTTTTGCTGCAAAATAATGTCAATGAAAAATAAAGTGACAAACAAATGTTATAAGGTACTGTGGAGGTTGTTGACAGACCAGAGATTTCTCAAGATGGTTTACACAATTTGGGCACACCTAGTTGTAGTCTTTAAGATTAATACAGACATGAGCTTGATTAAATAATATTGTTTCTTTCCAGCATTTAAGAATATTATTTGATATCAGAATTTATGTATAAGGTTTATTTGCTGCTTTTGCTTTTTAAAGCTACAGTTTAATAATAGCTCAGATTGAGTTGTTCTAATTCTATAATATATTGGCTGAAGAAGATGTAGAGGAAGCACATTACAATGACAGACAATAAGTTAAATCTCTTAAAAATACTGTTGAGGTATGGCTGAGACTAGCCTGTTCGCAACACCAAAATATATTATAGATGTGATGATACTGTTTTCAATGACTATGAATGTTAGTTGATTCATAGGTTCATGGGTGTATACTGGGCTAACAACCACTAGGGCACCTAAGCCTAGCCATGCTGCCCAAATGTAACCCACAAATTGATTTATATTGGATTTATATGGGGTTATTTACTGACTGTCTCAGTTCATCAGAGATCAAGGAGCCAGATCAGGGGTGAATGTTCCGATTACCCATCCATATGTCCAAGGTGTGCTTAAATAGGAATAGTGAGGAACTCTGCTTAACATGGATGGGGAGCCTGTTCCAGAGAATGGAATTCTCTGAGAAACATATCTGTCTCTCCAACATGTCCTATTTATGTTGCAAGTTGATTTTTAGAATGTTGTGGATTTGAAAAGATGGGATGATTTCATGACTCTGTTCTTTGACTTTCTTTTCTGATGCCTGAGCTACTCAATTTTCCTTACGGGGAACAACTAACTCCTCAATGTGAGAGCTTGACAGTTCTTTGATGGGAGGGGGGAATCTGCCTCAGTGGGGATAGATATGACACATATTTCAATCTCGAAAAAAAATAAATTTGAGTCACTGCTGTATACTTCCAAGTAATGGTCCACCCACAAATGACAAAACACTTTTATTCCATTCACATTATTTCCACACATGTACTTCAGTAACAGAGTCTGTTACATTGCCAGCTTTTCCTGCCTTGGAAATTCAACACCAGTTTTGATAAGTATGTTTCACAAAGGTCCTTGCTGAGAAACAACCCACCTCCATGTGAGAGGACCATAATGTTCTGTCGTGGTGGGGGTACAAGTCTACTCTGTTGAGGATCTTGCTATTAAGTAAGGTCCTAGAATCTGTTGTTCAACCAAATCTCAGACTGCTAATTGCATTGAGCAGGGTGTGAATTGAATTATGTAAGTGTGTTTTGTATTGTTGACATGATGTTCAGTTGAGGTGTACATGGATATGGGAAGTGCTGGCTGGATGTGTTGCACTTCCTTTATTAATTAGTTATGAATATTTTGAATCCTGGAGCATGTTGAATGGGTAAGTCACCTATGATGTGGCCACATGCATATATTTACATGTTAATTATTCTTTTCCAGGGTGGAATTTTTATTGCACTGTAACTGTTTTGCATATGCCAGGACTAATGGAAATTTATCAGAACCTATTAATATTACTCATGAGGATTGATATGATACTACTTTGCATTGCTGTTGATTGCTATAAAATAGCTTTATTAGGGAAGAAAATGCTCAAATAAATAAAAGGGAGCCCAGCTGCAGTGTAACCTATGGGTCACAAAACAGGCAATGATTGGCTGCTCAGTGGGTATAGGAGTTTGGATTTGCTGATTGAGCTTGCAGTTGGGTTTAACAGATTGAATGAATTTAACCTATAGAACCTTGTGTTTAAACATGAAACCATATAGTGGATTTCCATGGTGACTTGCATGTAGCAAAGGAGATTGTGCACTAGTCATAAAGTGTCTTTATGTTCCATTTTTTCTATTTCAACAAAGTTTATTTAATAAGGTGAATGAGAAAGCATCCTGATTATTGGATAATAATGTCATTTAAATTGTGTGGTTAAGTGTGATAATTACACATGCTACAATAAACCCTATAATAATCATAGACTAGTTATTAATATATAACCAGACAGTGCTCCTGGGTCACCCCTGAAACTGGAACTTGTGTCCATTGGGCTTACCTAGTTAGCAAATAAATGAAATATTAAATATTAAAATATCATTGGTCTCCAAGTGACTTTTGTACCCTTTATTATTCTAAGTCTTGACAATATCTTTGCTGCTTATGCGTCAAGATCACAACTGCTGGTTGCCAAAACAAACTATTCTGCTTTCTGGCATTCTGTCCTTCCTTCCTACTACTTTAAGAGTTCTGGTTTGTCTGTCATAAATGTTTTTGTCTAGAATGATTCTTCTATTTCAGTCTCTTAAATATAACCCTTATTCTTGTGCGTTAATGGAGCAGACAGTGGCAGACTGAAATTTCATACCTCTCAACTGTCCAGATTTTTGCAGAATGTCCAAATTTTTGTCTCATTTTTGGTTTGTTCCTCATAAAATTTGAGATTCTCTGGAAAACTGTTGAGGATTTAAGTCACTAAATAATGACAACGGTTTGAGTTTCAGACTTTAAACCATTCAGAAAATACATGCTAATACAAAAAGCTGTTATCCTATTAACTTTCTAAGATTATAAGAGCAATGATTAAAAATTGTCCCTATTTTTTGGCCTGTGTCCCTCGTTATTTTTAGCTTTGTCTAGATTTCTTTTGCTAAGAGGTTGAAATGTATGGATTGAATGTACACTGTGTCTCTTGACTGCCTTCAGTTCATGGACCCACTCACTTATTTTTTTTTTAAATGAGTAAATATGCTTACCTTTCTCTCTCTCTCTCTCTGAGCTGCCTCTGTCTCAGTGTGTCTTAAACTTACGTCAGTGATAAAACCACAAGTTGGTAGTCTGGAGAAGAACATCTGCCTCCAATGCTGGTGATGCCAGATCAATTAAAGGCCCAGAAGAAGGAAGATTTAGCCAGTAGAAATGGTTGTTGCAGCCCCAAGCTTGAGTGCTTCCCTCATGAGCACAAACTAAGGTCTTCTAATAGTACTATATTAGTCTGGATGGTGCTACTTGTATGGTGTCTGACATATACAGAATAGACAATTCTTTTACATTATTCAACATATTGTTACTAATGTCATCCAGAAGTGAAGACCCCCACCATGGCGGTTGATGCCTCATCTGAGGAATTACAATGGCTAGCCCTGAAGAGAAATCCCCATTGTGTCACTAAATAGCAAATCTAATTCCACTGATCTTACTTTTGACCCTTATAGAAACAAATGAGGGCTATATACCAAGAGGACAACAGTAGGTATACTAATTAAGTTACTGGGGTCAATAAAGAAATAAGTTGCGTCCATGTAGGACAAGACAGAAAGGAAATAAAATGTATATTGAAATAAATATTACCAGCTTATTGAAGCATCCCGTTTAACAATAGATAAAGATTACTCAACATACCACCAGCTCTCCATAACCAGTCATATAAAATGCCCTTCTTCTCCTTCATTCTTATACTCTGATAGAATTGCTTTATGCCTATCCAATGCAAGTCATTTCTTTTATAGCACAAAGTGAATATGTGCTCCTTCTAATTGCTTTAAGGTCTGGCAGCTCTATTAATGTACGCATTTTATTAGGTTTTATTTGATTTAATTATAGTAGCTATGCTAATCACCCAGCCAGTTGGTTTAATGTCTTTTGTGATTAGAACCATGGTCTCCATTCTCTGCAGTTTCTTCACAATATGAGATTTAAAGCTATTGCAATTTAGATCTGGTCATGAATGACTGTTTATATTGCAAGAATAATCTGACTGTATAATAAATGTATGTAATAATGAATAATAATGAATGTATAATCTGAATGTAGCTAAATAATACTTGGAGACTTCATTCTCAATCCATGTGTAAATATGCCCCCAAAGCTTGTATCTTTCCGTAATAGATTACAGCCTAACATTAGCAAACTTAAATCCACTCTCTCCTCAATGGACTGGTCACCAATTTTGAATTCAGCTGTCCCTAAAACTGCTGCTGAACTACTCACTTCTGTACTGACTGACCTACCAAACTCCTGCCTTCCAGTAATCCAAAGACTACACATACCTAAAAGTAACAGCTGGTTAACTTATGAGCTTAAAGCTCTTCTACAACTCAAGCACAACACATAGTATTCTTTGAAAGCTCTTCCCACTATCACAACCATACAACACTACACCCAGCTATGTAACCTTGCCAAGCAAGCAATACACACTCATGAAAGTCACCTAATTAAATCATGTCAAACTTCACTAATACAATCACCTGAAACATTCTGGAAATAGGTCAGCTATCTTACAGGACAGAATAACCTTTCCTCCATGAATTCCATATCCACTCTTTTTGCCACTGATTTACTTTCTCATTTCAGCAACCTTCCTATCCCTTACAGTGACTAATATTAACCTGTCTCTGCCACCCTCATCACTCCTCCATTCATTGTTTCATTTTACTTCAGAAGTATCACATCCAAGGACATTCACCCACTACTTGAACAGATTAAACTTGATAACCCCAATGGTAGAGACAACCTTCACCCACAGTTTATTTAAACAGAACAACATCATAACCTCAGTGAAACACATCTCCAACTTTGTGTATTAAACTTAATAAAATGCTTGATTTCTGGAACAATGCCATTGTAAAATGTCTCCCTAAGAAACCCAGTCCCTCCAGTCCCTCAGACTGCTGGCTTATTTCTATTCTCCATGTCTAGAATGATTTTGAAAAAAATTATGTTACTTGCTACTCACTCAGAAAATCAACCAATACCACATTCTCTCTCAAAAGCAGTATGGCTGTTGTTATGGTTGCAGTGCATCCACAGTTATATGGATACTCTCTGACAATATTCTTCTTGCAATAGACAAAGGCCTAATTACTGGAGCCATTTTATTGCCTTCACCTGAGCTTTTGATCTTGTCAGTCACTCAGTTCTTCTAGACCATCTCACTGAAAGAGGCATTAGCAATGACGCACTACCCTGGTTCAAAAAATGCCTGTCTAGCTACAACTTCTCAGATAATTTCAGCTCCTCAAACTCTCCATCAATCCCTCTGCAGAAAGGTGTTCCCCAATGATCTATTCTAGCATCTCTTCTCTTTTCTATCTAGATTAACAAACTTCCTTCTGATTTACCTCCATCTTCTTCTCCTGCCTTATGCTGATGACATGGTCCTGTTCTGCTGCAACCATTCTCTCCTCTCACTTGAACTTGAACTTCAGGCTGATTTTTATGTCCTTATTTACGGGTCAGTGATTTATTGCTTAACTCCTCTAAAACAAAAACAATGCCTTTTTTGTACTAGGCAAAAGTTCACTTCTATCTCAAGATCTCTACAAATCCTTGATCATCTGAATAACACTATTGAAAACATTACTACATTCAAATACTTAGGGTAGGAGCCTTCCTAAATTTCCATCTCTACCTGTACTACACACACACACACACACACACACACACACACACACACACACACACACACACACACACACACACACACACACACACACACACACACACACAAAATAAATAAACTTTCTCGTATTCTGGGATAATATGATACCCTCTTTTTTTCCCTGACCCTATGGGAATGCAATAGGTAAAGGTATTGTACTAGCTTAGGTAGAATATGTTATCGCTTTGATTGCTGCAGCCTTTAAAAGAAATGCATCTACCATTCATACCAACTCATATTCCTTATGCAGATTCATCACCCTCTCCCCAAGAAATGAACACCACTGCAAAACCATTGAAAAGCTAACTGGCAACATATGAAGCAATGTGCTGACTTTCTACTCACCTCTCAGCTGTTTAAACTTATCAGTAATGAGACCTTCCCCCACAAGCCTTCAGACAACTCAAAAGATGCATCAGCATACAACCTTAGATGTTTTAATCACTCATTTCCATTCTTCCAAACCCCAGAAAATAAGTTTCAGTGCACAAGTCATGCTGCCTCAGTTCTTGGTCCTAGACTGTGGAAACCTGTCTCTTCTTTTCTTAAAGATCATTCCTCTCACCCCATCATCTGAATTCATACCTTTCAACCTCTTGGAGCAAGAAATCTAGACAAAGCCATAAACAAAAGTGGGACAAAGGCCCAAAAATAGGGACAAATTTTAAATATTGCTTTTACAAACTTAGAAAGTTGATAAAATAATATGTTTTGCATTAGCATGGCTTTTCTGAAAGGTATGAAGTCTGAAACTCAAATGTCTGTCATTATTTTCTAACCTCAATCTTTAACAATTTGCCACTATTTTGCCAGAAAAACACAATTTTATGAAAAATGGACCAAACCAGTTGAGAGGTATGCATCCGATCAGAACTAAACGCACATTACAAAACTCTAGAAAATACAACTGCTCTCTCTCTCTGGTCATATAACTTAACCTGTTCCTACCCTATGTCCCTCTACATACCTCGCTCTGACACTGCTTTTGATTGTGATTCTTTCGGCATGCCACCTCAGATATCCACTCTATATATTGTGTTTTGCAAGTTACTTTGTATATAATGCCATGCATCTATTGGCTTTATACACTCAAACCAACCCTGATATTACCTTGTATATAAAACAGACGGATATATTGCATTTTGTCTTTCACTCTGTATATAATGTCATGTATCTATTGTGTTTGCACCTGGGCTGAGACTTGAATAGGGCTAAAAGGATCAGCGTTTACATCAGTTAAATAAATTCAAATCAAACAAATAATTAATAAATGTCATCTAAACCGGAAAAGCATAATTAACCAAAAAATCTTCAAAAACTGTGCAACAGGTCATTGTACTTCATGTGCATCATGAATTATTTTAACAAGCCTTTAAGTCAAATGACCCAATGAGGAAGGAGCTTTTATTTAAACAAATTGAAATCAATCTTACATTTTTTATTCTTGTACTTGCAAGTAAGGAAGTGGTGGTGCTGCGGTAGCATTGTCGCCTCACAGCAAGACGTTGTCCTGTTCGATTCTCAGCTAGAGCGTCTTCTGTGTGAAGACATGTGTGAATGGGCATACCTTCGTTGAAGGTTGTGCATCAGGGCCGGCAACTCGGCATGTAAAAATCTACTGCCAATCATTAGCGGACTGGAGTTCCGCTGTGGCGACCTCTAACCGGGAAAAGCCGAAAGACACAACAACAACAAAAAGTGGCAGCTGATAGCCTGAGTAAACAACTTGCACAAGGATGGATTTAGCTTATCTGTCAACTTCAGCAGACTAAGTGTTTGGGAATACATTGTGTTACACACCCACTGCTATTATTAAATATAGTACACTTATCTTGAGTTGTTTTGTTCAAATCTCACTAGATTCCCTTTGTTCTTATGTGTTCTATTCTCTAGTTTACACTCTTGCACCCTGTGCCCTTTTCACCTTTATTTATGCATTTATTTGTTTTTAACTTATTTATGCAATTGCTAACTGGGGTAGAACACTGATCCGCATGGGCCATTTTCAGGCCCAGTCACAGTGTAATACTACACAAAAGCATTAGTAGATAACAAATGAGTAGCAATAAGATGAGTCAGTTCTATTCAACACACAGTACAAAAAGTCTAGTCTTTTGGTGATTATCACACAATGAATCAGGCAATCAACAAAGACAAAGATATACAGCAGTAATAGTCACAAATATGTAAACAATGGTGTGTCTTGATATATTAAGAAGATGGAAGTGTTACTACGATATTTCCTTTGATGAAGATTTACATTTGGCCAGCTGAAACAGATGAGTTTTAAGTTCTTTCATGAAATTGTGGAAGGAGGGGTTCTCAGTAATGTATTTGTGAATGGATTCTCAGATTCCGTGGCTTTAAATGTGTTTTTGCTACTGTTTTAACTGCTTTTCTGCAAAAAAAAACAAACAAAAAAAAAAACAACAAAAAAAGTAATAAGCTTGTTTCTCACCTTTCCTGTAACTAGTCTAGTCCAGATACAGATTTGCTGTATCCAGGCCTGTTTTGTAAGTTTCTGAGCCCTCAGACCTTTCTGTGTTGAAGGGAAGCCTTTTAGCTTATCAGTGGGAGTGGTAAGCATTAGGTAGCCTATCTACCACAAGAGGAGTAGTTTCTGGTACAGAAATTGTAGTTTATTGGCCATTTGGGCAGTTTTTCCACCCCTTCAAACTTTCTGGTTTAAAAGCCTGTGTTTGCGCAGGTTTGTGCACCACACAGTGGTGCTCAGCCGAGGTAAACTATTACCGGTGACAGAAAGTCTGCTCTTTAATTTTTCCCCTAGAACGTGCTTGCTCTTTTACTTTTTGCACTTCAGTTAGCTTAACTGGCTAGCACTTTAACAGGCTTTTGTAGCATTTATTGTAGCACACTTAGGTGCTATCAGCACTAGCTGTTCCTATTCAGTAACTGCACCAGTACTTATTAGTTATGACCACCCCTCCTGGTATGATTGTAGGGCAATTTCCTGTGCTTTTTCCTGCTAACTTGGTGCACTTGGGCATTCTGAGACAGTGTGGCAACTGTCTAATATACACAGACAACCCTCTTCTCTTACTTCTAAAAACTCATACATCTGAGAGATGCACTTATATCACCAAACTGGAAAGAGTGCATGCTCCAACCAAGTCAGAACTAGCTGGTCAAGAGGAGAAGGTCAACACCTGCAACTCAATACATAGAGCACACAGCCCTCCAAAACACCAACCATCACAACCCACACATAGAAACACAAACCATACACCCACCTTTGCAGAGGCTCTCAATAAAAATGTACCCAAACAACAGAGACCACCGAGACAGAAACGCACTTGACCACCACAACACACCACCCCCAGAACACATAGCAACCACAGTGTGCCCCTCAACCTAAGCCCTTCAGGCAAAACCCTTTGCCCAATGTACTAATCATAGAAGACTCAATTGTAAGGCACACTGATGTCCCACCCACTAGGTTGAACAAGGAGAAGGTGACAGTCAGTTGTCTATCAGGTGCCAGGATCCGCCACATAACGCATGCACTCAAGTCACTCCACAAGTACAAATATGACTCAAGTCATTGTCCATGTGGGTGTGAATGACCTGAGACGTACCTCCCTGGACTACATGAAAAGAGATATGATGGAACTCTTGGATTATGTGGCCCAGGCAGGTATGACCCTAGCTCTGAACGGTATTCTACCATCACCCAGAATGATACCACAGTACAAGCAGAAATGATTGACATCAACAATTGGTTAACTTTCTGGTGTCATTCTAAGGGGATCCAGTATCTGTCTGCCTGTGATGACATGATCGATGGACATTGATGCTTTGCCAGAGACGCACTACATCTGTCACCCCTGGGATTCCGGGTACTGGCTAAGACTCTTGCCACCCCTATAGTGCCTTTTTATGCAGTGTTCCAAAGACCAAAATTCCACCATAACAGCTACAAACAAATGCAATTTGAGGGTCATGCTGCTCAATGCTAGAAGTCTAAATCTCAAGATGCTCTCGCTTGAAGTTCTCAAAATGGAGAATGTCGACATCTGTGCTGTAATGGAGACCTGGTTTAAAGAGGCAGAAAGAAAGCACCACTGTGCTCCCAGGCTACAACTTATTTCATACCTTTCAGCCCCAGAATATGGCCGGAAACTCTAAAGGCAGTGGTGTCTTTATATTCTTAAAGGATACTCACACCTCTAGACTGGTAGCCCAGTATAATGCATCCGAGATACTTCAGGTACAACTAACACTGGGTAAGATGGCAATACAAGTCATAGCCTGCTACAGAACCCCAAACATGTCCCTATACTCTCACTCCAGGTTCCTAAGCACCCTGGAATCTATCAAGGTCCAACCCAATACTCTCATACTGGGTGACTTCAACTACCCTTCCATCAACTGGAAAAACTATTCAAGTACCAATGTATAGGCCCAACACTTTCCAGAATTTATCAATTCCATTGCCCTGGACCAGCTCATTCTGACCCCCACTAGAGGAAGGAACATCCTTGACCTGGTTATCACCAACATGGAAGACCATTGCTCCACATCTGTAGTCAATTTCTCCCTGGTTAAATCTGACCACAAACTGATCATCATGGACATCTCCATCTCACCTACACCCCCCATTAAGGTGACCACCCTGAAAAACCTCTCTAAAGTCGACTTTGGGCTCCTATAACAGAAGTGGCTAACTTCTCAGCACCCATGCCAATGGAAAATAGCTGCATGACTGCTGAATCATACACCAATGCACTGTCTGAGCATGTACACAAATGCATGAACCGTGCTATACCAAATAGAACTAAAATGCTCTCCTCCAAAAAAAGGAAGCCAATCTAGTGGTCCCCAGCCATCAATAAACTCTACAACAGAAGGAAGAAACTGTTGCAGAAAAAAATGAAGTCACAAGACTGGAAAACCTCCCTTATCAGTCTCAACAAAAAGCTGAGATCTCTTATCAAATCCTCTAAAGCCAACTATGAAGGCAGAGTTGCTGCTGACACCAAAAACAGCCACAAAGCCTTCTATAGCTATATCAAAAACCTTCAAGGCACTGTTCAGATTTGCTCCGAGTTATTGCACAATGGCACCTCCTATACTGAGCCAACAGATGTAGCCAACATACTGGCCGACAGATTCAGTGTCAACTTTATCCCTCCACCCCAGGGTTCTATCACAATACCAGAAAGGCTGGTACCCACCATTTCTGTGGCACAGGTAAAAGCTGCATCATCCAAAGCCAAGAATACAGCATCCATGGGACCTGATAATATCCCTAGCTGCATCTTACATGAGCTACAAAATGAACTGACACCACATCTGTGTGCCCTGTTCAATCACATCCTTACCTCAGGCTATGTCCCTAATGAATGGCACACTGCTACAGTCATCCTGCTCCATAAAGGGGGAGCAACTACAGACCCCGGGAACTATCGCCCCATTAGCCTGATGAGTCTGGTATGCAAAGCTATGGAGCACATCATCATGGACCTGCTTAACAAAGATATAGGCAATCTCCAAACTCTTGACTCCACACAGTTTGGCTTTGTCAAGGGGAGATCCTACCTGGTGAACCTGGTTGACTTCTTTGAGACAGTCACCAAGGCTGTGGATGAGGGTAAGGCAGTGCATACAGCCTATCCCAACCTGGCCAAGGCCTTTGATACATTCTCCACTCAGGTATCATTGATAAACTCACCAAACTAGGCATCAATCCTTACATTACTAAGTGGGTTGCAAATTGGCTCACAGACAGGATCCACAGAGTGAAAGTTGCGGACTCCAAGTCAGACTGTTGACCAGTCATGAGTAGAGTCCTACAGGGCTTGGTCCTGAGCCCTCTCCTGTTTGGCATCTACTTCTCAGAAGTCCAGGCCAGCACAGAAGGACTCCTGCTGACCAAGTTTGCTGATGACTGCAAGCTAGGAGTCATTATCAACTCCCCAAGTGATGCAGATATCCTACAAAAGGGCCTCTTTGAGACCAATGACTGGTGTCAGAACCATGGCCTGAAGCTTAATGCCAAAAAAATGCATTACCATCCCCTTTGGAAAAAACTCAGTTCACACAAATTACCATGTTGATGGGAGCCCACTGAACACTGAAAGGGCCATAAGAGATCTGGGCACCCAGGTTGACAGCCACCTCACCTTCGACCACCACATTGCCACTGTGGTCAGAAAGTCCTTCTATATGGCACATCTTATAACCAAAGGTTTTGCATCCAGGAAGAAAGAGGACATCAACCCTGTCTACTCATCCCTCATTAGACCACTCATCGAATATAATGCCCCATTTGGCATGTACCTGACCGAACACTTACAACAGCTGGAGAGGCCACAAAAGTACCTGACAAAAAGGATCCTAGACCTTACACACATGTTCTACATGGACAGACTCAAGAAACTTCAGCTGTTCTCATTCTCTCATCGTCTACTTAGAGGTGATCTCTGCTTGACTTACAAAACCATGTCCGACCCAGCCCTACTTGAAATGCTACACCTAAAGAAATCGAACTGAACACGTAGATAGAACAAAATCTCAGCAGGAACACAGTAGTTACAGAAACATAGACTTTAATGAAGCTTTCGGGCTCTCAACCCTTCGTCAGCATATAACATTATACATTTCAATCCATTTAAATAGAGGAAACAGTTAAAATCACATGATCAAACCAGCCAATAAAACATACTAAAAGGAAAAAAGGTAACATAAAAATGGAAACAAATACATCAAATTACGTGAGGAAATGTGTGTGAGTCCCTTTATTCTAAAAACCATCATGGTAATATACTTGAGGTTATTTCTTATGCCACAAAATTAATTATGTATTATAAATTACTCATTTGGCGCTTCACTAATACTGGTTTAATAGTAGAAGTACTATTCAAACCAGGTAAAGTGTCAGCTTGTAATCTTATTATCCATTCTAGCTCTCTCATATCTAAAAAGTTGTTAATATCACCCCCCCTCACACCCACTTGCACTACATCTATACATCTAAACTTAAAAGTGTGGTTGCTGGATTCATATATATGCTTAAATAAAGCATTTGTCTGTATTTGTCTATTTATCTCTGATCTATGTTCGATTATACGGTCTTTGAGCCTACGTATAGTCTTTCCTACATAAAAAGCCTGGCATTGCATGCAGGTGGCGAGGTAGACTAATTTCATAGTATTACAATTAGCACTACAGTGAAATTGAAATTTTTTTATGTGTGACAGGATGTTTAAAGGTACTATCTGTATCTAAAATGTCAATGCAACAGCTACAATTGTAACATTTATATGTCCCTATCTTACTATGTATGGTATTATGTTGTTCCACAAAATCTTTATAGCACAACATATTCTTTAAGCATTGACTATTCCTATAGGAAAAGCTGGGTTTGGAGCCCACTATTGAGCTAAATTCAGGCATTGCCATTAAAATTGGCCAATTTTTCTTGATTATTTCACATATTTGGTTAGAGTAACCAGAATATGTGGTAATGTATCTCAGAATATTTTCTTTCTTTTTATTAACTATAGGTAAACTATAACTAACATCTATCTCATCATCTGTGAAAATGGGTTTATAATCAGTTTTTCTGCCCTCTGTTGTTATTTTAATAGTTTTATCAATAATATTTTCAGCATATCCACTTCTCAAAAACTCTGTTTTCATATTTGTTATTTCATTAATGTATATTTGTTCATCTGTTGTTAATCTACTTATTCTTATAAACTGTGATTTCATTATACTTTTAAATACATGTGAAGGATGCATACTAGTACTATCCAAGTATCTTATTGTATGCACGTCTTTCTTATGTACCATAGTTTGTATCATGTTGTTCTTTTTATATAACTTTACGTCCAAAAATATCATTTCATCTGGTGAGAAGCACACTTTAAATTTAAAAAATTTTTTTTTGTAGTGTTATTAATGTATGTCGTGAAAGAATGAAGTTCTTCTATCGTGCCATCCCATACGAAGAAACAATCATCTACGAATCTTGCATAACTTTTTACGTGTACATTCAGTGCATTTTTATTACTTAAAATAAATTCCTTCTCCCAGTGGAAAAGTACTAAGTTCGCAAAAGTATTTGCCACGGAAGTACCCATGGCTACTCCAGTTAATTGTTTATATGGAGTACCATCAAAAATAAAAATATTATTAGTTAGTACCAAATGAAGAAGAAAGCATATATTTTCCACTTCACGAGATTGCTTAGTCGTGTTAGACAGTAAGAACCTTCTAATTGCCTCTATGCCATAATCTGTGGGAATAACCGTAAATAACGATTCCACGTCCAATGTTACAAAAATATAGTCATAAGGCATTTTATACCATATACTAAGATTCTTCAAGAAGTGTGAGCTGTCTTTTATTATGCTACCACATTTAGGTAATAACTCAGATAGTACATTCTGTAAATATTTAGATATAGTTTCAGTTATCCACCCCTTACCTGAGACTATGGGTCTCAATGGTGGTTGCTCTAAAGATTTATGTATCTTTGGAATTCCATATATTTGTGGAATTTTAGGGCATGGGGTGGAGAAATAATTAAACACATCTATTGAAATATCATTGTTTAACTGCATGTCATAAATAGCCATGTTCACCTGTGTAATACAGTTTTTCACATCAGGAAAAGTAATCTTTTTAAAAGTATCAGTATCAGATAAGAATGCAGTAAATTCATTCATATAATAAGTTCTGTCCATTAAGACTATTGCCCCACCCTTATCTGCTTGCTTTATAATTATATCTTTCTCATTCTTTAAATATTTAAGGGCTTGATATTCTTTAAAAGAAAGATTATAGTTCCTTTTTGTTGTGTCACATTTAGAAAACATAGTTCTTAATTCAAGTTCAACAATATTTATAAATGTCAGAATAACCGGAGACAACTGAGGAATAAATAAACTTGATTTTCTACACACAGCACTATTTTGAACTGAATTTTTAAATATAAATTTTAACATCAAGCTTCTAGCAAACAGTTTTAAGTCTATAATGGCACTTACAACATTATCCATAGCAAAGGGAATAAATTTCAAACCTTTGCTTAGTACTAATAGCTGCTCTTGTGAAAGAATCCTTTGCGTTAAATTTAAAGTACCTTGTTTTATTATTGCAGTCTCTCTTATCTGCGTGGCGTTTTGTTGCTTTTCTTTGGACTGCTGTACTTCCTCTTTGCCCCTTGAGTTTGAGGCGATTCCCCTGTCGCAGATATCAAGCTGTTTTCTGTGTTTATTTTTTTCACAGAAACCCTTTCTGGTTGTTGAAGTCGAAAGGGTAAAAAAGATGAAATTTCCGTCTGCCTCTTTCCTTTGACATCGCGCAATTGCTCTGGTGGTGATGGTGTCTTAGGTAAATCCAAAGTTACATTTTCTGTTGCTGAAGTTAAAAGGACTTCTACGTTGGTTTCCACTGGTCGTAGGCTTGCTTCTTTCTCATTAGCTTTCTCAGCTCCACACTGAGAAGGCATTGCGTGTATTACGCTTGACGTACGTACTCGCTGAATAGCTAGCTGGCTCACTGATAGGACACAAGAAGTTTGGATAGGGGAATCTACCTTCGACAAACAGGTCAGTCACTAGTGGAGTCTCACAGGGATCAATGCTGGGGAATCTCCTTTTTGGCATCTATTTCTCTGAAAGTCAAGGCAAACATCAAGTGCCTCTAGCTGACTAAATGTGCAGATGACAGCAAACCAAGCATGGTCACTGAATCCCCCAAAGACACAGATACTCTTCAAGAGGGCCTGACACAGACAAACAATTGGTGCCAGAGCCATGGACTAAAATTCAATGTGAAAAATGCATAATAATACCCTTTGTAAACATAGCCAACACAGGAAATGACCACATTGATAATACTCCTCTAAATGTTGACCTAGTGCTTAAGGATCTGAGACATGTTGACAGTAACCTGACCTTTGACCACCATGTGTCCACTACATTGAGAAAATCATTCTATATAGCACAACTTATAAGCAAGGGCATATCATTAAGGTCCAAGGAGTTAATTGTTCCACTGTACTCAGCTCTCATCAGACCAGTTATTGAGTACAACACATCCTTCTACATGTACCTAACCAAGCACATGAAAAAGCTTGAGAGACCAGAGAGGTTCCTCACAAAAAAATACAGGGATGTGTCAAAAAACCCTATCCCTGTACTTGGTCTTCTACAGACTCTTGTGAAGCAAACTATGCCTAGCCTATAAGGCATCCATTGATCCCATACTTATGGATTTGTTGCACATCCATAAAACAAATAGCATCAGGAATACTCATTCTAATGACCTAAACATTGCCTGCTATATAAAATGGACATGTTGGAGGGACAGGTATTTGTCTCAGAGATTACACATTCTTTGGAACAGGCTTTCCATTCATGTAAAGCAAAGCTTATCCCTAGCCATATTCAAATGTAACTTGGACCACTTGATGGGAAATTGTAAATTTACCCCTGATTTGACACTTATGTCCCTAATGGATAGAGACAGCCTGTAAACACTTGATGTGTATAAGTCTGTATAATAACTAGTAAAATTCCTTTCGGTATTGACACTTAAGCAATATTTTGGTAAATTTGAGGTAAGCTTGTCTAGACCTAAAGTGAGTTTTGTAATGATAGACTAGTAAGCACCAATAAACCTATAAGCTCTACTTGGTAATTGTCATTTATCCAGAAAAGAAATGTGAAAATGGCAACCATCGTTTAGAATAGGGTAAATTGAGCAGTTGTGGGACCCTCCCTCTATACGAAGTCTTGCTTCAACCATCCCATAGGTGAACCAATCTGTGGTTTATGCATACAAGAAATAAGATTAAATAAGTGCCAACATAGTGTACTAATGGATATCTGATAGCTAGTTAAAGGAAAAGGTGATGGATCCAAGAATGGGACAAAATAAAAGAGTAATTCAGGCTGAGCAACGAAGGAAGGATGAAGAGTGAGAGTGAAATATAAATTGCTTAAGATGTGGGGTGGCTGTTTCACTTAGGGAAGTTTGGAATAGCAGAGGGACTGGATATGTATAAGACAATGAGAGACCTTCAGGCAAATAAGATGAGGAAAAAGCAGAGTGATGCTACAGAGGAGGAAGAAACAGGAGAAGAGTACAGAAGGTGAGGTGGGAAAAGGCAGAAGAGAAAGGTAGAACAGAAAAATGTGGACAGAAAGTACAGGCAATTGGAGTGGGTCAACAGAAGGTGAAGGGAGAACGTGGAAGATGCAACCATGAATGACAAGTTAAGGTAAGGAGAAAGAAGCTGAGCTGGAAGGACAGGTGCATACAGCAGTGGAAACCGATGAATTGAGCATAGAGCTAGAGGTGACCCTGTTGGAGCTGATACCACAAGGAGAACAGGAGAAAAGTATACAAGGAGGGGCATTCAGCTAATTAGATGGGGCAAAGGATGAAAGGGACAAAGCAATAGAGAGGACTTGTAAGAAGAGGACAATAAGGAAGGCAAATGGATTAAGTGTAGCACAGCGAAACAGGCATTCAGCAGACAGGGAGTGGGGAGAGCTGAGGCTGGTGGAAGTTGGAGGAGAACTATTATAGATAAGCGGTAATGGCAAAAGGCAGGAAATGATGGACAAAACAGGCAGTGCAATGAAAGATAAAAGAGGATATTGGTAGTAAGATAGTTAGGATCTAAATATATCCAGGGCCATTTCATGAGCAGTGGGCCAATTGGGAAATTAATTTAGGCTTCTGAGTGATTCCAGGTCTGCATATACAGTAATTATCTGTGATGCTATGAGTCTACAATTCCTAATGCTTAGTGTAGAACTAATATTAAAAAATAAGTAGAAGAATTGTAGAAAAGTTGAAAATAGAAGACCCTTACACCACACTTACTCCCAATAAATCGCAGGGCTGAACCATGGAGTTCTGCTTAGAGTAACTTGACACTTCTGATGCATTCCTTGAATATACCGCACTATGCCCCTACTTTGCATACAAGCATTATACGCCTTCCATAAGATAAAAGAGCACATATATATAAGTTTATAATGAATAATTGCTGGTCAGTTTGATAGAAACAAACTCACTGGTGATTACCATTAATTGCTACTAAAATCATTGCAAAAAATGCAAATGTAAACCAATAGGTTACATTTGTGATTACAAAAAGTAAAACAAAAGAAAAAAATAGCATTTACAAGGGGGGAGCTGTGCCCCCACACCCTGAAATTAAATATATTAACTGCAGGGTCTGACAAACTTGAAAAAGGGGGCAAAAGCTCTTGAATTATGTAATGCTTGATATAATGAACTTCTACTATTAAATGTCTGCAAAAGAACTTGACTAAAAAAATTGTCGATTTTGTCAGAGAAGAATAATATGCTGATAAATGCATCAAAAAACTAAGCATATGAGATTTGGGAGACATAGATAGAAAAGTGAGTATTTAATACAGCAAACCATGATTGAAACTGTAGATTTATTTAAGGACCTGGGTATATGGGTAGATCCAGCTTTGAGTTATCTAACCATATCAACCATTGGTTAATGATAGTTACAGAACTATAAATTGTATAATGTCTAGGACATCAGAAATGATGATACCATTGTTTGTTAGTTACATTAGACCCAAACCTGAGTATGGAATAACAATATGGAAACCTGATAAGAAAACAAGCATGAGTAAACTGGAAATAGTACAGCGGAAATCTAGCAAGGGCATTTGTGGATGTAAAAATGTAAGTTATTATGAAAGACTAAAATATCTGAACTTGTGCAATGTGTCATATAGATATTCAAGAGGAGACCTTATTCAGGTGTATAGCGTATTTACAGACAACTACCTCTGGGAATGTTTGGGGTATCAAAAAAGCAATAGAGAATCATCAGACAACCTATGTATAAGGTTATATAGGAATGAGAAGTGTACTAATTGGTTCTGTGAGAGAGTAGCTGATGCATAGACTACACTGCCAAATTGCATTAAAGCAAACAGTCATTTAGATATTTTTTAAGAACAGCCTGGACACATATTATAGGGACAACTGTTTTGGTATATTGGCAGGCTAGAAACATACTTGTAATATTTGTATGCACATATGTATGTATGTATGTATGTATGTGTGTGTGTATATATATATATCTATAAAATTTGATACAATGCAGCAGGGCATAACTTTCAACCTCTTAGAGCAAGAAATGTAGACAAAGCCACAAATAATGGGGTGGACAAAGGCCCAAAAATAGGGACACTTTTTAAATATTGCTCTTAGAAACTGAAACAGTTGATAGAATAACAGGTTTTGCATTAGCATGGATTTTCTGAAGGCTATGAAGTCTGAAAATCAAATGTCTGTCATTATTTTTTTTACTTCAGTCCTCAATGATCATCAGTGATTCATTAGAAAAAACATAATTTTATGAGAAATGGACCAAAATATGAGTCAAAAACCTGGACATTGTGTGAAAATCTGGAAAGTTGAGAGCTATGCCAGTGACAGAAACCACCACTGTTTCACCTTGCAATAAAGAATGTGGAGCAATAACTTGTACAACACTCATATATATATATATATATATATATATATATATACTCTATCAAAAGAAACAGATAAAGCTAGGTTAGTACTTACCTGTGTCACTAGCATTTCACATGCTCCCTACACTGTTTCTGTTCTTAAAAATCAGAATCACATACCTGTCCTTATTTCATATAAGTTCTGGGACTCCTTGAATTAGCTGAAAGCCCACCACCTGGTGATCAAATGATCCCTCCCCTTAAATCTCTAATGCTGTCTTGCATGGGTTATGTTTATTGATGTTGTTTGGAGCTCTGGCTTTATGACATTATGTTTTAGATGGCAGCAATCATTATAAGTGGCTTTTTTTCTGTGCAGTAGGAATTGTATTTTGTAGTAGTTTGTGGATGGTAATGGACAGACACTTTGATAGTCTTGACCTCCAAGTATTTTAAACGCTCAGTAGTTTTGTTTTTGTAATGTTAAAATTGAAATTGCTAGCTTAGTTTTGCAGAAGACAAATAGTTAGATTCTGCAAGTCAAGTGAAATAATATGTAAAGCTGCAGAATATTAAATTTAATTTTAATGTAAAAGGAGTGTAGTTTTTGCTTTTTTGTCAATACATAAGTCAGCTGATACATGTTCCTTGAAGTCTGCATTTTATGATTCAGTGGACACAGTGGAAGCAATTACCTCAGCAGCTAGGGGACTACAATTTTGTTGAAACTGGTCTCTCAAAGTTAAGCTTCCTTTCTTGATTTCTAAAATAAATATTTTTTCTTCTTCAATTTCTTTTTCTATTTTAACAAATAGAAAGAGGAAATGCTGTCCCACATGTCTGAAAAAAAAAACTTCAAAGTGACTTTATTGTCATCTGGAACTGGGTGCATAACACACTCACAATTATGACTCATTTATGTTATGTAGTGCTATCTGGCACTCACCAAAAACTGAAGCACTCTCAAAGTATTATCATTTTACACCTCAAGACTGGTGGCAACGCACGATGCATCGGAGACCATCCAGGTGCAATTAACCATAGGCAAGACTGCTCTGCAAATTGTAGCATGTTACAGGCCACCCTCACAAACTCAGGAACCTCACATGGCCTTCCTGAAAACACTAGAGGGGATAAATGTATCACCAAACACCATCATACTACGTGACTTCAATTACCCTAATATAGACTGGGAACACTACTCAAGCCCAAACACCCTAGCCCAAAAGTTCCTGGAATTCATAAACTCAAATGCCATGGAACAACTAGTCACCATCCCCACAAGAGGAGATAACATACTTGATCTCATCATCACGAACATGGGAGCACAATGTTCAACACCGGAGGTGTACCCCTCACTGGTGAGATCAGACCACAAACTAATCTCGCTGGAGGTCCTCATCCCACCCCTACCTGAAATAAAAAAGACCACAGTAAAGAACTTCTCAAAAGCCGACTTCACACTTCTAAAGACTAGTGTGGTCTCCTTTAAGGCCCCCGAGCCGGCGGAAAACAGTACTCAAGCCGCTGAATCACTTACAAATGCCTTCTACCAGCACCTGCAGGACTGCATGGATAAGGCAATCCCAAGCAAAACAAAGACTCTTTGTACCAAAGGCAAGCGTCCAGTCTGGTGGACCCCAGCCATAAACAAACTCTACAACAAAAGGAGGAAGCTACTACAAGATAGAGCAAAATCCTTAAAAGGTAAGACACCCTTGATCACTATAAGTAAAAACTAAGAGCTCTCATAAAATCATCCAAAGCAAATTTCGAGAGAAAAATAGCTAAAGACTCAAAAGACAATCATAAGGCCTTCTTTAGCTATGTTAGAAACCTGGGAGGAAACTCCCAGATATGCTCAGAGCTAGTTCAAAATGATGTGAAGATTACTGATCCTACAGACATTGCCAACATACTGGCTGACAGGTTCAGTGCAAACTCCCCGCCCCCACAAGGAGTGATATCTATACCAAACGATTGCAGCCCCCAAACATCTCCAGCGCCCAAGTGGGAAATGCTCTCTCCAAAGCAAAAACACAGCATCCATGGGACCTGATGGTGTCCCCGGCTGTGTGATCCATGAACTCAATGAGGAATTAAACCCACAGCTAGGACAGCTGTTTAATCAAAGTCTTACCTCTGGCTACGCACTCAGGAGTGGCGCACTGCAACTGTGGTACCACTTCACAAAGGCGGTGCCTCCACCGACCCTGGAAATTACCGGCTCATTAGCTTGACAAGCCTTATCTGCAAAGCCATGGAGAGGATCATAATGGACCTCATAAATAAAGACATAGGGAATTTGCAGACTTTGGATCCAACCCAGTTTGGCTTTGTCAAAGGCATATCATGCCTTTTAAACTTGGTTGACTTTTTCGAAACAGTCACCAAAGCCATTGATGAGGGAAAGGCAGTCCATACAGCCTACCTCGATCTGGCTAAGGCCTTCGATACAATACCCCACTCGGGTATCATTGAAAAACTCATCAGCTTAAATGTCAACCCATACATCACAAGATGGGTTGCAAACTGGCTGAGTGACAGAACCCACAGGGTCAGAGTTGCTGGCGCCATGTCAGACTCAAAGCCTGTCACAAGTGGTGTCCCACAGGGCTCAGTCCTGGGCCCACTCTTGTTTGGCATCTACTTTTCCAAGTACAAGCAAACACAGGAGGGTTATGGCTGACAAAGTTTGCAGATGACTGCAAACTGGGCACCATAGTAGAAAACACATCTGACACAGATATCCTTCAGAAGGGTCTCACAGAAACGGATAACTGGTGCCAGAGCCACGGCCTAAAGTTAAATGCCAAAAATGCATAGTCATACCCTTCGGGAAAAACAAGGTTACCCCTAGCTACCAAATAGGTGGCAATCCACTGAGCACAGAAGAAGTTATCAGGGACCTGGGGACCCAGGTTGATAGTAGTCTGTCATTCGACACCCATGTAGCTAAAGTAGTTAGGAAGACCTTCTACATTGCCCACCTTATCATGAAGGGATTCTCATCTAGATCAAGGGAGGTCATAGTCTCCCTTTACTCATCACTCATCAGACCAATGATTGAGTACAATGCCCCATTCGAATGTATCTGACCCGACACTTGCAGCAGCTGGAGAGGCCACAAAGTTCCTCACCAAAAGGATAAAGGGTCTCAAAAATCTGTCCTATGCTGCCCGACTGAAAGAACTCCAGCTCTATTCAGTCGCCACCGCTTGCTCAGAGGTGACCTTTGCCTAACATACAAGGCCATGTCAAACCCAGATTTGATGAATATGCTTCACCTCAAAAATCTAGATCCATCAGAGCCACAAGGGCGGAGACTTAAACCTTGACACGGCTATTAATAGGACGTGCTGGAGGGATAGATTCATCACCCAAAGACTCCCTATGCTGTGGAACAAAATCCCGGTACATGTGAGGCAGAGCACCTCGCTGGCCTTGTTCAAGAGAAATCTTGACCAATGGATGGGAGATCGCAGATATACCCCAGGGATTACCTCAGTGTCACTGCTCGACAGAGGCACAGCAAAATAATGGGTATAGTTCCCCATACTAAAGGGGTGGCGTAAGCCACAAAACGATGGGCTAGGCTTGTAAATGCCCTCGGGCAGATAGCCTAGTATGAACCTATGAACCTATGAACCTATAAGGGGCTCCTCTCCCTTGCATCAATGAACAATGATATCTATGCCTTCTTTTGACCATAACCTCACCCTAGACAAACATGTGGAAGCTCAGATATATAATGTACTAGTTTATCTAAGATTATCCTATAAAATCTCACATCTTTTCATTGCTGAATGCAGACAGTTCTTAACAATTAATGTACTACTTCCCAGACTAGAATATGGTCTGTCAATTGTAGACGTCAACTCCTCATATAATTCCACACAGCTACAATCTGTTGAAAACCAAACCATTAGATTCACTCCCTTTTCCAAATATGAACATCATTCTGTTACACTTAACAAAAATAAAGGGCTGATCTCCTGCTTAACACGCTCACTTTTAAACTCCTATATCAAAGGTAGTGTCCTCCTCTTCTCAATAAATTGGCTAAAAAATATCATAGTCCCTATAAAATTCTAGCACTCTCCAACTGTCGAGGTCACCTTTATCCTTGCTGTCTGGAACTCTGTACCTGAAACCATCAAACAAATTGATAATCTTACATTGTTTAAGATATCTCTTCATTACAATCTACATAGGGAGAACTAATGTAACTGTTTCAGAGACACAGATTAAGTCTTAAATCCAGGTTCAATTACTTCTTTACTCCCCACTGAGTTGTAATCTGCTCTTTCACTTCACATAAGATTACAAATGCAATGACTTTTTTCTTTCCTGGTCTATTTATTGTCACTGCAAAAGCATGTGCTTAATTTACTATGTGTGCTGTATTCTTGTAATATGCAATTGTTGCCTTAATTGCTTTGTATTGTGTGTATATTCAACATTTTTTGCAGCTCTATATCCTTGCTTGATGTTTTTCTCTGTACATATGAGGTATCTGTTTTATGTTTCATCTTTGAATTTGCCTACTTGGTCTGGGTCATGGCTAAAAAGGTTCCTCAAACCAGTCCAATTACCTGGTTAACAAATGTTAAATAAAGTAAATGGATACAATAAAGTCATATTTGTTCTGTGCAGCTCAGCCAGTGGCTTATAAATTGTATGGGTTTCCATGTTTTTGTGTGTGTGTGCGCGCACGTGTGTGTGTGTGTGTGTGTGCACGTGTGTATGTGTGTGTGTGTGTGTGTGTGTGTGTGTGTGCATGTGCTTGTGTGTGTATGTAGTGTGTGTATACATTGTGGTAAAGGGACATATTGTGGTATAAAAGTAGAACAATGTTTATCACAGTGGTTGAAAATCAGGACAGATGTCTTGCTGTTAAAGCCAGATCTGCTCTGAGTTAGCTTCTGCTCAACACAAGGTTCATTTCTTTCCAGAAGTGCTAGAGCTGTCACTTACATTTCTTTAAAACTACTAGTGCTAGCCTTCATAATTTCTATTTAGTGTTGCTTTAAATAATAAGTATTCCCTATTAACGATAATCCCTGAACTCCCCTTTGTGTTTGCAGTGAAGATTGACATTTACCTTTTCCCTTTCTGCCTAATTTATCAGGATTCATCCATTTCTATCAACTCACTGTTACCCTTACCTTTCATCAGTTTTCTTCGGCAGGGCATGGTTGAAGACCTGGCTGGCCTGCTGGTGGAGAGACAGAGTGCCTGAGATGCAGAATATGCATGCTCCCTCACAAGCACAGTTAGTCATTATGTATGCGTCTGTATTACATAATCAAACTTTTAAAAGTTTGAACGTCATATGGTCGATAATATATGATCGAACTTTTAAAAGTTCGAAAACATAATAAAAAAAAATAAACCAAAGAAAAAAACTACCTGAATGGTTTAAGCAAGGCGACAAGCCCCCCTGCACCCCCACACCCCCTACTCTTTAAATATACCAACTCTGACATCGCACTACAGTGCAGAGAAGGGAAATCTTCCCATTCCACACTGTACAGAGACCTCCATTGAAACGTTCAAACTTTTAAAAAGTTCGATCATATGGTGTTAACCATATTACGTTTGAACTTTTAAAAGTTCAACAACATGATATAGACCCGTTACGGATGGCTTAAAGGAGGGTTTGTGATGAAGTAGATACTGGTTTAATGTATTTCCCTTTAGACATGATCCAAAAGCTGTAAGTATGTCAGGAATGCTTTTTGTGATACAGCCTTGAAGCTCTAAGACCTGTTTGTAATATATATGGCAGTTACATGTGTGTGAGGGGTGTAAAGAGGCAAACTTTATGCAGACCATGGTATAAAATTTATTCTTTCCCCTCTCGACCATAATGACTACCAACTAATGATGCTGGGTCTCCCCTCATGGCTTGCCAACTTAACCCCTGAGACCTGGGTTGCCAAACTTGGGGCACTGCTGCTGGCAGAGTAATTATCCATCTTGGGAGGAGAGGGGGATGGTAGCATCTTGCCCAAGAGACATCTGCTTCTAATCTCAGGGTTAGCTTTTCCTGGGGAACAAGTATGGAATGCTGTAAGCATGTGTGCATAGGAGTTCTCCCCCCCATGACATTTTAATGTCAGCCCTCCCCCTCAATATGCACACAGACTTGTGGGACTCTAATGATGTTTTCCACTAGACAGCATTATGGTGTCATAAAATATGCCCTGCCCTAGGATAGCCAAAGTAGTCAATGGTTGGTTTTACCTATCCCTTTTGTCCATACTTCTGGCTTGCTATGTTACTAGTTGATCCAGGGATAGCAGTGTTGCAGGCTCATGTCTTGCTCCTGCACTAATCATCTGGTTTTGAAAAATTAGTTTTTGTGGATGAAATATTGTGATCAACTCAAAGATATTAAGTGGCCAGACATCATGCACATACCTGAAATAAAATAGTGCAAGAAAGTGATTAAAGATAATAAATGTGTCCAGAGTAAAATATGCTTGTCATATTAACTATCTAGTTAAAGAGGCTTAGTATGAAAATTTTACTGTATGTGCTATGTGGTGGTGGGGAGGGCTGGCATTGGGCTTGCTGTGGGGTGGCATAGGGTTGGGCCAGGTGAGTCAAAGGGGTATGTTACTTTCGGCACCAACTCCCTTGCTAAGTTCTGCTTGGGATTAGCAGGAGGATGGAAGCAGACTTAGTAGGGAGACCAGCTCTATGCCAAGGAGAAGCTTCTTCTTAGCCTAGGAGGGATAATGGTGGTCGGAGCTGCTTTAGAAAGGTACATTTCAATGACTGCACATTTAAATTGAAAAGGAAGGTGGGAGGAGAGGGTCACAGAAGCGGAAGAGGTGATAAGTGGTCAATTAGCAGACAACCGTTAAATCAAACAAACATGGGACATAGCAGTGGGACAGTCAAGGGTGAGTCACAGCATCACTGGGTAGCATTACTTTGTACTGCAAGGAGTGTGCATAGCAGGATAAGACAGCTGCAAACACCATGACAGAGGGGGTGATGTACACCACTGGCATCCCAGAGACATGGGCCAGTGACAAGACAGGGTGGCACATGGAGGTGTTAGGATGTAGACCATTCAGGGATGACAGAGAAGGCAGGACTAGAGATATAGTAACAATTAACATAAAGGAAGACATCAAATCCAAGGTAAGAGAGAAGAAAGAACAGCTCTGCAAGAAAGATGTAAGAGAGCAATCAGGGTCAGAACCAAGTATCTTCACTCTTTCAGCAAACCCAGTCACACCACCAGTACTGCAGCTAATGTGATGTAAATACCTCACTGCTGCTGGCTGACTCAGCAGCTCTGAGACCTGCTTATAAGAAGCCGTCTGAATGTACTAAATACATTTAAGTGAGAAAGCAAAAGCTGCAATTTGTTTTAACGAAAATTTTTAAATACTTTTCATCTGTTTAATTTCACTATTGACTATGACACATTCTGCAGTGTGATTATGTTTGAATATACAGATCAAAGTCTGCCAGTCAAGAGCAGAGCTGTAGCAAGGCTGATTGGTACTATGGTCAATCCTTTTATTTGGCCCTCTATCCCCAGTGGAAGTTAAGGACCAAAAAAATTGCTTTCATATTTGAGGACCAAACAAAAAGCTATCAGAGTTGAGAAAAAATGTTCTTGCTAAACAAAGACACATAATAGCTCTTTGCTGTATCAAACACCTTTGGTAAAGTGCAGCATAGACTTAAAAATATCCAAGTTAAGTAATCAGCTGCTTAAATGATTACCAGTACAACATGCAGGGACCAAAATGGCCCCTCTTATATAGCACCAACTGTGTCACCTAAAAGCTCATGACCAGGACAGTTGCCCCTTTCCCCCTGCCCCTCCTACAAATTTGTCAAGAACAGCTAAGACTAGAAGAACATTATATTCAGGGTATCTAAAAAGCCAGTGGCCTAGCACCTCTTTTTTGCTGAGGGCACTAATAGCTTATGGTGGAGAAAAAGGAGTGCTGGTGTATCAATTGAGTGCATTGGCACTCAGACACTTCACAGGAGGAAAAGGAAAGACTGGAGGAAAGAATAAAGGAGTGGGGGAGGAGAAAGACAGCAATACTTATGAGCAAGCTGAAGCTACTGGGGGAGACTGCGAGAGTTTGAGCTTTGTTGTGCAAGTGGAGAGGGAGATGATCAAGGTCTTAGTCCATGAGGGTGCTGTCAAATGGTGCTGGGAGATGTGGTATGAACTAAGGCAGAGAGGTCAGACATGTCCAGGTGAAGGCACTGTTAGCCAATAGTCATCATGCCAGTATGTCTCACTTAGAAAAGCAGAATGCATAAATACAAAGGCAAAGCTAATGAGGTGAGATTTTAAGTGAATGGATTGTGATGAACAGCAGGAGAAAGTCACATATACGTTAGGGATCTGGCCTGATTGGGGGAGTAAAAGTCTGGGGGAATGGGTCAGTGACTGACTGCTCATAGTTTTAAGAAGAGACAGATGAAAAAATAAGGTTAATGCAGCTATTTACAATGGAAGATGAGATTAGGACAAAAGAGGGAGCATATAAGAGGTAAGAGGGAGGCGTTAGTGAGATGGATATGGAATGGTACAAGGAATCAAAAAGAAGCATAACAAAGGAGGTGAGTGCAGGAAAGAGTAGCAAAAGGGCAACAAACACTGAAAGAAATTTGTAAGATGGGTTTTAGAAAGAAAAGCACTTTAAGCAAATAGCAGTAAGGAAGAAGGGAGGGTCAGACTTTGCCAAGCTGAGCAAAGAATGGAGGGAGATTGTGGAACACTTAGAACATGCAAAAGTATTGAATGAATATTCATTTTAGTCCTTGTGAAGAAAAGCAAAGGGAAGGCATTATGCTGGAATGCAGTTAGGGCAGACTGTGGAAAGCAGTGTACAAACAACAGGCCAGAGGAGGTTATGCGTTGCAAAGTGTCTGCCCTAAGACAGAAAAAGACACAGAAACCTGATGTTGCCAATGTGCTGGCAAATCCCTTGATAGATGTCCAGCAAATAACTTGACCATTGTAGAAATGACTGAAGATTAGAAGACAACAAGTATGGTAATCCTGTATTAGGGTGGGGAGAGAGCAAAAAATAGCCTGGGAACTACAGGTCTGTTAGCAGATAGCGCAATGACAAGGTCAGAAAAGGTGATGGAGAGAATCTTGAGGGACCTCTTCTCAGAAGAGACCAGAAGAGTTAGGGGTGGCATTATTTAGCTGCACAAAATTCCACATATATGAGAAGGGGGTAATTCTGAAGAAAGAGTGGGCTGGGGACACAGGCAACAAATTGTAGGAATCAATTAGTCCCTGGATCTGCAAATGCACTTCATGAACAGGTTACGGCTCCATGGAATGAACTACAGGAATGAGTGGTGGAGATGAGAATCAGTTGAGGCATTCAGCAGGGCACTGGACAGGTAGAGAAAGTGTAACAATAAAGGAAAGGATGGCCTCATGGTAGAATGTTAAACAAGTCTGACAGAAAAATTTGTGAAATCTGCAGACTAAAATAATCCAGGTTCAGCTAAGCACAGTGTCAGAGATATAACTAATTTAGTTATAAATTAAACTGATGATAGAGAAAAAAACAGCCTAGAAACATCTTTAGTACTGACACCACGTACTTGTCATTTCTTCACACTCATCACACGTCTGTACTAAGTAATGGTACGTGACCATGGTATTCAAAAGGCAATCAGGGCATTTCCTTATGATAGCTTCAAAACATTTTATTACACAAAATGAGTCTGTACACAATGGAAAAACATACAATAAAATATTATAATATCATACATCATTCAAAATATTATGCTTGCAACCAAGAGGGCATATTTAAACAATAAATGTTAATACCTCTCTTCTCTATAAAGTAACTTTACATGATATAATGGTATATCCCATGCAAAGTGTGTCTGAATTGTTATTCTTCTGAAGTATTGTCTGTTACCACCTTGCTAAGTTCCTAGCCACTGCCTGAGCCTGCTGACCGTGCACAGCATCTGGCTTCCTTTTCCATCTCCCTAAAAATTATACCCAAGGCAAGCACTTGTTTTTTTTTTTTTTTTTTTTTTTTTTAAGTCTTATCATTATATCCCTATTTTTCCAAATTATATAAATCCTTCATTAACTCCATAACCTGAATTTTTGTTTGGTTTGTTGCTTCCACAATTATTTACCTTGCTCTCATCAGGAGGCGATCAAGGGGTCCAGCTTTATATTTCACTGGCTGCTTCAATCTATATATCCCAAGTTAGTAAAAGCCTGCATCCATACCTTTAAGAAATCTGGGCAAAGTCAAAAATAATGAATAGGCAAAGAGCCAAAATCAGGGATAGATTTTTAATATACCTAGAAAGTTGCTAGAATAACAGGTTTTGCATTAGAATGAAATTTGTCAAGTACTTGACGTCTGAAAGTTATATGTATGTCATTATTTAATGAATTCAGTCCTTAACAATTTGCACAAAAATGAGGAAAATATAAAGACACGAAGCAAAAATCTGGACATTTTGTGAAAATCTGGACAGCTGAGAGATATGCCAGCATTTAATTTCACATAATTATTCTAAATATCAGCCAAGTAGTTTCTAAACTGCTCCATCTTTGAACAAGCCCCAAAAAATTTTCCCATGTAATCTGCATCCCTGCATTGCCATATCTCTCCAAATACCTCTGAGTTCTCTGGAATATTCTTTCTACTTTTTCAGGTGTATAGAGGTACTTGTAGAGACACACTCATGCAAATATTCTGAACCTCCATTACTTAGTAGCATATTTGGGAGGTAAACATGTGTACCTTCATTTTTTTTCAGTAATCTGTATTTTCAAATAATTCTCCCATTCCCTTTTCACCAGTGTTATTATAGTAATCTTACATAATTCACTTAATATCCCCTCCAATGACTGCTTACCTTTTCATATACCGAATATGAATCTTTCAAGCTTACCAGTACCCACATGCCTATTATACTGCTGGGCCATTTCCTATGCTTAATCCTTATTTTTCCACAGACGAAGAAGTAACCCTTGGCAATTCCTTACTTATCTATGAAGCTTTGCTATGAGGAGTGCTTGCTATACTCTAAAGCTGATCCCAGTATTTTAATTCTGGTGCCCTATCCAAAGATGTTTCTTTAGGTCAAGCCTTCAAGTTAATTCTAATGGGGCACAAATACTGGTCTTCCAGCTCATTCAACAGGTTTACTGCAGCCTATTGGCAAATCACCCTAACATGTCACCATCTACCTGCTCTGTATCTCAGTCTACATCTTCAAAAAATGTAATACTATATATACCCTGTTTTATTTAATTGACTCTGTCAAAAAGTTTTCCAACATCATAGCATATTCCAGGTGATGCCACTTTTATAACACATCCACTTGCACTACCCTCCAGTAAATTTCTTGGTCTGTCAGCCCTTGTTCCCTCTCTATCCATGGAAACAGGCATCTTCTGATACACCAACCTAATCTCCTTTTTGGCAAACAAATTGTGTAATTATATTTTTCCCTTATCTGTGTACTCCTGTGTGCGTTTCATAGTAATCTTACATAATTCACTTAATATCCCCTCCAATGACTGCTTACCTTTTCATATACCGAATATGAATCTTTCAAGCTTACCAGTACCCACATGCCTATTATACTGCTGGGCCATTTCCTATGCTTAATCCTTATTTTTCCACAGACCAAGAAGTAACCCTTGGCAATTCCTTACTTATCTATGAAGTTTTGCTATGAAGAGTGCTTGCTATACTCTAAAGCTGATCCCAATATTTTAATTCTGGTGCCCTATCCAAAGATGTTTCTTTAGCTCAAGCCTTCAAGTTAATTCTAATGGGGCACAAATTCTGGTCTTCCAGCTCATTCAACAGGTTTACTGCAGCCTATTGGCAAATCACCCTAACATGTCACCAAGTCTACCTGCTCTGTATCTCAGTCTACATCTTCAAAAATGTAATGCTATATATATACCCTGTTTTATTTAATTGACTCTGTCAAAAGGTTTTCCAACATCATAGCATATTCCAGGTGATGCCACTTTTATAACACATCCACTTGCACTACCCTCCAGTAAATTTCTTGGTCTGTCAGCCCTTGTTCCTTCTCTATCCATGGAAACAGGCATCTTCTGATACACCAACCTAATCTCCTTTTTGGCAAACAAATTGTGTAATTATATTTTTCCCTTATCTGTGTACTCCTGTGTGCGTTTCATAGTAATCTTACATAATTCACTTAATATCCCCTCCAATGACTGCTTACCTTTTCATATACCGAATATGAATCTTTCAAGCTTACCAGTACCCACATGCCTATTATACTGCTGGGCCATTTCCTATGCTTAATCCTTATTTTTCCACAGACGAAGAAGTAACCCTTGGCAATTCCTTACTTATCTATGAAGCTTTGCTATGAGGAGTGCTTGCTATACTCTAAAGCTGATCCCAGTATTTTAATTCTGGTGCCCTATCCAAAGATGTTTCTTTAGGTCAAGCCTTCAAGTTAATTCTAATGGGGCACAAATATTGGTCTTCCAGCTCATTCAACAGGTTTACTGCAGCCTATTGGCAAATCACCCTAACATGTCACCATCTACCTGCTTTGTATCTCAGTCTACATCTTCAAAAAATGTAATGCTATATATACCCTGTTTTATTTAATTGACTCTGTCAAAAGGTTTTCCAACATCATAGCATATTCCAGGTGATGCCACTTTTATAACACATCCACTTGCACTACCCTCCAGTAAATTTCTAGGTCTGTCAGCCCTTGTTCCCTCTCTATCCATGGAAACAGGCATCTTCTGATACACCAACCTAATCTCCTTTTTGGCAAACAAATTGTGTAATTATATTTTTCCCTTATCTGTGTACTCCTGTGTGTGCAGTGTGCATGTGTGTGTGTCTGTGTGTGTCTGTGTGTGTGTGTGTGTGTGTGTGTGTGTGTGTGTGTGTGTGTGTGTGTGTGTGTGTGTGTGTGTGTGTGTGTGTGTGTGTGTGTGTGTGTGTGTGTGTGTGTGTGTGTGTGTGTGTGCTCGTCCGGTCAAATTTTAATAGTCAATTTTTCCACCCAACCACCATTGCCTTTATTTTCCCCACCATGGTTCCATAATAAAGATCTAAACTCGTCTTCAGTGCTGCAGCCAAGTTGACACCTAAGTATTAATCCTTCCAATGCTTCCACATATTTGGGCACCTAGACTGTAATCTCCTGGATGGTTTATCATTTATTATACTTGTCTTGTTTTACCTACATTAATTTTATACCCTGATACCCTTCTAAAGTCTAACACTAATCTCAGCAATTGGAAAAGTTCTACCTATGGGTCAGTTAAATAAACAAAAATGTCATCTGCAAAAAATACTTCTGTCAGCTGCCCACTAATCTTTATCCAAGCTGCTGACCTCTCAATCACAACAAGCAACAATAAGTGCCTGGAGAGCCAGTCTTCCAAGCATCACAAAGGCATATTGGCAATTTACTCTATTATAAACCTTTTCTGCATCCAACCATAATGCAGTTAGAGGGCTCCCATTACGTGCAGCATAGTGGAATATCAATAGTGTCTTATATGTTCTATTGTCTGTCTGCCTTCCTGCTATAAATCCATATTGATCTGGATGTATTGTTCCTGGCATTAGTTTGTTCAGCCTACTGGCTATCAATTTTAGAAAATCTTCTATGGGCTAAGGAATCATAAGTACATTTATAGCCACTTACTCTCATAACTGTGACAGTCTCTAATACTCCCATTATTTTCCAACAACATCATAAATCTCCCTATCCACATACATCTTTTTTTCTCTAATATCTCCCTGCACCTCCACAAGGTTACATACCATGTTCCCGTTTCCTAAAAAGTGAGACTTCATGAAATGCTAGTACATTTCCTATGGCCTTTGTCTTAGCTGTCCTGTAGTTATCAGATATCTAATGCAAAGACTCAGTGTTATCAAGACATAGGATCATAGGACCATAGGATGTTACTAGGCTATTGGTCTTGAGGCCCTTAAATGCCTAGCCAAGAGTTTAGCCCATATTTAGACAAATCAGCACCAGATGCCCGTCCAGCAGGGACCCGGGTGGAATCCCAGGGGTGTATTTTCTGTATCCCATCCAGTAATCCAGGTTGCACTTAAAAAAGGGTAAAGAGGTACTCTGCTTGATGTGGACAGGGAGTCTATTCCATAGATGGGGGAGTCTCTGGTACACAAATCTGTCCCGCCATCAAGTCTTGTTGATATCACAGACCAGGTTGAGGCCAAGGGTGTGGGTTACTCGAGTGGAGCTTGATTTGTGGATATGCAGCAGTCCCATCAACGTGGGGTCCATGATCGCCTTGTATGCCAGACAGAGGTCACCTCTGAGAAGTCTGTATGAAACTGAGTAGAGGGATAGGGCTTTTAGCCTATCTGTGTATGGTAGATGTTTGAGGCCCTGGATTCTCCTGGTGAAGAATCTCTGTGGTCTCTCCAGCTGCTGCATGTGCTTTGCGAGGTACATGCCAAAAGGGATGTTGTACTCAATAATGGGCCTTATAGGGGAAGAATACAGGGATGTTATGACCTTCTTTTCCCTGGATGAGATTCTTTTACTTATGAGGTGGAACATGTAGAAGGCTTTCCATACAATAGAAGCAACATGGTAGTCAAAAGTCAGGTTACTATCAACTTGGGTGCCCAAATCCCTCATGACTGATTGCATGCTTAGGATATTATTATTAATGTGATAATTTGTGTGGACATCACTCTCCCCAAAGGGGATGGTGATGCATTTTTTGGTATTCAGCTTGAGGCCATGTTTCTGGCACCAGTCATTTGTCTGAGTGAGACCCTCTTGGAGGATGTCCACATCACTCTGGGACCTGATGACATCACCCAGCTTGAGGTCATCTGCAAACTTGTCCAGCCATAGCCCACTAGTTTTGGCCTGCACCTCAGAAAAGTATATCCCAAATAACAGAGACCTCATGACTGAACCCCGGGGTATGCCACTTGTTATGGGTCTACTGCTTGAGGTGGCTTCCCCTATTGTGACTATGTGGATTCTATCAGTGAGCCAGTTTGCTACCCATCTGGTAACATATGGATTGATGCATAGTTGAGAGTTTATCTATTATGCTTGAGTGGGGAATAGTGTCAAAGGCACTGACCAGGTCAAGGTAGGTGGTGTGCACCATCGTCCCCTTGTCCATGGTTTTGGTGACTGTCTCATAGGTTCATAGGTAGGTACTAGGCTATTGGCCCTAGGGCCTATATAAGCCTAGTCAAACGGCACCCTGGCTTTTGTCACCCAAGAAAATTATTTTAATTTGCCCCTGTCAAGCAGAGCCACAGAAGTGATCCCCGGGGTGAATTTCCTATCTCCCATCCAATCATCAAGATTTTTCTTGAAGAGTGCTAATGAGGAGCTTTGTTTGATATAGATAGGTAGTTTGTTCCAGAGTATGGGAAGTCTCTGAGACAGGAATCTATCCCTCCAGCATGTTCTGTTTATTGTGGTGACAAGGTTTAGGTCCCTAGATGTTAACCAAATTTAGCAGACATGACCTCCCTTTGATGAAGCCAAACTGTGTGGGATCAAGTGTTTGGAGGTTGCCAATGTCCTTGTTAATGAGGTCCATGATAATCCATTCCATGGCCTTGCAGATCAGGCTAATTAGGCTGATGGGTCTGTAATTTCCTGGATTGGTGGATGCTCCACGTTTGTGTAAAGGGAGGACAGTAGCTATCCTCCACTCAGCTGGGATGAAGCCAGTACTCAGGCTTTGGTTGAATAGGGTGCCTAATGGTGCTGCAAGTTCCTGCCTGAGTTCACGTAGGATGCAGCCTGGGATGTTATCGGGTCCCATGGAGGCTGCATTTTTTGCCTTTGAGAGAGCAGTGATGACTTGTTCCCTAGATATAAGGGGAAGGGAGCAGGTACTGGGGATGTCCTGATTTACTGATGGGGGGAACAGAGGGGACAGAGGGGTAAAGTTTTCACTGAATCTATCAGCCAGTGAGTTCATAGGTTGGTACTAGGCTATCAGCCCTAGGGCCTATACAAGCCTAGCCATAACAATTCCCTGGCTATTTCTTGCCACACTATTTACTTCCCTATAACTATGGCATTTGTATATGTGGTGTCCTTGACCACCAGTTCTGAACAGATCTGGGTGCTTCCTTTGAGGTTGCGGACATATGCGAAGAAGCCTGTATGATTGTCACTAGCAGATGTGGCCAATGTGGACTCGAAGTTTGTTTTGTAGGATTTTAGTAGTGCTCTTATTTGCTTGTTCAGGCTAAGGAGACATTGCTTCCAGTTGGGCACCTGCTCCTTTTTGGTGTTGGGCAGCAATTTATTCTTTTAGTCCAGCTATTACATATCTTCTCACTGGATCAGATTTATGCTCAATAAAATTGACTGGGGCATTTTTACTTATTAAGACAACTGTACTCACCCCCCATTTGCACATAAATTGCACAAGTTTTTGGTGTCCGTGGGAGTTTAAATGTGTTTCCTATAATACTTTCTCCACTTGTTCTTCACCATCTAGACTTCCCTGATCTCAGGTGGTAGCACATTTTCAGTCCTTTTTTCAGCCCTGTTATACATGTCTGTATCATTAATAATATCCTCTGCATGCCTATAGAAAGTTACAAAGCTTTTATAACCATTCAGGCTAATCATTTTGAAACCTAAAGGCCATCCCACAGTTGTAATTAACACAGACTTTCTGTAGCATAAGTTGAAAAAAGGTCTTACATAAAGCAGATCCAAATCACTTTCAGCCAGTCCTATCCATGCTTAAGCAAATCACAATCAACTATTACAGATCCAATATGACTAAAGTTTCAAGTGGCTGATACTAAGTTTCTTTTATTCTTTTTTGTCAGCACTCTTACACAAACCATGCAACATGCCAGTCTGCACTGTTTAAAGCCCTAAGCACTTGCTACTTACTTGCATTGAGGGATTATTAACTTGGAGCCTTGTAAATTCTTCTATGAAATGAATTATTAACAGATTCTCTCCTGCCACTGCCCTCTCTGTTGCCGTCATTCTCCTATGAAATAATATGTAGGGCTCTTTATGTAGACCCTAATATGTAGGGCTCTTTATGTAGACCCTAATATGTAGGGCTCTTTATGTAGACCCTAATATGTAGGGCTCTTTATGTAGACCCTAATATGTAGGGCTCTTTATGTAGACCCTAATATGTAGGGCTCTTTATGTAGACCCTAATATGTAGGGCTCTTTATGTAGACCCTAATATGTAGGGCTCTTTATGTAGACCCTGATATGTAGGGCTCTTTATGTAGACCCTAATATGTAGGGCTCTTTATGTAGACTCTGACAATGTTTCTTTTAGGTGCTCTTTGCAACTTCATTCTCACCATTTCACCTTTTTCCTTTGACCACTGTTGCATAACCTTCTTGTCTTCCTTGGGCACCAAAGTGTTTTGGTACCAGTTGGTTAAAGAACCTTGATATAAGTGAGATACAGCGTTTTATGTTTTAATTTAAGCACCTTACAGAACTCTATCAAATATATGAAAGCACCTCTTTTTTTCTGGTGTGACCTGAGAAAGCTTGCTTACAGTAAAGCTATTCCATTGAATAACTATCTTCTGCATGTCATATTTTGATGAGGGAGCAATTTGACACGGTCAACTGGAACTTTCTTTTCACAGTGCTTTCCTACTTCAACATACCCCCTGACTTTATCAATATTATTAAAATCTTGTACAATAGCTGATATACTCACCTATATATCAATAAGCAATATTCACAACCAATCCTCTTCTTCTTCTTTCAGCTGCTCCCATTAGGGGTCGCCACAGCAGATCAACTGTTTCCATTTCTTCCTGTCTTCTGCATCTTGCTCTGTCACACCAACCACCTGCATGTCCTCTCTCACCACATCCATAAACCTAATCTTAGGCCTCCCCTTTTCCTGTTACCTGGCAATTTCATCCTTAGCATCTTTTTTCCCAATATACTCTGCATCACTCCTTAGCACATGTCCAAACCAATGTAATCTTGCCTCTCTAGCTTTGTCTCCAAACCTTCCAACCTGGGCTGACCCTCTAATATACTTATTCCTAATCCTGTCCATCCTCGTCACACCCAGTGCAAATCTTAACATCTTCAACTCTGCCACGTCAAGCAGTCAGTGCCACTGTCTCCAATCCATATAACCTAGCTGGTCTCACTACCCTCTTGTAGACCTTCCCTTTCACTCTTACTGGTACTCGTCTGTCACAAATCACTCCTGACACTCTTCTCCACCCACTCCATCCTGCCTGTACTCTCTTCTTCACCTCTCTTCCACACTCACCATTACTCTGAACTGTTGATCCCAAGTATTTAAACTCATCCAACTTCACCACCTCTACTCCTTGCATCCTCACCATTCCTTTATCCTCCCTCTCATTCACACACTTATATTCTGTCTTAGTCCTGCTGACCTTCATTCCTCTTCTCTCTAGAGCATATCTCCACCTCTCCAGGGTCTCCTCCACCTGTTCCCTACTCTCACTACAGATCACAATGTCATCTGCAAACATCATAGTCCACGGGGATTCCTGTCTGATCTCGTCTGTCAACCTGTCCATCACCATTGCAAATAAGAAAGGGCTCAGAGCTGATCCTTGATGTAATCCCACCTCCACCTTAAACGCATCCGTCACTCCCACCGCAGACCTCACCACTGTCACACTACCCTCATACATATCCTGTACCACTCTTACATACTTCTCTGACACTCCCGACTTCCTCATACAATACCACAACTCCTCTCTAGGCACCCTCTCATATGCTTTCTCTAAATCCACAAAGACACAGTGCAACTCCTTCTGACCTTCTCTGTACTTCTTCATCAACACTCTCAGAGCAAACATCACATCTGTAGTGCAAAAATACAAACCCAGCCACTGGGGATGCACAAGCCAGTGCATTTCTTTGTGCCAGTCCCAAGCCCAGATAAATGGGGAGGGTTGCGTCAGGAAGGGCATCTGGCGTAACATTTTGCCAAATCATACATGCAGACCTATACACAATTTATGATTACCAATAATTTATACTTTACTCCAGTCCATCTAAATAAATTTAACCCAAATGTATCTACTGCATGCCCCTGCTGCTCCTACCCCCTGGCTGATATCCTACATATATTATGGTTTTGCAGATACTCCCACAGTATCTGGTGCTCCTTCAAAGTGAGACTTGATAAGATAGGATACCACAAATCAATCCTCTCATGGGAGATGGCACTGTTACATGTTACTGACCTTAAAATGTCAAAACTACGATTGCATACCCTAATTACACTTTGCCTTTTAGTCAAATTCTACATCACCAAACATTGGCTGGATTGCACTAAGATGTCCTGGAGAGGTTTTAGAGATCTGGCTATTAAATACATTATGTTACAAAAACTTCTAATAACAAACTTTCGAAAGAGGGTTTACTACCTAACATTTTGGAATGCCTTGTTTGAGCACTTGTCTGACAGTTGAGTGTCGATAAACATAGGTAAGCTATCGCTACTATATAGTCTGTCCCATAGGTGTACTAAACTCCCTCCCCCACTCCTCCCTACTCTGACAATACGGTGGCTCAAGATAGGCTTTATGTCCCCCCCCCCTTAAAAATCATAAACAAGGGCAATATATTCTGTGAAGTTACTGTAATCATCATTTGCATATAGATGTTACACTAGGTTTTCTCTGAGATGTCGTATTAGTCTTAAGCAGCGCTGTTGTATATATTGTATATAGTTAGTGGTTGTATGCGCTCTTCTGTATCATTCCTCATTGTTAAACTGCATTTATGTGTGATATTCATGTATCGTAAAATCAATAAAATTCTATTTGAGAAAAAAAAGTATTTTGGGATAGAATCTGCAACTCTGTAGGTGAAGTGCCAGAGCATACTAAAGAATACTCTAGCTTGTCTGATCCTTTCTTGCACTTTTTAGTGCTATTAGAAAGAATGCATGCATTTGCAATTTTTTTTTTTTTTGCAACAAAGCCAAACTAGTTCTGACCATTTGCTACTGTGCTCTGTAGTCAGTGTTTGTAAAGCAGCTGGAAACATTTCATTATTGCTCCCTCTTGTGTTGATATTCATGTACAACATCTTCCTACTGAAGAAGGCAGTTTTAGACAGAGCAACAAAATGGGTAAGAGACAAGAGAAGTGCTCTGGCTGCCAACATTTAGAATAGTTTGACTAAACTTTTACACCATTAAGTTACACACAGTATTTATAACTTCAGCTAGAAAAGAATATTTAACACTGTAACATTTTAATTTTGAAAGAGTGGGCATTTATAAATATGTACGAATTACTTTTATTGCTCTTAAAAAATGCAAAAATAATAATCTTGTCACTGAGAGTTTCTGATGCAGGAATCTCTACATAACCGTGATATGTTCATATATAAGAACCACACAAAAATAAGGTCCAGAAGAGGTCGTTCACCTACAGAAATGAACACAAATCAAACATTCACTGTTTTGTACAAAATTCACAAATTTTACAAGAAACGTGAGAGAGTTTGTGGCAGAATTGGGAACTGTTGAGAGGTATCCTTGTTTATAAATAGAATGTTTCACGTGAAAGAACTAAACATTATTTGACTTTCCTGTTCTGTCACATGCCAAACAACTTTTATGGCACTAATGACTTGAGTAAAGAAATTCCCAGGTCACAAGTCCATTTCCTGATGCAATGCAGAAGAATTAAGTATGACTAAGCCTAGCTAGAAATAACTCTACTATCAAGGGTAGGTCTGCCCCACAGGCAGTTACTAAACAAGATCCAGAAGCACACATTTCTCCAAACAAGTATAAATAAGCTAATGAGAACTTCTAACTTAATTGGAAGTTCCATGTTTTGCAAAAAAAAAATGATTTGCATACTATAATGTTAGTTTGCAATGTGTTCTTCAAATGAATTTCAAGAAATTCACCTTTCAGCCACATCCCTACAGTGGAGAGGGTGGAAGCTATGATTGTGACCTTAAAGACCAGGTTTTGACCAGTGGCTTGTGCCACTGGAAGAACTTGTGGTAGGAGCAAACAGCTGACACTAACTTGCCATCCCAGGGAAGATGGAGGCCTCCAATAGGAATGCTGAGTGGCCCAATATCTTTGGTGAGGGAGAAAACTAAGAGCAAATCATCACCCCTCAAGCTTTGTTCTTGAGTTGAATTTTTTTGAAATCTGTTTTCTGAACACACAACAAACTTGTTATGACTAACAGTCTAACTATAATCCTCTGTGATATGTATACGTGCATTCTGTCTGATTCCTTCCTTTCTTTCCTTCTGTCAAAACAAATAAAAAGAAAAACATCTAGTTTTGTAGGCAATCAGGGTTTTCCTGTTAAACACATTCTGAAGTACAAAATATTAATGCTTGATTGCAGGGAAATGAACTGTTAATGGCATTTCCCTTTCACCACTAAATTACTGCTTCCACAGTTTCTATAGTTTTCATGCTTGATATGCTCAAGAGAAAGAAAATGTGTTTGCTATTCATTATCTATGTTCTGTTCCTCCCCTGCTAACCTTAAAGCATCTGGTAACTTGCTAGTGTTCCCTGTTTAGGAGGAAGAGCCAGACAGTGACTCCCCTAGCCTATCATACCTGGGGGTTGCCTTCTGTATGTACCCTTACACATTAAACATGTCCCCTCCTGCATAGTGAGTATGCAGTATCCTGATGCTTGTAATGCATGCATTCTTTACAGAGCAAGATGCTTTGTGTATTCCACCCTGTTTTAGTTTGACTGCATACTACCCTGGGTGGGTAACCTGTAGCAGCAGGAGTAGCAGTATGTCCCACTGCATCCTCCCAAAAAAGTAACAAAAAAAATTCAGTTGCTCCTTCCTTTTCTCCCATGTCAAACCTGGCCAGCTAGGTGGGTATAATTTGCTGACTGTGTGTATTCCTACACCACTCTGCTAATCTACTAAGCATTATAGTGTTATTACAGTAACGTATTAGTGTGAGTGCTTGTAAAACTATAGTAAAATACTTAGTAAACCGGCCTAGTACTGTAAGAGTGGGTGAGAGGTTCTAGCTAGTAAGCTGAGAGATATATACTATGCACCTTGGGTCTGCCCAGGGTCTTCTTCCAGTGGGCTATATTTGCTTGCTGCCTCTCTCTTGTAGTAGGCAACTATGAGACATCCGTGAAAATAACCATGCCAACTTAATTGACAGTTCTCAACATGGAAGACCAGTTACTGGTCCCTGAGGTCCTCTTGGATTGTTGAGCTCTGTACCCTATCTTAGGGAATGAATCCAGCTACCCAGTGAAGGAACCTAATTTCTGCTGCCTCTGTCACCTCATCCTTTTGGTTACGATCCAAAGCTCATGACTGTGGCATAGGGGTATGGACTAATTACTAAAGTGGGAGCATCACACAGTGACCCAGCTGCCCTTGGTTTCCTACCACTATTCAGCAGAATGTCTGCCATACTACTACCAGTGAATGTGGCTGCCGGTCAGTCTCCTGATCCCCTCTACTATCTGCTGTCACTCATGAACAAGATATTTAAGCTCTTCTACCTGAAGTAGTTGCTCCCTGTCACCCAGAGAGGGCAATTTTCTTTTCAGAGAGAGACAGAAAGAACCAGGACCTCTGAGTCTGAGGTACAGATTTTCATTTCAACCACTTGAAAATGAAATAGTCAACAAATGTTGAAAACAGAAAGTGTAACATGATTTATTTGTTGTAATATTGCATTGTAGACACCTCTGTACACATGCCATTTCATTTATATGAGTATTTCAGATCACCTCTCAACTAAGCATAATGGAGGTCTTTCACTCTATTTCATTCATGTTGCAGAGTTCACAGCAGTATTGTTGTAGGCACCATTTTTCCTTGCTATTTTACTCAGTCTTTGGTTATGCATCGCAGTTTTGGATCACAGACTATGCAGCACACAACTATACACTGCAGCTTTCAGGTGGTACTCCTTTGTGGCTTCAGTTGGTCTCTTCCCAAAGTTAATGGCCAATTATATAGTTTTGCTCAAAGAAACTGATTAAAGGAGCAGGAAAACCTGTGTGAGTATCCTGATGATAGGGTATGACATAGGTCTGTCATCTGAGGGGTGGGAACAGATGGCAAGTAATAGTTGTATTTTAGATGTAAAAATGTGATCTGTAGCATAGCTGCTGGCAAGGTTGTAATGTAACTGGTGAAATAAAATCTGAGCTAAATGAAAATGATATATTTCTTGGTTACCACTGGGGAATGCTGCTTTAATGCTGCTGAAGGTGGCACATTCAAAATCTGTGATAATAAGCTCCTCTAAACTGAATAAGCGGTCAATGCATATGTCATAAACTTCCTTTTATTTACTTGATATTAATGCAACAGTGAGATAATAACTTTTTCATGGCTACAACTACATATGTGTGTGCATGTAGGGGACATAATTTATACTGTTATGGAATGGAGTATGCCCTGGTGTCTGCAATACTTTAGGAGCAAGGAAGAGGGGAGGATCAGAGTGCAAGAGCAGCATGTTGCTGAACTGATACAACGTATAGGGCCCCAAACACACAGGAGGACGAGGTGGGACCAGGGGAGAGAATACAGGAATGGTACAGAAGGAAGAGCGTTACTGTGATGGACAATCTGACTCTTGCAGGTATAGACTGTAAGATTTTAAGCTCTGTGGGTAGAGAGGGAGTGGGAACTGAATCAATCCGTGGACCATAAGAGGTTCAGCCAACTATTGCAGGACTGTTTATGACAGCACAGAATTTTGGATGTGTGGCGGCTAAACAAGATGGTGGGCATCATGAAGCAGATAAAACTGCATACATTACAAAGAATTATGCATTTGTGGCATGGATGCATAGCTTCACTTCTCGAGCTTCACTTTCCAGATGAATTTCTTGGCATCCATGTCTCAAACACACAATGACCTGATTAATTAGACTATTAATTAACAGTTGTTATTGCTGATACTGAAATCATTCTCCAATACTTAAATGGTTTCATGGTTTGTACAGTTGAAGATCTGGCCAAGCCCCACACTGTCCAAGTGGAGAGTCAACTTGTGATATACCAGCTTGGGTTTTCCTTTCTGCCATGCAAACCAAGCAATTATATTCCTTAACTTACCAATGAACCTGTGTGTGTGTGTGTGTGTGTGTGTGTGTGTGTGTGTGTGTGTGTGTGTGTGTGTGTGTGTGTGTGTGTGTGTGTGTGTGTGTGTGTGTGTGTTGGGGGGCTGCTAGTATGCCTGAAAAAAAAATTATTAAAGACATAAAGGAAATAGGAGCACTTTAATTAGTTTTATCTTATCAAATTCTAATACCTCATTTTTTCACCTGATCAACATTGCCTTAATTTTCTTCAGCCACAGTTCTATACATAATATCTACCCTCTTCTTCAGTATATCAGCCACATTGATGCCTAAGTATTTAACCTTCCAATGCTACCACATATTTGGGTACTTAGCTTGGTACTTTGCAACTACTGTTTTCTCTAAGTGAAATACCCTATTAGCATCTATTATTTCCCATAATCCACAATCATTAAATAACTCACGTACGTGAAGCTTGATCCTTGATATCCTGAATTTCATTAAATTTATTTATTTATTTATTTACATTTGCTGACCGGGAGTGTCCAACTGGACGTAGGTCCATTTTCAGCAGAGGCCTGGGGAGAAAAGTTCCACAGTTAAAATAAACAGACAGTAGTTACATTGGATTACATAGCGATTAACAATATAACATAGCAATTACTTACAACATATTTACAGATGAAGAACATAGTACATCAGTAGACAAGTAGAATCTTTATCTGTGAAGTACATAACAGACATTAACAAATGTTACAATAAGTTCCTGCTGTATAATAAATACTAGGCTTATGAGCATCTGAGCTTGCTATAATCAAGGTAGTTAGTGGAGGGGAAAGAAACGTAGTGGTTGGATGGGGTGGGTGATTTTAGAGTGGGAGTTGCAAGGGCATAGCCAGCATGTTTTTAGGTGCGCTTTTAGTAAAGTTTTGAAGTGGGTGCATGATGGTATGGAGGTAATTGTGGGTGGGAGGGAGTTCCATAATTTGGCTAAGGTGCAAGAGAATAGTGCTTCACCAGCAGAGTTATTGGCTTTAGTGATCTGCAAGTGATTTTTGTTGCTGGATCTTAGTGGTCTGGTGGTGCGATAGGGTTGGAGTAGATTCTGGATGGATGGGACATTTAGTGGATGGTTTACTAGTTTGTGGGCGAGTGAGAGTTGATACCATTGAAGGAGGTGAGGGAGTTCAAGCCAGCCCAGTTCAGCAAGTGAGAGACAGTGGTGACTACGGTAGGATGCTCCTGTGGCGAATTTGGCGATTTTGTTGTAGCAGGTCTCTAGCTTGTTTAGATCGCATTGCCTTAGGTTGGTATATATTGGAGAGGCATAAAGTAGGGTGGAGATAAGGTGGGAATTTGCTATTGAAATCTTTGCTGCTTTGGTGAGAAGTTGCTTATTTCTGTATAACACTCCTATTTTTTTGTGGATTTATTTTATGGTCATGGATATGTGAATGTCAAATTTTAGTTTATTTTCTATTTCCACTCCTAGCAATTTGGTGTGTTCAGTTGGGTATGTAGTGGTGTTGTCTTTTGCTGTGATGTTAAAGTGAGAGTTGTTTTGAGTATGTTTGGTGGGTTGGAAGATGAGTAGTTTAGTTTTGTTTGGGTTGAGTATTAACTGGGCATCAGATAACCAAGTTTCAACAGAGGAAAAGGCTTCCTGTGTGACTTTTTGCAGTTTGGGTAGGGACTGGGCTGAGCAGATGATGGTTGAGTCATCTGCATATTGTATGAGTGTGCCATATTTAGTGGCAGAGGCTAGATTATTGGTGAAAACAGAGAAGAGTAGGGGTCCAAGGATGGATCCTTGGGGAACCCTTATGGAGAGAGGTAGTTGGTGAGATATGTCATTCTGCCATACAACGGATTGTTGGCGGTCAGACAGGTAACTCTAAAACCAGTTGGTGACTGACTGAGAGAAGGATAGGTTACTGAGGACAGAGATAAGTTGTTTGTGTGGGACCATGTCAAATGCTTTAGGTAGGTCTAGGAAAGTAGCAGAGGAGAGATAGCCATTGTTTTTATGCTGAAGGATAGTGTTAGTAAAGGAGACCAAGGCAGTGGTGGTGCTATAGCTTGGTTGGAAACCATGCTGAGTATTGGAAAGGAGGTTGTTAGTAAGGAGGTAGTCTGAGACCTGAGAGTGTATGCATCTCTCTAGTATTTTGGACAGTGGAGAGAGAATAGCTATGGGGCGGTAATTGGTTAGTTCTGTGGAGGGTCCGCCTTTGTGGAGGGGAATTATATGTGATACTTTCCACAGTGTGGGAACGTAACTTTCTGACAGAGATTGGTTAATCAAGATGGATACTGGGTAGGCCAGAGTATCAGCTGTGATTTGTAGGTATTCACTTGGGAGGTTGTCTGCTGCTAATTTGGTGGGCTTAAGTTTAGTTAAGAGTTTTTTTTATGTTGGAGGTAGGTACAGGAGAAAAATAGAAGGCAGTGGGGAGATTACTAGTTGAAAGTATGGGTTGGAGGGGCGTTGTGTTGTTTAGCTAGTGATAGTATGGTTTGTGTGAAGTGTGTGTTGAATGAGGTAGCAATATTTTCTGAGGAGTAAGGGATGTTAGGAGGAGGGGTACTGACTTTACCTGGGTGGAGGATGGAGTTTATGGAGGACCAGAATTGTTTGGGGCTGTGTTGGGAGGAGTCTTGGGCAGACTGGTAGTATTAGAATTTGTCCTGTTTTATTAGCTTTTTGACTCTATTGCGTAGTTCTAGGAATTTCTGTCTAGTTGAGGGGGTTTTGGTTTTGCGCCAGTGCTCCCAGGCTTTATCCCTGTTTTTCGTTTCTGACTTAGTGGTTTTCTGTAGCCATGGGGAGGGTTGTGCTTTGATTCTGGAAAGTCTTATGGGGGCATGGTAATTAAGGATGCTCAGGAAGGTAGTATTAAAAAATTCAACTGCGTAATCAAGACTGAGGTACTTTAGAGGATGCCAGTTACATTCTTTGAGGGATGAGATGAACGTGAGTGGGTTAAAGTTTAGTTTTTACGTATTTGACGGTAGATGACAGGTTTAGCTTGGTATAGGTATTTTTTGAGTAGGAATATTGGGGAGAGATCACTGACTCTATCTGATAAGCAGCCTGTTATATATGACTGGAGGCTCTTACTGACTAGTATCCATTCCAGGGTAGTGTGCTTGCTGGAGTTTTTATTTATCCTGGTTGGCGACTGGACTAGTTGGGTGAAGCTATGAAGGTTTACATGATGGGATGGATGGTTGCCAGAACAGGATTGCCAGTCAATATTGAAATCACCTAAAATGATAGTTTCTTGGGAGAGATGGTGGGTAGACCAGCTGAGGAGGTTTTCTAGTGGAGGGATGTTTTGGTCAGGTGGGAAGTAGCATCCAATTATGTTGATGGTTTTGTTTTGGTTTATTTTGAGGTTGGTATATATTATTTCTTCATTGCCTATTTGTGGAGCTGATGATTTTAAGATCTGGATGTTTAGATGCTGTTTAAATATTATAGCTACACTGCTTCCTTTCTTGTTCAGCTGGTCTACTCTTAGTATGCCGTAACCTGTAGGGAGTATTTGCTCACTGGTAATGTGAGGTTTTTGCAAAGTTAACACTGGTGTTACTGCTCAAAATATGTTGAACAACCAACTCTATAACACACCAACACTTTATTATAAAGCTTTCGGGTCTACACTCTTCATCAGTATAAAGTAATCATACTTATCCATCATTTAAAAAGGAGACACAATTAAATCACATGCTTCAGCCAACCTATCACACTAAACAATAATCAAGTCTTAAAGAAAAAACACTAAATGAATAAAATGCCATTGTAAAATAACAAAATTTAAATAACACATGCATTTCATAAATATGCACCTATATTAATATACTATAGACAGTTATATATAAAAATAATAATAAAAAAGAATGTATATATATATATATATATATAAAAAAATTTAAATATATATGTGTATATATATATATATATATATATATATATATATATATATATACACATAAACTTACAAGAAATGTGCATTTAAAAACATATTCTGTTTAAATAGCTACATATATACAAATTCAAACTTACAATTTCTCCCTTCGCTTTTTCATTAATACAGGTTTTAAGCTAACAGCATTATTCAAACCAGGATTTACGTCAGCCTGTAGCCTAATAATCCACTCAAACTCTTTTAATTCTAGCATATTATTCATATCACCTTTCCTTATGCCCATTTCCACTGTACTTACTACCCTAAATTTAAACCTATGCTTTTCACCCTTATCCACAATGTGCTTACTTAACGCATTTGTTAATATCTTTCTTCTTATATCGGATTTATGCTCTACAATCCTCTCTCTTAACTTTCTAGTGGTTTTACCCACATAAAATGATGCACAGAATGTACACGTAGCCAAATAGACTACTTATGGCACATTACAAGTTGTTAGAGTTTCTAGAGCAAAAATTTCTCCATTCGTAGGATGCACAAATATATTGTCACCTTCATATAAATCATTGCAGCAAGAACAATTATAACATTTATTTGTTCCTACTACCTTCCTTATGCATTTATTTTTTGCTCGAAAGTCTTTATAACAAAGTTTTTGTTTCAATGTTTCCGAGTTCCTATAAGCATAACTGGGCTTATCTCCTACTATGGACCTCAATGTAAGCACAATGTAAGCACAATAAGCAGAATATGTTTTTAAATGTACATTTCTTGTAAGTTTATGTGTATATGTGTGTGTGTATATATATATATATATATATATATATATATATATATATATATATACACACACACACATATATATATATATATATATACACACACACATATATATATATATATATATATATATATATATATATATATTTAATTTATATATATATATATATATATATATATATATATATTCTTTTTATTATTATTTTTATATATAACTGTCTATAGTATATTAATATAGGTGCATATTTATGAAATGTATGTGTTATTTAAATTTTATTTTACAATGGCATTTTATTCATTTAGTGTTTTTTCTTTAAGACTTGATTATTGTTTAGTGTGATAGGTTGGCTGAAGCATGTGATTTATTCGTGTCTCCTTTTTAAATGATGGATAAGTATGATTACTTTATACTAATGAAGGGTGTAGACCCGAAAGCTTTATAATAAAGTGTTGGTGTGTTATAGAGTTGGTTGTTCAACATATTTTGAGCAGTAACACCAGTGTTAAATTTGCTTTGAGATTTCGTTTGGTGTATGCTGTTAGCACCATTTTAACAAGGAGAGCTTCAGCCAGCTTGAGGTGGTCGTTATCGATATGGAGGATGTAATAAGAGAGCCAAATGGCTCTGTGAAGAAACTGTTGCAGCTACAGGAAAATCCATTACTGAAAATGATGTTCAATGCAGCTCCTACACAGGTAACTGTAGATCAAAAGGTGGAGGAGTTTAAAGAACATTTAATGATTCCGGAGAAGAAAGTGCAGACTTATAAACAACTACAATGGCAGAGATTGAGTTTCCAGGCATATTTGGAGTTGGGTGTTGTACCTAGAGGGCTAAGAATACTAAAGATGCCCTCTTATGCCAATACATACAATGAATTGTTAATGCAATGGCAACAACTAAATCTAAAGTTGAGTGCAGATTACATGAAACTGATGAATGCGTTTTTCGAACCCATTGAAAACAAACTTCTAGAGGAGATAGAAGTATTAGAGAACACCATTATTGGCATGCCTTGTTACATTGAACTATCTGAATTGTACCAGAATACTTTGGCTCGTCTCTACACTTTAGACTTAAAACTTCAGCAGAGGAAAAAGAATAAATTACAAAGAGATGACAATGATTTTATACATAATCATTTTTTTTCATGACCGAAGAACGTGAACTATTCATTGACCCATAAAAATAAGGTGCAGACTGTAAATAACAAAAGGGCTAGCCCCTTAGATCAACTAGATAATTTTGAACAGCAGGAGACATCGGTAGCTCTGGCGGTTAATCAGAAGGTTTCCTCTAAAAAAAGTACTGCTGCCGTAGTTTTAGCAACAACCAATGAGTATATGCCCCTTACTAATAAAGAGGGTGTGAACATTAAGCCAGTTTCCTCTGAAAGTACTGCCGACGCTAAAAAAGATGATGCTGCACGCACTAAGGTGAAGGAAACAATGGCGTCTAACGATACGGATGGCGCCAGAGATAGCGGAAAAAATAAGACCATTCAGAGAGAGATTACTTCTTTTTTCCCGTTTCATTTAAAGCAACCGGAGAAGGTCGTAATGCAGCCGTCACAGAAGAACTTGCAATCACAGCAACAACTACAGCAGTCAAGTATGGTCGGCAAGAGGAAGAACAACAGCCCGGTGATTCACAACAAAATGACCAGACATTTGTAAAAACGGAAAGAGGTACTGTAAATCTTTCTAAACTAGTGCTAACTGAAGCGCAAATATCAGTTTTAAGTAGAGGACTGGAATTCATCCCTAACACAGCGGATGACGTGATCCAAGCTATAACAGACTTAAAACTGTTTTTACAACAAGTCAGTCTTAAGCTTATTTTTAAGGATAATGATGCACCTGTACCTGTGTGTAGGGAATTAAGTGTTTTTTCACCTGTATTATGTCCTATTTTATCTGCTTACTCTAATATTGTTGAGCATGAGTTGCATCTCTATTTTAGGAAAAATAATAAGAGAAAATTATACAATATAACATATCCCGAGCATGTAGCGATAAAAGAACTGCAAGCCTGTGATAACATAGTTATAAAACAAGCTGATAAAGGGAGAGCAGTTGTTATAATGGAAAAGGGTACATATTTTTCAAATTTTAAAGAAATGTTGAATGAAATAAGTACTTTTAAGAAAGTTCCTTTTGCTGAGGTGCAAAGACTTATAACTGAGGTTAACATGGTAATATATGAATTGCAACTTAGTAATGATTTAAGTATAGAATTGTTCAACTATCTAAGTGTACCATGTCCTAGAGTACCTCAAATTTATGGTATTCCCAAAATACATAAGAATCTGGTTAATCCACCACCGAGACCTATAGTCTCAGGTGGTGGTTGGATAACAGAACCTATTTCTAAATATCTACAAACAGTATTAGGAAAATACTTGGAAAGATGCCCTACTGTATTGAAGGATACTAATGATTTTTTAGGTAATTTATATAATTGGCAGTTGAATTGTACACAAAAGAGGTATGTTATGGTATCCTTAGACATTACTTCGCTATTTACCTTCATACCTAATAATTATGGTCTCAATGCTATTCGTGACTTTTTAAATAATGAAGTGAAAATGTATGGAAGGGAAATTGAAAATATTTGCACTCTTCTTGAAACAGTACTAACACATAATGTCTTTATATTTGATGAGGAGCCATATTTGCAGCTTACGGGTGTAGCAATGGGTACTCCCATTGCTAACACGTATGCTAATTTAGTATTATATGAGTGGGAGAAAAGTGTAATATTAAGCAATGTGAATCAATTGAATGAGAAAGTAATGTTCTATAAGAGATTTGTGGACGATTGCTTTATGATATGGGGTGAGTCCTTGTTGGACTTAGATGTTTACTTGCAATATCTTAATAAGTCCACTGAATTTCTGAAGTTCAATAGTGCATGCATATCTGAACTGCTTCTTACTGAACTTGGTGCGCCTTGTTTGCTGTGGCATAGACTGGATTCGGGCCTGCTGGATCTAGCTTTGTTTGTGTAACTTGAGCACTAATCCAGGCATTCTCTAAAGTATTCAATTGTATTTATTACTGCTTGGTAGTAACTTGATTAAAGTGTAGCTATCATTCTAATTATTTTGGAATAAGCACTTGGGCTTCAGACCAGTTGTTTTAAATTAGGAAGGTTTGTGGCATGCACTGTGGTGGCAGGACAGGTAGCTTTCATCCTTCTAAGTTGGGAACTGCTGATTGAGAGCCCAGTGTCTGTTATTCTTAAAGTGTATTAGTTCTGGTTTAAGCACTTGGGCTTCAGGCCAGTTATTTTACATTAAGAAGGTTTGTGGTCTGCACTCTTGTGGGAGAAGAGGCTGGACTCTGCCCTTCTGAGCTGGGAATTTCTGGTTAAAGGTTTATAGTGCCTGAATATTTGAACTGTATATTACTGAAATTGGTACACCTTGTTTGCTGTAGCATAGACTAGATCCAGGCCTGCTGAATCTAGCTTTGTTTATATGCTTGTTGTTTGTTTGCTTGTTATTTCCCTGGAACGCTAATTCCACCTAATACGCGGCTTCTCAGCGCTTCTGTAGATCACTAGTGATATCTGCATTGCTTACTGTACTTATTTCCTTGTTTCACTTGAAAGAAAGTTACTGTTTGTCGTTTTTGCATTTAAGTTACCTGTAACACATTGCACTTAAGTTACCTGGCACTTGCTCACTAAAGCAATTATATAAGTCAGCACTAAAAATTAAAAGCACTACACCCTCACTCCCCACTGGCCCTTGTTTTCAATTATAAAGGAATTCAAAATATTATTCTAGCATGTCCAAAGGTCAGTTGTCTTCTCCTCTCCGGTCCAGCTGGTGAATCTGGGAATCTTGAGGCAATGTTGCAACTGCCTCATGTACACAGACAACCCTCTCCTCCTCCCAACAAATTCCAACACATGTGAGAGATGCAACCATATAGCCAAACTGGAGGCTAAGCTCTCTCAACTCAGTACTGGCATAACCAGTCAGGAGGAGAAGGAAACCACACTCACTACAATTCCAGTCTCACACAGACCTACCACGACAGCAAACCAAACACATAATCACACAAAAACATACTCGGAGGCTCTAAATAAAGATCTGCCCAAGCAGCAGAGACCTCCAAAGCAGACACCCAAGCAACCGCTACCCCAAAACAAAACACGTGCAACACATATCTCACAAAGCCAGTGTGCTGAACAGTCACAGCCCTTAAGACTAAACAACACACCTGATACACTTGTAATAGGTGACTCTATCGTCAGGCACACTGACGTCTCACTCACCAGGCTGAACAAGGAAAAGGTCACGGTGAGCAGCCTGTCGGGCGCTAGGATCCGCCACATAACACAAGCGCTCAGGTCACTCCAAGGCAACTACAAATATGACTCAGTCATTGTCCATGCTGGTGTGAATGACCTGAGACGTACCTCCCTGGACTACATGAAAAGAGACATAGAGGAGCTCTCTGAGCATGTAGCCCAGGCCGGTATGACCCTGACCTTGAGTAGCATCTTACCCTCACCAAGAATGATGCCACAATATGAAGACAAGATGATCAATTTCAACAATAGACTTAAGTACTGGTGTCATTCAAAGGGGATCCAATGCCTGTCAGCTTGGAATGATATGCTCGACAAGCCACGATGCTTTGCTAGGGACGGCTTGCACCTGTCACCCCTGGGCTTTCGGATATTGGCAAAGGCTCTTGCTACCCCCATAGTGCCTTTTTTAGGCAAGGTTCAAAAGACAAACCCACCTCCATAGGTATCACAAGGGATAAGAAACTAAGAGCAATGCTACTCAATGCCAGAAGTCTAAACCTCAAGATGCATGCACTCAAAACTCTCCTTAGCATGGAGAACATCGATATCTGTGCAGTAACAGAAACCTGGTTCAGGGCTCCCGAGAGCACCCCAGCACTACCAGATTATACCTCATACCATGCTTTTCGGCCCCAAAACTTGGACCGAACCACAAAAGGAGGGGGAGTATCGATATTCATCAAAGATACCCACACCTCCAGGTTGGTGGCAAAGCACGACGCATCAGAGACTATCCATGTGCAACTAACAGTGGGTAAAACTGCCTTCCAGTTTATAGCCTGCTACAGACCACCCTCCCAAACCCAGGAACCCCACTCGGCCTTCCTGAGAACACTGGAAAATATGAAGGTCTCTCCAAACACCATTATTCAACTACCCAAACATAGACTGGGAGCATTACTCTAGCTCCAACACCCTAGCCCAAAGGTTCCTAGAATTTATAAACTCAAATGCTATGGAACAACTTGTTACCACTCCCACAAGAGGGGAAAACATACTGGACCTGATCATCACCAACATGGGGACTCTATGCTCCAGACCAGAAGTGTATCCCTCACTGGTAAGATCAGACCATAAACTAATCTCACTGGATATTCACATCCAGACCCCACCCCCTGCCCAGGAAACCACAGTGAAAAACTTCTCTAAAGCAAATTTCACACTCCTCAAAACCGAGGTAGAATCCTTCAAAGCCCCCAGGCCTGTGGAAAATATGGCCCAGACCGCAGAATCCTTTATAAACGCATTCTATGAACACCTTCAGGAATGCATGGATCATGCAATCCCAAATAAAACCAAGACCCAATCCTCCAAAGGCAGATGTCCTGTCTGGTGGACCCCAGCCATAAACAAACTATACAATAGAAGGAGGAAGCTACTAAATGATAGAGCAAAATCCCAAAAAGGGAAGGCATCACTGATCAGTATTAGCAAAAAACTACAGGCACTCATAAAATTGTCTAAGGCCAGCTTCGAGAGAAAAATTGCACAGGACACTAAGGATAATCACAAGGCTTTCTTTAGTTATGTTAGGAACCTGGGTGGTAATTCCCAGATATGCTCAGAATTAGTCCAAAATGGCAAAAAATACACCGAATCCACAGACATTGCCAACATCCTAGCTGACAGGTTCAGCGCAAACTCCCCCCCCCCACCAAAAGGGCAAATATCTATCCCAGCAGAGTGCTGCCCCCCTGACATCTCAGATGCTCAGGTAAGAGCCGCCCTCTCCAAAGCAAAAAACACAGCATCAATGGGACCAGACGGTGTCCCGGGCTGCATCCTACATGAACTCCAAGAAGAGCTAAACCAAAACATAAAACTGCTGTTCAATCTCAGCCTTACTACAGGATATGTACCCAAAGAGTGGTGTACAGCAACAGTGGACCCTCTCCACAAAGGTGGTGCCTCAACGGATCCTGGAAACTATCGCCCTATAAGCCTGACTAGCTTGGTCTGCAAAGCTATGGAAAGGATCATCATGGACCTCATAAATAAAGATATTGGGGACCTACAGACACTGGATCCTACCCAGTTTGGCTTTGTTAAGGGCAGATCCTGCCTCTTAAACCTGGTTGATTTCTTTGAAACAGTCACCAAGGCCATTGACGAGGGGAAGGTGGTCCACACAGCCTACCTGGACCTCGCAAAAGCCTTCGATACAATACCCCACTCGGGCATTAAAGATAAGCTCACCAGCTTAAATATAAACCCCTATGTCACTAGATGGATTGCAAACTGGCTTAAGGGCAGAACCCACATGGTTAGAATTGCTGGAGCCATGTCAGACTCCAAACCAGTTACAAGTGGTGTCCCACAAGGCTCAGTCCTGGGACCTCTCTTGTTCGGTATATATTTCTCGGAGGTACAGGCCAACACGGAAGGACTGTGGCTGACCAAGTTCGCAGATGACTGCAAACTAGGCGCCATAATCGACTCTCCAGCCGACCCAAGCATTCTCCAAAAGGGCCTCATAGAAACAGACAACTGGTGCCAGAGCCATGGCCTCAAGCTAAATGCCAAAAAGTGTATAGTCATCCCCTTTGGAAAAAACAAAGTGCCCACAAATTACCTCATAGGTGGTAATCCATTAAGTACAGAAGTAATTAGGGACCTGGGGACCCAAGTTGATAGCAATCTCTCATTTGACAACCATGTGACCAAAGTGGTTAGAAAAACATTTTATATTGCCCACCTAATCATGAAGGGATTCACATCTAGATCAGGGGAGGTCATCGTGCCTCTTTACTCATCCCTCATCAGGCCCATAATTGAGTACAATGCCCCTTTTGGGATGTACCTTACCAGACACCTGCAGCAACTGGAAAGACCCCAAAAGTACCTCACCAAGAGGATCAAAGGGCTCAAACAGATGCCATATGCTGCCCGGTTAAAGAAATTCCAGCTCTACTCAGTGGCATACCGCCTGTTCAGAGGCGATCTGTGCCTGACGTATAAAGCCATGTCCAACCCGGAATTAATGGACATGCTGCACCTCAGAAAATCCAAATCCCATCGAGCTACGCACTCGAGAGACTTGAACCTCAGAACTGAAATAAATAGGACATGCTGGAGGGACAGATTCATAACCCAGAGGCTCCCTTCACTCTGGAATAAAATCCCAGTCCAGGTTAGGCAGAGTCCCTCATTGACTCTCTTCAAGAGGAATCTTGATGAGTGGATGGGAGATCGTAGGTTTACCCCGGGTATCACTTCTGTGTCACTGTTAGACAGAGGCACAGTATACTAACCTCGAAAAAGGGCATAGCAAAATAAATTTAAAATGGGTGGCGAAAGCCAAACACATTCTGGCTAGGCTTATAAATGCCCTAGGGCAGATAGCCTAGTATGAACCTATGAACCTATGAACCTATGAGGCATCAGATTATAGTATAAATTATTTAGATGTACATTTGTTTAGGAATAGGGATAGATTGGAGTCCATGGTATATAGGAAAGAGGTAGATGCCTCGAGATATATAAGTAGAGGCAGCATGCATGCTCCCCACATTTTTAAGGGAATATTGAAGGCACAATTAATAAGAATGAGTAAGTTGAATACTGTGGAAAGTACCTTTAGGGAACAGGCTGGAATTATGATTCAGGAGTTTGAAAGAAGTGTTTACTCGAGACGGATTATAGATACAGCCTATGTAGAAGTAATAAAAGGAAGGGAAAGTAAGTATAGAACAATTTTGAGTGGGGGTCTGGAGAGATATGGAGAATCTGTACGCAGGGATGATAAAATAGTGAGATATCTTACTACATATAATTTGAATACACGAAATGTGCGTAGTATAATAGAGAAAAATTGGCCTATTTTATTGGCTATGCCTGAAGTGAGGTCCATAGTAGGAGATAAGCCCAGTTATGCTTATAGGAACTCGGAAACATTGAAACAAAAACTTTGTTATAAAGACTTTCGAGCAAAAAATAAATGCATAAGGAAGGTAGTAGGAACAAAGAAATGTTATAATTGTTCTTGCTGCAATGATTTATATGAAGGTGACAATATATTTGTGCATCCTACGAATGGAGAAGTTTTTGCTCTAGAAACTCTAACAACTTGTTATGTGCCACAAGTAGTCTATTTGGCTACGTGTACATTCTGTGCATCATTTTATGCGGGTAAAACCATTAGAAAGTTAAGAGAGAGGATTGTAGAGCATAAATCTGATATAAGAAGAAAGATATTAACAAATGCGTTAAGTAAGCACATTGTGGATAAGGGTGAAAAGCATAGGTTTAAATTTAGGGTAGTAAGTACAGTGGAAATGGGCATAAGGAAAGGTGATATGAATAATATGCTAGAATTAAAAGAGTTTGAGTGGATTATTAGGCTACAGGCTGGCGTAAATCCTGGTTTGAATAATGTTGTTAGCTTTAAACCTGTATTAAGGAAAAAGCGAAGGGAGAAATTGTAAGTTTGAATTTGTATATATGTAGCTATTTAAGCAGAATATGTTTTCAAATGTACATTTCTTGTACGTTTATGTGTATATGTGTATATATATATATATATATATATATATATATATATATATACACACACATATATATATTTAAATATTTATATATATATATATATATATATATATATATATATATATATATATATGTATATATATATATATATATATATATATATATATATATATATATATATATATATATATATATATATATATATATATATATATATACATTCTTTTTTATTATTATTTTTATATATAACTGTCTATAGTATATTAATATAGGTGCATATTTATGAAATGTATGTGTTATTTAAATTTTATTTTACAATGGCATTTTATTCATTTAATGTTTTTTCTTTAAGACTTGATTATTGTTTAGTGTGATATGTTGGCTGAAGCATGTGATTTAATTGTGTCTCCTTTTTAAATGATGGATAAGTATGATTACTTTAAACTGATGAAGGGTGTAGACCCGAAAGCTTTATAATAAAGTGTTGGTGTGTTATAGAGTTGAATGTGAGGTTTTAGCCAGGTTTCTGTCAGGATGACTATATCTAGGGAGTGCAAGTCTGTGGTGGCATGGAGTTCATGGACTTTGTTGGATATACTTCTAATATTTAGGCTTAGTAGAATGAAGTCACTTGGCTTTCTATTGGCTGTAATATGGGAGAAGTTGTGGTTTCTAGTCTGATTATGAGGATTGGGGTTGGAGATGGTAGGACCAGGGTTGGGGTGGATGTCTCCACTTAGGGCTAGTTTTGATATGCATGAGGTTATTAGTTTTCTCAGTTTATGAATGTGTTTGTTTATAAGGGAAACTTTATGATTGTGCTCTGTGGGTAATAGGTATGGTGGGAGGGTTACTATGTTAAGTTGTAGGGATGCTTTATGTTTGATTAATATAGTTGGTAGAATATGTGGGGGTACATAGGGATGGTTCTTGAGTTGGTGGGAGGGGAGCTGAGTGAGGGTGAGACATGAGTGGTGGTGTGAGTAGTAGTACAGTGGTAGTGGCTGAGTGGGGGAATGACGGAGCTTTGGTAGGATGTAAGATATGCAAGGAGAGTGCATGCAGTGAGCATAGGTAAGGTATGCTTGTACATGTTAGTTGAGGAGGTGTGATAGTAGTGGGAAGATGGAGGAGGTAGTGTTGGGTTAGCACTGTGGTTGGCTATTGGAAAGATGGGAGGGGTTTTTGAGTGTAATAAAGGTGGGACCACTGTGGGTGGGAGGGAATAGGGGGCAGGGTGGGGAGCGAAGCGGGTAGAAATCCTGTTAGTTGCTCTTATGAGAGGCTGGAAACAATCAGGTAACACAGTTAACTGATAAATGAATGTATGATAGTGACAAGGGTGGTTGTAGTTTTAAAAATGGTGCCTGCCACAGGTAATATTTATTAACTTTGGGATTGTCTTAAGGTAATAAACAGGGAAGGGGGAGGGGAGAACAAGGATGTGAGCAGGCAGTTCTTTGTACTGCTGCCAATGAGCCGAAGCAAAGTCAAGTTTGTGTTTAAGAAACAATCATAATTGACCAAGGACTGCTCTGAAACTGTAAGTAATTTCCTAACCATTTCTCAGGTGGAAAAACAGGATAACCTTGTATCAGTAGGCTACTGTGGTCTCAGTTTAAATTAACAAACACACAGTATTGATCAGTTATGGATACTATTTGCTAACAGAAGGGAATAAGAGAGAAAGTTGAAGAGGTGTGTGTGTGTGTGTGTGTGTGTGTGTGTGTGTGTGTGTGTGTGTGTGTGTGTGTGTGTGTGTGTGCGTGTGTGTGCCTGTGTGTGTGTACGTGCGTGTGTGTGTGTGTGTGTGTGTGTGTGTGTGTGTGTGTGTGTGTGTGTGTGTGGGGCTGCTTACAAGCCAAAGCACAGTGCTCTCCAGGGGAAAATGAATATTGGCTCAAACAGGTAGGCACATACTCAAAGTTAACTTTAGCTGTTTGCAGACAGTTCTGACCCGGACTATTATGGATAATTAAATTATCTTTACTGCTTATTTCTTCAGGTAGTCATATGACTCACTTTGACTAACATTTCACCATGTATGTCATTTTACTTTTTCAAGCTTTGCTTGAATAGTGTCAGCTGTAATGCTGTACTACAAAATCTAGTTGATCATATACACATGCTGTACATATCATGAAAATCATATATACATATTGTAAAAATTATATACAAATCCTGTGCATATTGGGAAAACTGGTAAATGTAAACATATTATACTGACATGAAAATAACTGTATTTCCTATACACCACATTCTTACAAAATTGTCTGCTGTCATCATACCCATTTGTCAACTAGGTAGGCTCACTGGACAAACAGTCATTTTCAAAGGCAATCTGGATGCAATGTCTGGTGAAGTGACTTGCTCAAGGTCATATAGTAGGCAAATGAAGACTAAGGGAATCAAACCCTGTACCACAGCAAATACTGCTCACAGCCCTAACCTTTGGCATAGCTGCCAGACTCATTGTTTTTACCCTTATCTTCAATAAAAGTACAACCAGTGCCTCACACTCTCTATATACCCATTCCCCTGACTAACAGAGATAAAAATGTAACTCTATCTGATTTATCTCATTTAATTCATCAAATAGTCCTACTACTTTTGTCTTTTGATTTGTAAAACATTTTCTGTTATTTTCTCATATGTTCTGTTCTCCCTTTGTCCTTAACTAATCAAACAATCAATTAATCGATTAATGCATCAGTCCTATTTTATTTATATTTCTCTGAAAAGATTTGAGAATTACTGATGATACATCACTAAACTCATCTTCTTCTCTTTCGGCTGTTCCCGTTAGGGGTTGCCACAGCGGATCATCTGTTTCCATTTCTTCCTGTCCTCTGCATATTGCTGCGTCACACCAACCGCCTGCATGTCCTCTCTCACCACATCCATAAACCTTATCTTCCTCCTTTCTTTCTGCTTTTGAGCATCCCCCTCTTCTTCTCCTTCTCCTCCTTCGGCCAACAGTAGCCCAATTTCTGCCAGCACCCTGTTGGCTAACTGTATAGGTGGCGGCCGTTGTTAACTCGGGCCTCGACCAATCCAGTATGGAAATCTGCATTGTTGTCCGCATATGTTATTTGGCAGAGGTTTTACAACGGATGCCCTTCCTGACGTAACCCTCCCCATTTATCCAGGCTTGGGAGTGGCACGAAGAAATGCACTGGCTTGTGCACCCCATACATCACTAAACTCATGCAGGAACTTAAAAAGGAGGGAGTGTACAAATCTCTGGGAATAAATGAAGGATCAGCAATAAAACATGAACAAATGAGAATAAAGCTCACTAAGGAATACTTCAGAAGATTAAAATTAATGATGAAAACTGCTGTGACCTCTAGGAATAAAGTCCAAGCTATAAAGTTGTCTACCATGTTCTAAGTTACAGATTTTGGGTGTCTGAAAGGCCCCCAAAAGGTTTGGATCAGTTGGACATGAAAACAAGAAAAATGCTTCATGCTTATCAAATGATATCTAAAAATCAGTGTATACCAAAATTATATATTCCTCTCCCTGAAGGAGGTATGGGCCTCCTTGAAATTGATTAGATGTATGGGTCTGCAGTCATAGGACTGCATACATATCTGCTGACCTCATCACGTCCAAACACACTGCAAGTTTTAAAACATGCAGAAGAAGTCTAAGATGGTGTCTTTGCTTATTTTAGCAGAAGCATTTCAGAATCAAGCTGGAATGGAACTCAAACCAGAAGTACAGAAAAATCAGACAGCAACTAAATAAACCAAAAAGCAAAAACAGGATCAGATGAGAAGGGAAAAAATATTGGAATGTCCACAAATATAGTGTAAAAACATGGAGATCTTCTCCAACAATCTCATATTGACCAACATTTTATGCAGTAGTGGGTGAGAAGACGTAAAACGAGACCAAAAGGTGAAAGAGTAATAATGGTGGCCCAGGACTGTGAACTAAAAACACTGGTTTACAAAGTCATTGAAAATGTAGGAGAAACAGGCAAATGCAGGTTCTGTAAAACAGAGCTGGAAACTGCCACGGCTTGTTACTAGGTGTGATACACTCATGGCAGAGGGCCTATATATTGAAAGACACAATAACGTAGCGAGACATGTTGCATTGAGGATTGTGCAACAATATAAAAGCAGCTGAGAATCACTGGAAATATGAAACACAAAGCATTATAGAAAATGATGACATTTACATATGAGATCATTGATTACCAGCAGTCAAAAATATATATAAGATAAACAGATATAGTAGTCCATTAAAAAAGACAAAGTAGCATATGAAATTGCTACACCTATTGATTGCAGTGTCTTACATACAGAAAGACATATAAAGTCATAAAATACCAGGAAATGAGTGCAGCATGGAAGAAAGATAAACAAACAGTCCCAATAGTAGTAGGAGCAACAGGATGAATAAACAGAATTTACAATTATACTTAAATATGCTACTGATACATGTAACCTCAAATTAGTTAAAGAAGGAGGCAATTTGTGGCCCATCATGGATGCTCAGAGGAGCACTCTTGACTAGCATCAAAGAATGAAAAAATATTGATTTCATGAACTTTAACAGCATCCTGACTTAGGGATGGGGTGCATTCCAATCATAGTGTTAGAAACCCCAAACACTTAGAGAAATGAAACTCAACAGAAAAAATCTGAATATAAAATCTGCCTTTAAAATTGAATCCCATGTAATCTCCTGTAATTTTAGAGTAAATTACTTTTTGTGAAAATCCACACGTGTTTATATGTAAAGTGATTTGGATACAGTTATATAATATACTGGCTACAATTAGTTTGAAAACAAAACACAACTGTGACACTAATGGGAACCAGTGAAACAATAACACCAAGAAAAAAACAATGAGGCAGTCATTACTTGCAGAACTGTAAAACTAAAATAAGCTTGATTTTTTTTAAATAGATTAAGCGCTTTCATCCCCTTACCACATGAGACGTCATCAGAATCAAAATCCACACTTGTATCACTTCCTTTTACATGGAAAAAATAATTAAATACTCAAGTGAAAGAATTTTTAAAAATATAGTCCTCTTTTTTCTTTACCTTGTAAAAACCTAACACATACTTCTCTATCCATTAATTTTATGACAATAGAAAAGTGCATGAATTAATATCATAATCACAATAAGTTCCAATAAATTTAAAAATTCTGTCTAGTACAAAATGCATATTAGAACTTCCTAGAAAAACTGGCTGGCTGTACTAAATGTAAAGAGTTCCATTGCACTGTCTGGCATCAGTAAATCCACTGAGGCATGCATTCATATTGTGGTAGTACATTTATTGTTCCAGAATAAAATGGCAGCAACTGAGATTACACAGAAAGTGAATCTAATGTGGCAGACTACACAAACTAACCTAAATACATGAAACAAAGCACTGGCCAGTTTAGGTGGTACCTTCTGGAATATTCTTTTCAGTCAAAATTCAGATTCTTAAGCTGACAGCAACATCATGTGGTGAGGGTTGATTCTGTTACATTTCAGAATTTTTCACACTCTGAGCAAATTTCTCATGATCTCCATCTGTAATTTTCCTATACATAAACAACATTGCATTCATTGCAGAACTTGTAATAGAAACAAGGATGAAAATGCAATGGCAGACTGTCCATGTTTCTGATTGCTTCTCCTAGGCAAGCAATGTTCCATAGTATTTCTTTATCTATAACAAATCAGAGCTGTGTCTCCTTTTTCAAACTTGCAACATGCAGCTGCAGCAGCATGTCTCACAGAACACAAATATGTTTTCTGGCCTAACTTGCCCAGAAACAGTTCTCACAAAACCCAAGCATGGTCATTGGTCTAGTATGCTTATAAATAATACTCCAAATAAATCTACTTGAAAATATATATACTAACACTTATATTTCTAATATTTCATCCCACAAATACCCATCATTCATCATTTCTGGCTACTGGACAACAAATCCTACCACGGTCCTCTGTCTTGCTTCTATTCTCCTATGAAATAATTTCTAGGGCCCTTTAAGCAGGCTCTGATACTGATGACAATTTACCACTCTTGACAGCTTCACTCTACATGTGTAAATCTAGTTTTCACTATCTTATTTTTTTCCTGTCACTACTGTTACATTACCTTCTTCTCTTCCTCAAGCAACAAAAATGCTTTGACACCAATTTGTTATAGAACCTTAATTAAAGTGAAATGCAACACAGTATAATTGTATCTTAGTACTCACAGATGCGCAGAAGCAAGGCCCACCCAAATCCCACTCACCACCCAACACCCAGTGGCATGTATGAATATTTAATGACTGTTCATGATTTTTCTCCGGCCTCATGAATATTGACTAGGTATTTGTCACATCAGTACAGCATAACTTTAAGTGAATTAAGCAATTTATATAAATATAACAGAAATAAATATACAACTGTTGTCAGGCTTTACACCACTGTGCATTTTCTAAACAATAAGAAGAGTTAAACTCAAATGCCTGTCATTAATGATTGACTGTTTTTTCAGAGACTTACTAGAAAATGAAACAATTTATTTGGGATTAGGCAAAATATTTGGCACAGTTAGGGACATTAAAATGTTAAATAGAGCAAAAGGTTTTGCATCAATGTACATTTTCTGAATAGTAAGAAGTATAATTAAGAGGAACACGGCAAAAATCAGAAACAATAAAATGGAAAAGACTGCATTTAACTGTTGAAATGGCCCTGTTTGGTTGGTGTTGTCAAAAAGGGTGTATAATGAATTGGTAATGTAAAATTATGTTGTAGCACTGCAGTTATCTGCTCCACAGTCATGAGTACAAATTGCTTGTTATATGCATATCTCTGCCTACCGTAGTCTTCCTTATTGTCAGTTTTATAATATTTGACTTGGACATCTACCTCTTTTGCCACTCATAACATCTTATTTCATCATGTATATAATCTGCATCCTGCTTGTAAGAACATTTTGTAGACTTTTTTATTGTACATTATAAACATTTCCCTTTTGTTTTCTGTTGTTGATGCTGTACCAAGAAAACATATCTAATGTCACTGGCAAACCTGTATGTCAGCGAATCATGCATCATTTGCATGTGACATCACTGCCATTTGACATGCCAATCACATAGACCACCCCCACTTCTGTGCAGTCTATCCATGAGGGGTACAAGAATACAATTATGCCCACAACACAAAGCTTGCTCACACTAAATCCATCCCATTGAACAACTACCTACTGTATGCAATACTTTGACAAGGAAGCACATTTTTTGATATGATAGCTTTTTAAAATTATTTACAGTGAAGTACAGGAATAAGTGTCTTAATTTGAGCTCATCCCAAGCAGAAGTCAAAGTCAGAGCATTTCTTAGTATCATATATGTTGTGGGTTTACACTTCTACTTTTAATTTTAAATTGTAGAAGGAGATGTGGAATGTGTTAAAAGCAGATGTGGAATATAAGACAATAAAATCTATTTAGAATAGTTTTACTGGAAATGTATTTTAAAGTTCTTCCTGTTTTAAAGCTGGCAAACTAGTTCTGATTGTCTGCTTTGCTGCTGTGCTCTGTAGTCAGTGGTTGGAGATGACTGGGAAGCATTTCATTATTGCTTCCTTGTGTCGATATTCATATACAACAATCTTGGTACTGAAGAAGGCAGATCTAGAGGGAATTACAAAAGCATTAAGAGACAAGAGAAGTGCTCTGGCTACCAGCATTTAGAATAGTTAGACTAAACTTTAAAATCCTTAGTTACATACAGCATTTACATACTTCATCTAGAAAAGAATATTTATCATTGAAACAATTTTAAATGAAACAAAAAACAAATTGAACCAGGCCACGGCAATAAGAAGGCATACAGTTCTTCTTATTGCCGTGGCCTGGTTCGATTTGTTTTTTGTTTCATTTTATTAGTGCTGTGCTTTGCAGCCCTAAGTGGAGAACCATTTCTTTTCCTGGTTGCTGTTGTTTTCTGGTATTGAAACAATTTAGTTTTGAAAGAGAGTGCATTTATAAATATATGTGGATTCCCTTTATCACTCTCAAAATTAGAAAAAAATGAGAAAATAGCATAATCTCTATGTATTCTTGATAGAGCAATGTAGATATTTAAGAGCCACATAATAATAAGTTTCAGAAGTGGTTGTGCAGCTATAAAAATGACCAAAAATTTCACTTTCACTGTTTTTGCACAAAATCATAAATTTTAGAAAAGGCTCACTGATATTCCGAGGCAGAGTTGTGATCTGTTGAAAGGTATGCATGTATATAAATAGAATGTTTCATGAGAAGGATCTACACATTGTTTGACATTCCTGTTTTGTCACATGCTAGATGGCTTTTATGCCACTAATGTTTAGGAAAAGAAAGCCCCAGTTCATAAGTCCCCCTTCTACAGCAATACAGAAGCATTATGTTTGAGTAGGTCTTTCACTTGAAATATCTCTATTTATTACTGTATTGCTGCCTCTTTAGTCAGTGACTAAAACAGATGTAGTGGTATAAAATTCTCCAAACAAATGTAAATAAGCTAACAACTTCTAACTTAATTGGAAACTCTAGGGACTGCATAGAGTTACTATTAGACTGCAGATTATAATGTTAGTTTGCAATGTGCTCTTCAAATACATTTCATGAAAATCACCTTTCAGCCGTAACCCTGTGGTTTACAGGGATGAAGCTCTGACTGTGACCCAGAAGACTGGGGTTCAGCTAGAGTCTTGGGTCATGGTCTAACGAGATAAACTGAGAGCTACATTCACTACAATGCACCTTGGATCTGCCCAGGAGCCTTCTCCTAGTGGGCTGTGTCTGCCTGCAGCCTCTTTTGTAGGAAGTAGCCATTGGGCAGCCTCAAAAATACCCACACTAACTTAATTGACAATTTTCAATATGGGAAACCAGTTACCCTGAGGTCCTCCTTGATTGTTGAGCTCCGTACCCTATCACGGGGTGTGAATCCTGCTACTCGGTGAAGGAACCTCATTTCTGCTGCCTCTGTCATGTCATCCTTTTGATTACTATTAAAGCTCATGACTGTAGTTTAGGGACGTGAACTGATTACTAAAGTGGGAGCATCACACAGTGACCCAGCTGCCCTTGGTTTCCCACCACTATTCAACACAATGCCTGCCATACTACTATCAGTGAATGTGGTCCCCAGTCAGTCTCCCGATCCCCTCTACTATCTGTTGTCACTGATGAGCAAGATACTTAAGCTCTTCTACTTGAAATACCCCCCCCCCCCCGCTCACCTGAAGAGAGCAATTCCCTCTCTTTTCTGAGAGAGAGAGAACCATAACCTCTGAGTTAAAGGTGCAAATTTTCATTTCAACTACTTGAAAATGAATTAGTAAGCAAAGTCTAAAAACAGAAAGTGTGCAATGCTATATTTACAGTACAGTGGTGCTAGTACAGTGTGGACATCCAGAGGTGTACCTGGTGTGCGGTGAAAGGGGCGCAAAATGTTGGGGACATGAGCAGCAGATCCTGGTCATCTTCAATGCATTATGACATGCAAAAATAAATGCCAGGATTGCATTCAAGGTGAGAACTGATGCACTATAGTACTCTGTGTTTTCAGTGCATTACCTGTATTCACTTGCCAACGTAGCATTTGCTGTCACAAATGAAATGTTGTAGTGTTTCATGTCTGGCATAAACTGTGATTTGCTTGCAGCTTAAAAGAAATGAAGAGCTTGATCTAGTTTTCTGAGCGGTTTGCAAGAGACCTTGACAAGAAGTACCAACAGACAATGAATATCCAGACTTCACCAAGGCCTTCTACACAGGCAGCTGCCAAGAAAACTGCAAAAACTGGGGTTGGGGTCATGACTAATAAACTGAACTGCAGCAATAGCATAAGTCAAAGGTATACACAGTGTTATTGTGAGAGGGATGAAGTCGGAAGCAAGCGGGGGTGGTGACTTGTGGTGCACTGCAGAAGTCTGTCCTGGGTCTGCAGCATGTTTGTTTCAGGCACATCTGAGGGATGAAATAACAGGGTCATTATTTTCAGTGATTACATAAAGATGGAGAAAGCCATAGAGGATAGGGGAAGAGTCAAAAGGAGGAACTGGAAAGTTGACCAAGTGGACAGAAGTATGGTAGATCAGGTTTACTGCAGGCCAACAAAAAGTACTGCACTTAGCCCATAATAATCCTTGTATGAAATATCAGGTATGGGAAGTGGACGTGATGAGAAAGGAGCAGTAATAAATGATGTGAGGTGTTCAAATAAAAATATGTCCACCAATCTAGAGAGGGAAGACAGTGTCAGCAGGGAACATAAAGCTGGTGCAGAACCATAGCTGGATCATCTGTTACCCAATGAGGTTCTGTGTCCCTCAACTACAAGATACGGAATAAAAAAAGTCTGTTCCTATGTGGCTGGGGATCCTAACCTCAGGAGCTAGACAGGTCCTATTTCTGCATCTTTTATGTTGGCTTAATTTAACTTTATTTTTAGTTATCAAATTGAGCTCTTCAGAAGTACAAGGCTGTAGTTTTATCTGGAATATTGGTCAGGTAACACAAAGAATTAACAGGGCTACAGTTGACACAGATCTATAAAAATAACATTTCTGAAAATAACAGCTTACTGGCATTAAATGGTCAAGTTAAAGTAATGCCACCTCTTACTGATATATGAATAAGTCTTTGGTAGCATCTGGCTTGCAGAAAAAAACAAAACAAAACAAATCTCTACCTTAAGCTGTGGAAAATAAAGAAACAGAGCATGATGAATTTTTAACTTTTCAATAAAAAACAGCAACAAAAAAGGGGACCCATTTGTCTCATTTCAGAAGACTTCATCAGAGACTAGAGATAAGGTGAAAGTTAAAAGTTCATCACACTGCAGTTCCTTATTTTCCTTAACATAAGACAGCGATTTCTGTTGGCATTTACCAAAGTTACCTCTAGATGGATCAGAAGGATATTTTGCAGTACTACAAAAGAAGCATACACAATTTGAATGTCTACTTCTCAGTAGAAGGGAAGCTACTCAGGCCTGGTCATTTGCTTGGAATATTATATTTGTTAAATATCTGTAGATCTTGATATCTCCTGAGATAGTCTGACCCCATACTGCAGAGAGATATGACCTTACTGTGACCTAGCTGACTCAGGTTTGAATGGGAGAGAGGATGGGATTGAACAGTTGATAACACAAAAACTTGGTAGAGAAAACCACTTTATAAAGCAAAGCTTTCGGGCAGAACCCTTCTTCAATACTAAAACATAGCATCAAACATTTCACACTTTAAATACAGGTCATCAGTCACATGATCAGCAGCCAAAAGAAATCATGTGACCACAAAAAACAAAATAAAATACAAAATATAAAACACAAAATGTAAACATATTATAAAACTTTAGAGCATAAGAGTCTATCCTATATAACATACATATTTCATGAACAATTACATCACAATTTGGTATTTTGTAGTTTAACTAGTATCGGTTTAAGGCTAACCATACTGTTCAAACCTGGTGGTGAATCAGCAGCAAGTCTCAATATCCATTCATATTCCTTAGTCTCTAAATGGTTATTGATATCACCACCCCTTAATGTAGGATATACAATATCAATCACCCTAAACTTAAATTTATGTTCATTACCAAAAATAGATATATGTTTATATAAGGCATTCTTATCATAGCATCTTCTAATCTCCGATTTATGTTCAGTAATACGCTCCTTCAATTTACGGGTAGTCTTACCCACGTAAAATGAAGGACAGGAGACACATGTAGCCACATAGACCACAGAAGATGTAATACAAGTGGCTGATACTTTAAACTTAATAACATTACCATGAGTGGGATGTATAAAAGTATCACTATCATTACTAATAATATCAGCACAACACATACAATTAAAACACTTAAAAGTGCCGTAGTTCACTGAAAAGGGTACATGCATAGATCTACTAAAATCCTTGTGACATAACATGCTCTTAAGTGTCTTCCTATTTCTATATGCAAAGCGTGGTTTATCACCCAAGATAGCCTTCAACTCATCAGAGGCCATAAGAATGGCCCAATTATTAAATATAATTTGTTTGATAGAACCTGACTTTACATTAAATGAAGTAACATATCTAATGGCTGTCTCAGATTTATTCCTTACATAGTCATTACTTGTACCAGCCAAACCTTCTAAAAATGTCGGTTTCAGGCATGTCTCTATCTATCATCACATTATGTTTCAAACCAGATAGAAGATGCTCATCATATCCACTAGATATAAAATCTTTTATCATATCCTCCAATTGCCAGGAGAAAACAGTGTCATCAGTGTTTAACCTGCTTACTCTACTAAACTGAGACTTAACAATGCCTTTAAATATATGCGGTGCATGCATGCTACCAAAATGGGTGTATCTACCAGAATAAACATCTTTCCTATGTAAACTAGTATGTAGAACACCTTCCTGCATCTGTAACCTAACATCTAAAAAAACTATAGTGTTAGCAGATGTTTCCATTTTAAATTTTAAAAAACCCGTAGTTGAATTCAAAAAAGTCAAAAATTCATTTAACTCATCCAATGTACCACCCCATATCATAAAGCAATCATCTACAAAATGTTGGAAAAAGCAAATTTTATCAACAAAAGGATTACTTTCATTATATATATGATTCTTTTCCCATTGGTAAAGGACCAAGTTGGCATATGTGTTGGCTACCGGGGTACCCATAGCTACCCCAGTAAGCTGAAGGAACAGAGTGTCATTAAACAGAAATATATTGTTTTTCAATATTACATCCATAAGACAGCAAATATTTTCTATGTGTCTGATATTTGGACTAGGTTGTGAGACTAAAAATTCTCTCAACAATTCAAGCCCAATGTCATTTGGAATGACAGTAAAGAGGGAGGTAATATCTAGTGTTACAAAATAATATTTACACTTATCTAATGCATCATTAATACTATTGTGCCATAACTGCAGCTTACACAATAAGTCTGATGTATCCCGTAAAATAGTATCACAATGAGGCAAGTAAGGTTGTAACTGTCTTTGTAAATATAAAGAAATTGGTTTGGTTATCCAACTGCCACCTGACACAATAGGTCTCATCGGTGGATTCACCATAGATTTATGAATTTTAGGGATACCGTATAGATGTGGAATGACAGGGCATGGAACAGTGAAATAATGAAACAGATCTAGACTAATGTCACCATTCAGCTGTAATTCATAAATAACCATATTCACATAGGTAATACACTTTCTAACCTCTAAGGTTGTAATAGTCTTAAATGCTGTGCTGTCTTCAAGTAATACAGACACTGCTGACATATAATCATTTCGGTCCATCAAAACAACCACACCACCCTTGTCTGCTTGCTTAATAATAACATCATCACATAATTGTAAACTCTTTAGCGCTTTATATTCATTGAAAGTCAAATTATAAGTCCTTTTCTTCACATTATTAGAGTATAAAGTTCTAATTTGGGATTCACAAATGTCATGAAATGCCTTCACAATAGGTACACTAACTGGTACAAAAGTACTACATCGTTTACACTGCCCTACGACAGTAGCAGAGTCACCAAACACAAGTCTCAGATTAACATTTCTAGAAAATAATTTCAAGTCTGTGAGCGCAGACACCAAACTGTCACTGCTAGTAGGTATATAGTTAAGCCCTTTACACAGAAAAGAATAATGGGCTTCCTGTAGAATAAACTTAGAGAGATTCAACGGACCATTTGTTATTTGCGGCTTATTTTGTTCAGCCCTAAAGGGCTCTCACTCTTTCATTTACTTGAATTTATCGCCTGCCCCATTGGCAATCCTCTCTGTGTCGGAGACCTCCCCATAACGGACTCAGGATGTTCTAGGTGAAAGTGCTTATGCGCTATATTAATAGTAAGCTGTTGAGACTTCTTCCCAATAGCAGCTACGGCGTTGTCATTGCCATCTTGTTTCTGTTTCACTTCAGAATGCGTGCTAGCGCATGCTGCAAGAGGAGATGATGTCACTTGGACAGGTTCATCCTGTACTATCGGCGGGGGCGCCACTTCCATAACCAGCTTTAATGGAGCTTTCAAAGTTGGTGTTATCTCATGAAAATCATCTAAAGTATCCAAAGCCTCTCTTTGGAAAACTTTTTTATGGTTAGCATAAGGAATATGGTCTGTTTTCGGCCAAGAAAAGATATTACCTCTTTGAAAATCACTGATGTCGCGTGTTAGCTTCCGTTTCTTGGTTGCTTCCATACGACAATCAAATGCCTGCAATCTATCAAGCATTTGTTGATAACTATCAACCATAGTAGGAAAAACAGGCATTTCCACTATATTGTTTTCTAAGGCAAGGATTTATTTTCTGTAGTCCTCCTCTATAGTGAGAAAACAGTCATTCATCAAACACATGTAGTCCAAGCTCAGCTTAATGTTAAGCTGCTGCCATTTTTTCAACAGTTCTGGGTAAGTGTTGCCATAAGAGGGCATTTTTAGAATTCTCAGCCCTCGTGGGACAATTCCTCTCTCCACATAAGCCAGGAAACTAAAGCGTTGCCATTGTAAACGCTTGAATGCACTCACTTTCCTTTCAAGCAACTGCAGAGCCTTATTAAACTCAGCAATGTTCTCAGAGGCAGGTGAAATAACACTCCCAGTAGCAGGACATACTGTTTCAGCAAACTGTAGTAACGGATTAATCTCAATTTAATAAGAGACTTAACAGAGTTCATTTTCATTAAAGTTGCCATATCAGAGCTAGCAAGGCTGCGAGATAGACCCTTGTAGGAATTCCCAAAGGCAGCAACTATATCAGACAAGAAAAAACAAGCTGCAAAACTGATATAACACAAAAACTTGGTAGAGAAAACCACTTTATAAAGCAAAGCTTTCGGGCAGAACCCTTCTTCAATACTAAAACATAGCATCAAACATTTCACACTTTAAATACAGGTCATCAGTCACATGATCAGCAGCCAAAAGAAATCATGTGACCACAAAAAACAAAATAAAATACAAAATATAAAACACAAAATGTAAACATATTATAAAACTTTAGAGCATAAGAGTCTATCCTATATAACATACATATTTCATGAACAATTACATCACAATTTGGTATTTTTAGAAGGTTTGGCTGGTACAAGTAATGACTATGTAAGGAATAAATCTGAGACAGCCATTAGATATGTTACTTCATTTAATGTAAAGTCAGGTTCTATCAAACAAATTATATTTAATAATTGGGCCATTCTTATGGCCTCTGATGAGTTGAAGGCTATCTTGGGTGATAAACCACGCTTTGCATATAGAAATATGAAGACACTTAAGAGCATGTTATGTTTCAAGGATTTTAGTAGATCTATGCATGTACCCTTTTCAGTGAACTATGGCACTTTTAAGTGTTTTAATTGTATGTGTTGTGCTGATATTATTAGTAATGATAGTGATACTTTTATACATCCCACTCATGGTAATGTTTTTAAGTTTAAAGTATCAGCCACTTGTATTACATCTTCTGTGGTCTATGTGGCTACATGTGTCTCCTGTCCTTCGTTTTACGTGGGTAAGACTACCCGTAAATTGAAGGAGCGTATTACTGAACATAAATCGGAGATTAGGAGATGCTATGATAAGAATGCCTTATATAAACATATATCTATTTTTGGTAATGAACATAAATTTAAGTTTAGGGTGATTGATATTGTATATCCTACATTAAGGGGTGGTGATATCAATAACCATTTAGAGACTAAGGAATATGAATGGATATTGAGACTTGCTGCTGATTCACCACCAGGTTTGAACAGTATGGTTAGCCTTAAACCGATACTAGTTAAACTACAAAATACCAAATTGTGATGTAATTGTTCATGAAATATGTATGTTATGTAGGATAGACTCTTATGCTCTAAAGTTTTATAATATGTTTACATTTTGTGCTTTATATTTTGTATTTTATTTTGTTTTTTGTGGTCACATGATTTCTTTTGGCTGCTGATCATGTGACTGATGACCTGTATTTAAAGTGTGAAATGTTTGATGCTATGTTTTAGTATTGAAGAAGGGTTCTGCCCGAAAGCTTTGCTTTATAAAGTGGTTTTCTCTACCAAGTTTTTGTGTTATATCAGTTTTGCAGCTTGTTTTTTCTTATTGAACAGTTGATGCCAGTTTGCCCATACTGGGGGGGGGGGGTGTTACCTAGGCTCACCTCAGTTTATTGCAGCATTAAGAGCCAGGTGAGGTCTGCACTACAAGTGGTATATCATGAGGGTGGAGGTTGCACATGCATGGAAGCATGCATGTATCTTCTGTAGGTAGCAGCTGTGTATCTCCTAAGGCTGCTGTGGGGTGGCAGGGGGCTAAGGCAAACTCCCTGCCAGAAGTATAATGCTGCATCAGTGTCTTTGATTGCCCCATTGATCACAGTCATGAGTAGGATTGAGCCCAGGTAAAGCAAATTTAACTTTTCTTGAAACTTTATAGAAAAGTTGCAAATTAGGTAGTTTTAAGCCTCCTTTATATTTTCCATCAGAACGATTACTCAGACTACCAAGGAATAATGTTATTCCAAAACAAAATTCAAGATAGTTTTTTTTTTCTAGTATTGCGTTGCTGCCGAAATAAAAAAAATCCTAGGAAATACATTTGTTTTAACAAGAGATGATCTAGCTGGCAAATTAAATTTGACTTTACTTCAGTTTTATAGTTTAGTTGTAATGTTGGCCAGTGTTATACTTTCATAAGTTCATAGATTCACAGGCAAGTACTAAGCTTGCTGCCCTTGCAGGCCATTTTAAGCCTAGCCAGTTTCCCCTTTTGTGCTTGAAATAATATACATTAAAATGAATTTAAATGAATTAATTAATGTTAAATTAAAAATTATATGACTACAAGTGTAAATATCAGACTTATACTTGACTCCTAGGTATTTACGTTCATTTGGGGAAATGTTGGTGCCAGATGCCAGGAGTTAACAAATTGCATTGCTGGCATTCTTAATAGAAAACAAAGATGATTTGTCAAAGTTTGATTGATAGGATGTTCCACTACAAACATTAGTAATCTCCAGTAAACAAGGAATAGCTTTTGTTGGATTTTGAAAATGCAGAATTTTATCTTCTATGAAAGAAGGATATTAAAATATGTATTGCAAAATTTTATACGTTAGTTTAAGTTCCTGAAGAATTTTTTGGTAAGAATGGTTCCAATGATAAATTAAAGAGCTAGGGTAACAAAAGGTAGGCTTGCCTAGTACTTGATAAAATTTTACTAGGAACTGGTAGTTTGCTGTTTGCAGCAAAACAAGTAGAAATTAAATCATACATTTTCCATAGCTTGAATATAACTACCTGGGAAGGCATTTTTTTCAATAACACAAAAAGAAAGAGAACATTTACTTGAACAAAGGATTTTCTTGTGTCAAAAGTAAAAACTGCATGCTGATTATCAATATTAGCATTACTGTAGAAAATCTGTTCCAGCATTAAGTTATTATCCTGTGTCTGTCTCAGTTCCATGAAGCCAGACTAGAACTTTGATGTGACCCGATCAGCTGCTAAGTGGAAGCTTTAGGTAGAGATAGCAGAGTACATTTTAATATCTATATGTATTGGTGAAGTAGGGTTATAATTCTTGACAAGAAGGGAATGCAAATTAGGTTTCAGAATAAATTGTTTGACTGTTTTACTTATTGATAATCCTACTTGATTTTATATAACACTGAGCTTTTAATAAAATTTGTGATAGCTGACATTTAAACTTCTTGCAAAAAGAAGCATTTAAACCATCCTGTCCTGGAGGTTTGTCTGGTTTAGCACCTCGAATATGTTCAAGATATGTATCTCTGTTTTATTTAATGCTCAATTGATCTAACAACATATTTGGACTGAAACTTGTTAGAAAATGGTCTACATCATCGTTATCAATGTATGAGTTCTTCGTGCATAAATTTCTTTTTAAGCATTTGAAAAACTGAGACAGTATCTTGTGTTTGGGTAAGTTGCCATTATTTTTACTCAGTGATATATTATTTGAACTATGACTTAGTTTAAATACACCAGCCAAATATTCTGGGTAATGGCTGCCCATTCAGCATATTTGGCACCTATTTTGGAATGAAAATAGACTGTTTGAGACATGAAGTGATCTAAGTTGATGGTTCGTAGATGTTAAGGAGTTCTGTTTATCTGCATCAGCTGGCTCAGTGGAACATAGGGATGGCATTCTAAGTGTGACCCAGGTGATTGAGGATTGAATTGTGGTCCTGGCATTAGAGGATCCAGGCAGGGGAGAAGAATGAGTGGGGTGTAGCCAGCTCGACTCTCCTGGGAGGATGAAGAAGCTTGTGAGTCATTGAGGAGCACATAGAGAAGATTGATTTCTTGGTGGAGACCAGGAAAACCACTTCCCATTCTTGAGGAGAAGGGATGGGACTGCTTGCTGGCAATGTACATTGTGGAAATGATGGATGACCAGCATGGATTGCCCCTTGCATCCCTCCCGCCAACTTCATAAGGAACAGTAGGGCTGAAAGCAAAAAAAAATCCTTAAACCACCCCTGATGGATGTCTGAATGATGGCCGCTTCTGTTTGATCCTCACCCTAGTGATGGAAAACAAATGTAAGTATTAACTATCAGGGGTATGATGGTCAACAAGCAGTTGAGACAAAGAGTTAAAAAAAAGCTTATCTGGATCAAAGCAATGTCAAAGTTTACTACTGAGCTTTGAAATGTGGTTTCAAATGTTGAAAATGTTTCCTGATTGCACTTATTCAGAAAGGTTGCTTTGTTGCAAAGAATATGTTAGACTGTAGATTTACATAGAGCCCATCTAATATCAAATGGCATATTGATCAACTGAGTCTTTAGACTGGAACTTGATTAATGATATAACTTTTTTCTTTGGACTCAGTAAGGAGCTATGGGTTTAGTCTCCAGCTCAGACCTGGCACGCTTTTTCATAAGGTTATTCTAAGATGAATTACTGAGTAGTCTGAGAATGACCTCCATTTTGAGTTCTATGAAACATGGAATTTTGAAGGGATTTGGAACAAAAAATCTATCCTTGACCACCATCTATAAAATGATAGGAAAAAGTGAAATCCTTTCCCGATGGATGTATAGCACAAAATAAGTCATGTAAGGTCACAAGCATGTAAAAATCATATAGTAAGTGTATGCTTCTTTTATTACATGCCACAATATGGTCCTGTTCTTTAGGGAATGAATCCCAAGCTAAATTCCAGTCCCAAATCAGAAAGTGTGTACTCTGCCTTCTTTTAGTTCTACATTCCATTTCCCACAGAATGAAGTCACAGCTGTTCAAAGTAGATGCATTCTGAAATAAATGCATAATGAAGCTTGGTTTATTCAAGCATGGCACTTAAACTGAATGCATCACTGTTGAGTGAAGCAGAAATAGACCAGTACATTTAGTAAAAATAGACTAGTACATTTAGTAGAATAGACTAGTACATTTGGTGATAACAAGGCTCCTTTCTGTGTCTTCCTTTGCCTGCACCAATTTGAAAGGAAAAACTAATTTAATTGCAATGGCCATACCACATCTATTAGTTGAGTTACCCAAAGTATATATTCCTGGGGGTCTACATTATGAGAACAAAACACGTAAACCGCGAACACCATTTGGGCGACACCAAATGGTCGAAAATGTAAAATGTCAAGTGCGTAAATGGAAATTGCCGTAGGGAAATTCTTCCCTTCACTTCAATGTAGTGTGATCTCTGAGTTGGAATATTTAAGTAAGGGGGTGTCTGGGGCTTGCCCCCCCACATGAGGGGTGCAGGGGGGCTTGCCCCCTGCATAAAACAGTTAGTTGGACATTTGGTTTTGTAGGTTTGTTTATTTCCGGATTTGATATTTCCGGTTTTCGCTCATTTGGTGTCGCTCAACATGCGTTCGCTGTTTTTGTGTTTAGTTCTCATAATATAGACCCATTCCTGGTATCCATTTTATACTACAAATATCATACTGGGAGGTGCCCGTGTCTGTTTCATGAATGAAGCACAAATTTGTTTTCATGTTATAAAATAAATGATAAAACAGTTTTCTCATAGAAATCACCTGAACACTATACAAGTTCCAAGAAGATATAATTAGTTCTATCGCCTATAGATATTGTAATGTACTATCGATTTTTACAAGATAGGGATTTTAGCAGGTGATGCCTACCTGACTCTTCAACTAGGTGGAAAATGTTTAACATTAAAGTGCATCCTAGTACATTGATACTTGTGTCATTTAGTAAACAGTGCAATGAAACCCTAAATAACACATGAAGTAAATCTCATGGTAGCAATGAGGAAGGTAAACCCTAAACAGGGATTCGGCATCCCCATAACAGAAACGTGTTGTTTCCTTTCATAGCTACCTGAAAAAAAATACAGTTCCAGCATAATAATCTAAAAATCAAAACCATAACATATACTCAAAAGGATAACCCCCACAAACTGAATGGCTTCTCTTTAAATATTTATATTTCTTTGGTATGCAAGAACAATCAGTGATACTCAAATCACATATACTACTTTGCTCTGTGCTAAATTACCCTGTATGGAGTTACCTTTAATTTATAGTTTAAGACATATAGAGAATCAAGAAAATTATAAATAGTAATGACACAGCAAGCTTGATAAGTAAATACTGACAAATCAAACCATCTCATCTATTGTTCTTTAATGCGAGGCAATGCACAACCAGCTGTCATAACAATATTTCAAATTGGATGAGTGACCATATGTAAACATTTGCTGTGGAATCCTGCTTAAACATGCTGCATGATTGAGGTCAGGTAACTATGAATTAAGTACTTACTAGAGGTAATGGAGGGATACATTTCTGATTGTAGCACATGATTATAAGTTTACACGCTTAGTGACTTTATCCATCAATGTACGTACAGACACCCAGACCAGGATTCCCAGGACGCAGGCTTAGCCTAAACGACTGCTTATGCTGAATCTGTAAATAGACAGAGCAACAGACAAAAGCAAGCCTTTGTGTCCTTCTCTCCATAGCTAGAGGTAGACTAAATTTTTGCAGATATGGGGATATATCAGAATCACTTTAAAACAAGATGCTTTTAAAGTGTATAAGTTACATTTGAAGAGACAAGAAGAGTTATTCTGAGCCCATAGGAGTCTCATATTTAGACATCTTAAAAATAAGTGTCCCCACTGGAACTGAAAGGGGGGGGGTGAAATATTTATTAGTCAGTGATATAAATCATTGCTTCAGAACTTCCTCAGGCATATAATTCTATTATCTGCTGGCCTTCAGAGGTGACTTTATATGCATCACCTTAACCAGCAGTCAAATATAATGCGTACTGCCAAAAGGAAAATTATATTTGTTTTCTCCAAATAGGTTAACTCTGTGATGTTGCATGTTTCCCCCAAATCTGACTTGAAAATGTTAAATTATGGGTCACTGCATTCAGTCAACTCCAGTAGCACAAAGGTGACAATAACCACCAAATTATAACTAAAATGTCTAACTTGATAATTAAAGTAGCATTTAAGCAATTATTTCAATGGGATAATAACTTCAGTGGTAGGATATCAGTTAAGCCTCACAGCATGGAATAGACTTATATAAAAAAGTTTCAGAAATACATTACTTATAAAAAAAAAAAAAAAAAAAGAGCACACACAACCTGACATGCATGGCATATTCACACACACATACCATGATCTCTATGATTTATCACTTCTTTTATAATGATTTAGTAGTAAAAGCAACTCATCCAAAACCTTAAGAGCCATTCTAGGTTCATAGGTTCATAGGTATGTACTAGGCTAACGACCATAAGTGTGTTTTTAAGCCTGGCCATGTATCCCAAATCTCTTACAATTTCTGGTACCATTGATAAGTGTAAGCAGGGGCTTGGGAGATGGAACATTTACAAGCACGGGCTTGGGAGGTGAGTCATTTACAGACTGTGTGTGTCCATTAGAGACATAGGTACCAAACCAGGGTTGAATTTCCTGTTTCAATCCAATTGCCCAAGTTAGACTTGCTACAATATAATGAAAGAAACACAAATGTGTATCAGGTACCAGTCAGACAATGTATTGCAGCACAGCGACTTGCTTCTTGAGAAATAAAATTAATACATTTCACATATGTGGAGACAGGAATGACCAATGTAATCTCTAGAGCCACTAATGTTTTTTCCTGAAAGTGTGGCTTATTTGCAGAACAAGATACAACAACCAGTGCCGGTAGTTATATAGTTAACATATGGTTGATGCTGTGTCCATAGCTGGATTGGGAAGAGCAGCTGATATACACAAGAGCCAACAAAGGACAGACCCATTAATGAATTAGAAGGCTCCTATAGCTGTTTTTTTTGGGTTTTTTTTGGTGAAAGCTTGTAAAACTCCTCTATATCACAATAAAATTATATAAAATACAAACAGAGTAAGGCAAATCCTCAATAAAGATTTAGTAGGGGGACACAGTTAGTTAAATACCTGCACCTTGTAGCAACATATAAAGTGCAGTGCCTATACACCATGCAACTCAGGCTCAGGTAACCATAGCTGCAAATCATTTGGGCATCCCTAAAAAGAGAAACTGCTAGAACATGATATATATGTTACCGTTGATAACATGGCAGGAATGCAGGACTGAAAGTCACTGCTTTTTTGATTACTTTTTTCACACATCTGTGGCAGTTGATGTGTATTTGAAAATCTATATTTAGATCCATTCCAGAAAAAAAGATACAGTACTTAGATAAATCATTTTGAATCTGATACCATGTTGTATTAGGAGCTGTTATCTTGGACACCACATTGAATCCTTCACTTCTCAGCTTATATGTTCATAGGCAACTTTTTAATTTATAGCTCTGGCAAGCAGCTGTGCTTTTTTCCAGCAAACAGAATATATATCAAGCATTTCCTTCAGACTGTCCCCATGTCCTGTGAGATAAAATATGACAAAAGTTACCTCAGAATTCAAACTTGTAAATAAAATGGAAGACCTATATGATGTATGTGTCAGTGACCAACTTGTCTGAGGTCTTAACTACAATTCTTACCCCTCACTCATTCCCTTCATGAATCATACAGTTCCCAAGTACTACTGGACAGAGATTCCCAGGTTAAAATAAAAAAGTGTGGAGCATTATTTATATTCTGCCCTGGTTTTATTCCCTTTGTTCAATCCTACCACCTTAACGGAGCACTGCAATCTAATGAACAACATTTTCTCAGCGTATATAACGCCCACAAATCCTCTGGCCAAAGTCTCAACTCATACTTGGTTGCTAAAAAATGGAATTCTATACTCTGCAAATTAGACCTTCCTCCAATCTCTCCAATGTCAAACACCTACTAAAAGACTACTTAAGTAAGAATTTGTTCTGCTCCTGCACTACCTTAAGTTGAGCTAGTCCCTCCTTCCTTCAACGTCCAGCAAACATTTTACTAATTCTTTCTCTCTGAATATAGTCAATCTATTTCTTAGATAAAGGACTAATAGAATTTTGCCTAGGCTATGTTAGCTACACATCTCTGTCCCAAAGTGTGCATTTAGTGTGTTTAACATCATCTCTATGAACTGCAACTTCAGAGTTCTTCAGTTATAGACAATGTTGTTTTTTCATCTTATCTCTGTCCAAATATTTGTACTCTGTATGTATATGTTCACACTGTATGAACTGAAACTGTGAACTTTTTACTTAGTAAATACGGTATTCTTCTGTATTAGGTTTTCTAATAACTTACTGTAACAGTTATGTCAATGTGAAGCTTTTCTCCTCAGGCCTCAACCCAAAATGGAATGCTATTCCAATTCAAACTTTCCCAGTAAACAAATATCAAATAAGTGAATACAATAAATACACCCTGAAGATTTCTAGCATTCTTAGTCAGTCACATAAGCACAGCCCCCAAGATGGGGCTCAGTATGAGTACACATTTATTCAAAAGTTTTAGCCTGCAGTGAGGTACTATTCCATTTATGTCTGAGAATTGATTGTCATTTTCTGTTAGTTTTTCTGGCTGAAGATTCATCAGATCCAGCCACTGCAGAAGTGTCATCTCACCAGCTATATTCTAGATGGAAACTAATGTTAAAAAAGGTCATGTTATACATTTATTAGTATAATGGAAGGAAGCAACTTTAAAATAACTTTTTTTTTTCAAAAATCCTATATATTTTGTAATACCTTTCACTTCCTTAGCTCTCTTTGTAGTTGTCTAGGTGTCAAAGAGTTGCAGATAAGTTCTAAAAGGCAAAATACAAGAGCAACATTTTTTGTTTATAAATATGGTGAAAATGTATTGCTAAATGTGGATTAGGAATTACTTGCTTTGTTGGAGATGGAGACGTGTGCTATTAACATTCTTAAAACATTCCAATCTCCTTAAACTGTGAGGGCTGCAGATGAAACACAGAGAGCTTAGTGTCATCCTCAACACTTTCCACAAACACAATCAGAGAAGCCATAGTACCTAAACAGTATATGTTAGAAGTCATTCAGGTAACCAGTGTCTGCAACAATCTACATTTTCACCCTTTCATTGCAGAAGGATCTGAAGACTCCCAATATTCTATCACTTCCGTAAGAGAGACATAGTCAAGTGCTATTGTGAGGACAGAGACATTATACAAAACATTGTAGAAATGAGCTGTTCTCCCATGGAATCCAGTGAGATACTTGGAATACTGATTATTGTGGACCCTAAGGTATGTGTAGCATTAATTATACTTGGTAGAGGGGGGACCTTCCAACAGCCATTAGAGCACAGTGGGCATATCACAGGCATCCATCTTGAGAATACTACCTTAGTTTCTTGATGTTATGCTGTATAGTGTGGGGTATATATGGACCGCAGAGTTGAGAAATGACACTTTGTGGATGTTCTATGAAATAACATATTTCCCTGAAGTTCTGGGCTCATTGATTGTACCCACATTACCATCAAGGTCCCTTCTGGTCTACATGGATGCCAGCACATCAGTACTTTGTCCACTCTTGTATGTGCTGTTATGACTGTCTCTGTCTTGCTGAACCATGTATTAGCCATCATCACGCCTTTTGCCAGACATAAGTCTAGAATGGCTTCTTCTTTATTCCTGTTGTCCCACCAATGCAGATCCAGGCAGTCCTTGCATCATCTTTTGTCTGTCCCAATATGTGCATTCAGACCCCCTTCAAATTGTTCTGCTTTATGTAGTAGGTCCTATATCGGCTGACTGAATTCACACTATTCCTTGCTATCACAACTCTGCTATGGGGTATAGGATGATATTATGAATACGGCTCTATCCTTACACTGGAGTCTGACTGCCATGAGTCTGTTGCTAATATGATGATGATGTCCTCACTGTCTTCTAAAGTCTTTCCCTTCAAAATTCTGACACCATTTCTAGTCTGTCCTCCCCCCCAGAGTAGTAGACTCTGAATCCCAAATCAAGTTGCTTTGCTACACTGCCCTTTCATCTTGGATCCTGGACACAGAGGATGACCAATTTCCTTCTTACCATCATGTCATCAACTTTAGTGAACCTATATTGACTGTAGCAATCCTTAGTTCATGTTTAGCAAGTTGATTGGTTTTATGTCCAGCTTTTGCTCAACACAGTTATCCAAGGTAACCCAGGCTGGGCAACTGGGCACTGGCCAGCCAGTAGTTTATTGACCCAGAGCTGCTAGGCTTTATGGTCAGTATACACTGGCACTGGTCAATAGGGGCACATAGTCCACCTCATACCTGGTATAGGGCAGAGTAGGCAGGGTCCCCAACTCACTTTTAACCAGAAAATACACATGCTTATTTTTTGGCAACATTGAGCACCTAATGTGACATGGCTCACAGTCTGTGATACATGTTCTCCTGTCTAGAAGATACTGTGCACCATAGTTGATGCTCAAATATTTGGTCTGTACAATTCATCCTCAACAGGCACCATCTAGAGTCTGTGTTGCTACTCTCAAACTTGACTTTTGGGAGGTAGGAGGAACCCCCACATAGACTCAAGAAAGAACATGTGAACTCCACACAAGAATTGGCTGGAAGTCAGGCTTGAACCTTAAACCTTGTGCATGGGAGGTGAAAACCTTTTCCATTATACCAGCTGTGACTTTCCACAGGAATATATTATTGATGGTGTCAAATATGCCCTGAAGACATGATTTGTAGCACTGATATGCAACCAACAGAGCATGGCTGAGATGCAGTTCATCACTGCACTGTCACAGACCTGCAACATCATCAGGTTTGTGTTCAGACTGATGAAGAGCCACTTCCGCTGCTTAGACTCCACTTGTGGTATACTGCACTATACTCCAGAGACCTGCAGCAAGACAATTTTACTGATTGTGCAATTCTGCACAATGTCATTGTACGCAGTCAGCTGGAACAGGGGATTGTTGTCAACAGCAGAAGCCAGCAGTGGAAAAAGTGCCAGCTGAGGAGCCATCAAAGGAACTGATTGCAGGAGAAGACCAAGTGAGGCAGAGATGGGTGCACTATGCTGCAGCAAAGGCAGCAGGTTCCTGTGGAGCAATGCCTCAAGGATAAAAGAATCATGCAGTTATTATGCAGTTATTCAGTCAGTCTTTCCACCTGCCAATAGCTTGTGTACCCTTACCAGAGTAGATAAAGTATAGCTCTTCATCCTATAGATGAATATAAATAATTTCTTCAGGATTCACTCATTATCCAGATAAAATTAGATAATGCAATAAGCACTGCAATGATGATGGCTGTTACATCAATTTATTTTGAGATTCGCAGCCTGGCAGTTATACTAATAAGACAGTTTAGGGGAAATATCTATGAAATGTACATTTAGTGCAATGAGAACCAACTTTACATAAATAAAGAGACCTGTGCCTGCTCATGCACATGCATTGTGGACTGCGAAACAGTATATACATGTGTTGGTATGTCCCTGATTTTCACAGTACAGAGGGCTTTATGACATCTATGTCAAGGCCACTAGGGGCACTATACCACTACAATGGACACAAACATGATATGCATAAGACTGATACCTTGTATGCAATGCTTCTGATCCTCCAGACAGCACTGTTGTTGATGAAAGGCTATGTAGTGGCATTGCACTATGCCATGCTGCCATGATGCCCATAGATGTGTGTTACATGGTTAGCATGAGACAATGCAAATCTGCTACTACTTTCCTGTTAATATTAACCTGTGAAGTGCCCATAGCTTCTGATGAGGCTGAGATTGGAAGGGATCCCACATGGTACAGGAGGAACAGTACAATATTTCTGTATCTCCTGCGTCAATACCACCATGAACACCTACTGGGAGCTTCTGTGAAGGCCTCTAGTATAAGGATGATGCTTAGGAATGCCTTTTCTGGGTGGTGAGGGATGCCACAGACATAATCGTCTCTAGTGAGCAATGTTGGTTTCACTACAGCTAGCTGAAAATTAGCTGGGAAGAAGAAGCAAGAGTTCTACAGTAAGTAGTAAAAACAGTGGTTCCTTAATTATAGGTAGACATTCTTGTGCAGTTACATGCAGTTACTGGTGTTCATGGGCATATTTTTTTTACTTGTTTTTCAACAGCTGGTGAAGTAGAAGAAAACAGGGTGACAAGACAGAGGAAGCAAGCATGACTGTTCAGATATTGGGGTACATATATGGAAATACAGATGTGTAAGAAATTACTGTAACAGAAAGAACTTACCACAACAGTGGGTGTCCTGTGATCACTATTGTAGTTTTACGTATATATGAGATATCATGACAAGAATAGCTGTATGTCTGGCCAGCATACCAAACCCTGGGCACTTTCTTCATGCTGTATGTCCAATGTGTGACCTAGGTCCAAAGGCAGGTGGTACATAAGGGATATACTGGTGTGAATTATCTCAGAATTCACTTGTCTCAGAAAAAAAAGTCTGAAAAAGAAGGAGAGGTAACTATACACATATGTTCATGTCATGTCCTAACGAGAGAAAGAAAGAAAATGTGCACCTTGACCAGGAAGGCCAAAACAAGTCCAAAAATGGGGGATGGAGGGTGGAATGTAATACTGCAACAGTGATCAGTAGGACATCAACTGTTATGGTACGTTCTTATAAAACTGCACTATGTCCTCCTGAGATCACTGTTGCAGTATTACTAACAGATGGGAGAGTATTAAAGCTAATTATAAGGATGAGATGAGGAAGAAGGAAGAGAGGTGTGGTCCAACAAACCCTGAAGAATGGACCTATCAAATCCTACTCTGGCCCTAAAAAACATATGCAACTTATATGAACTGAGAATCATGGAGCTGCCTTAAGGATAGTTCTAGAATCCAAACCCATGAAAAAAGCTCCAGAACATGCTGCAGCCCTGGTGGAATGTGCATTAATAGAGGCGGAAAGCTGTTTTCCCATGAAAGGAATAACAAAAGGAAATAGCTATGGAAATCAAAGAAGTGGTTTACTGAGAGCCAGGCAACCCCAATTTCTTCTCCTGAAAATACATAAAGAGATGATCTAATTTCCTAATGTCCTTCATCTTGTAGAGGTAAAATCTAAGCTACCAATACATATCCAAAGAATGAAGACCCCCCCCCCCTCCACACACACACACACACACATACACACACTTCTGCTTTGTGGTTAAGGAAAGAAGGAAGGAAGAGTGATGGACTGGTTTAAAGTTAACTCACTGACAACCTTGGATGTAATGGAAGGAGTGGTTCCAGCAGTTACCAAAATAAAGAAGGGTGGAACAGCCATCAAAGTTTGTAGCTTAGAAGCTCTTTTAGCAGAAGTAAGGGCCACTAAAAAAACAGTTTTTCAAGTGCAAAGTTTTGAGGAAGAACTGGAAATTGGCTCAAAAGGGACCAAAGTCAGCTTTTCCAGAATATAGCTCAGGTCCCAAAAAGGAGGAATATGCTTCCTTGCTGGCCTGATGTGTAATGCACTGTTCAAAAATTGTTTGACCTCAAAGTGTGCATAAAGGGATGGTTTTATAGGCAAACTGGCAGAGATGGCTGACAAATTAACTTTCACTGAAGAGTATGCCAGGCTGAAATTGAATAACTCACACAAATGTGAGAACAGTAGAAATCCCAACTATAAGAGAGTCCTGGTTCTTCTCTTTGCACTACAAGGAAAACCTCTCCATTTTAAAATACAAGATTTTCTAGCCACCTGTGAAACCTGGAGTAGGTCCTCAGAAAAGTGGTACCTGTTAGGAATGAAAACTTAAGGGTGAATGAGACAGCCCTTGTTCTGTGTAAGTAGGTCTATCTGGTGAGGTAACTTGTGATGACTGCCTGTGGCCAAATGGAAGAGGAGGGGAATCAATGGTGTCTGAACCAAAAGGGAGGCACCAGCAATATTTTTGGCTTGTCCTCCATAATTTTTGGAGGACTCTTGGTAACAGAGGCAGGGGATGGAATGCATAAAGGAATCTCTTCTTCCATGAGAAGGACATGGAGTCTGTCTTCTATTAATGGGATCATGGATCCCTGGATCAGGAGAGGTTCAACTGCAAGTTATATGTGGAGGCTTGCCCCCCCCCCCCCGCGAAAATATTGGTGGGTTTTAATTTTTTGTTATAACCAAAGATTATATATACTTTTTTGTTTATGTTTGGTTTGCTTCAACCCAATGAGATGAGTTGAAATCATTTTGTAGCTGTGTTTCTACTGAGTGGAGAGATGGCCCAGACCTAAAAATCAGATTGTCATCTGTATAAAACATAAATGACACAACAAAGTTGGGATCACATATGTGAAGTGACTTCTAAAGAAAAACAAAAAGAAAAGGTCACAGTACTGAGTTTTGAAGAACTCCTGTAATGTTAGTTCCTGCAGTAGAGAGTTTATCACTAGAATGAACATCGAATGTTGTAGCTGTGAGGTAGTAAACCACTTCGTTGTTTACTAGTGCATTGCCAAAATTTAGTAACCATAAACATTTGCAGGAGAAACTTGTGACTGCCATAATTAAAAAATCTCTTTTAAGGTCTACAAATATTCAGTGGCGGCTGGTGACTTCAAATCAAAGGGGGGGGCTGCAGGAGACAGCTGAATGGGTGTGTCCAACTAGAAAGGGGCAGACCTATGCTCAAAACCACAAAAACTGAGACTTTAATTAAATACACTGACCTGGGGGCCAAACTGTCATAATGAGAGTCCAATCAAGGCAAAATGAAGTGGAGAAGAAAAAAATATTTCAATGCAGTGTCTACATGGATACAAAAAGGTTGTGAGGCATGAAAGAAATAAATTACTTTTTAAATACATTACTGGAATGCCAGTCAAAATCAAGTATAAAAAAACATGCAGCACTCAACTAAAACCACTTCTACTTGCACTGCAGTTCTAATTATAATTTATATTCAGCTTTATAAAAGTACCAAGTAACATGCTGAAAGTAGCAATCTCTGTGATGCCCCCACTTGTGAAAATGTTTCTTATCCAAAAAAGACCTGCTGCCTGACAACAACTATCTATTTGTTTCATGGAGAAAACATGATCAAAGTAAAAAATGAACAGCAAACAAGAAACAAGCTCAAGATAAATTGGTTAAAGGATTACTGCTCAGGTCATGGACCACACATGATAGATTGGCATTATGTTTAGTTTACGGGTAAAGCCTGCAAAGATGACTGCAAGTCTCGAACAAATGTAATGAGCTTCTGAAAATACTGTAACCCTGTCCTTTATTACAAATACTGGCATATGCATTTCAATACCTAAGATTTATATGTTATCTAGTTATGTAAATATTCTCTGCATGGCAACAACAAAAAAGGCTTTCAATGTTGATAATTTTTTAACAGTATGCTTATTAAAGCTTACTTGCATATTACAATCTCAGACAAGCTTACCTGATGGTCATTAAATTATTGCTACTTAAACACAGAGCAGCAGGCATTCAACAACATGCATTTTTTGAATAATACGCATAAATCAACAGTATAAAAATATGACAGAAAACTAGAACATTCTGCAAAATCAAGGACAAATGAAAAGTCACGACTCTACTTGTTGGATGGGGGGATACTCTGTCTACACACTTACACTGCATAATTGCTCCTTGCTTGCTTGGACACATCCAAAGTCACTACATGGGGGAGTGGGGTACAACAAGTATGTCACAATTTGAAATGTCTCTGGCTGATGGTGATGGCTCTGACACATTTGTCATACTCTCAACCTCAGAGCAGGAAATCTGGACAAACCATAAATAAAAGTGGGACAAAGGCCCAAAAATAAAGACAATTTTTAAATATTGCTCTTACAAACTTAGGAAGTTAATAACAGTAGGTCTTGCATTAGTATGACTTTTCTGAAGGGTATGAAATCTGAAACTCAAATGTCTGTCATTATTTTCTAACTTCAATCTTTAATGATGTGCCACTAATTTGCCAGAAAAACACAATTTTATGAAAAACAGACCAAAAATGTGATGTGAAAATCTGTACCTAAAATATATTCCAGGAATAGAAAGAAAATAGCGTGGTACAAAGAAATAGACTACTAATGTACATTAGTCCCAAACAATACAGTACACTTGAAAAATGGCTGCTGATACTTAAAAAGTTAGAATTATACTGGGTGACTAACCTACCATAATAATTTGCATGCTAGTCTGCCTGCTTATTAATGTGCAGTCTAGGAAGTGAAAGAATCCTCACTCCCAGTGTCCTCCCTGCCAGCTTTCAGAACAAAAACATACTGAACAAAAAAGAACATACTGAATAGTCATAGCTGTAAAGGGGAGTGTAAGCCCAAAAGCCAGCATTTGTTTTTACAAGAAACATCTATATGTATATAATATATATTGTGGCTGTACCTAAGTATATTTAATCTATACCATGTTACAGAAATTAATCTTTGATTCATTTACAATTGCCATTAAGATTCCTCCCTAGAGGGAACCCTTCAAAAACAGGCACGCCCCCATTTAAAAAAATAGAAGCAAACAATTTCTTGTCCCTGATATTTAAGTATGAGAGATTAAACACAGATTCATCAAGTCAGTCATTTGAATGCACAAACTATCAAGTCTTCATACTGTACTGCAGAATGCATTTCATATTAGCTGACTAACCCTAGTAGAATATACACATGGAGGTGTGTAGTGTACATTTAAGCTTAAATCCTTGTCAGACGCCGGTCTAGCTTTCATAGTAAACCTGATGAACTGTGTGTGCAAGTACACGAGGAGACGTTTTCACAGTCGCCTATAAATTCATCGTAGCAAAAGAGAAAATGCTTTTCCAAAACTAGCAGGAAATTAGAAATGGTCCAGCTACATCACTTAGCGACTTACCGTTAGTTGTAAGAAGGTGAACACAGGCAACAACCAACAAGGTAAGGAGAGCCTGACTAATTAAAAAGTCTTACCCTACCTTCTAATCTGCTGTTGTGTTTCTGGCCATTTCACAATACGAACTGACAAATCCACAGAAAAGAGGAGTTTCTTTAAATGTAACTTTCCAAAACAGATCTGGATGTCCAAGTCTTGGCAAAACTGTAACAGCTATGAACCCTTTCTTTGAAGAACCTGTCCCCAGAAGCTGAGATGATTCTGACACACATCCCACCATTCACACACACCCGAATTTGTAAATACCTAACAGCAGGCCAGGTTGCATATTATTTTTAAAGGGAACCCAATCTTGGTCAGCATGTCATGGGTCCACGGGTTCACGCTACTGTAGATATAATTTGGCGATGCTTCTTCTCCATGCAAGGCTTTGACAATTGGGTGCATCACTGGCTGTGAAATTTTGATTACCATGGTCCACACCTTTAAGGAGACATGTTATGGACCTGGTACAACTTGTAAAATCGTGACCAGATGAAGGGCCTTGTTTGCGAGATGATGCAGTCCTGAGTCACCACTGGTAGTGGTACATCAATGAGTGAGAGGTGCACTGCTGATAGAGAGCCTGAGGCTTTGAGTAGGCAAGGCTGGCAAACCACTTTACATGATCAACTGCTGCATTGTGCCTTCATCAGCTCCAGTCTCAGGACTCATACCTCTCAACCTCTTACAACAAGAAATCTGGACATACAGACTTGTACACATCTGTTTCCATTACATGGTGCAACCATGCAGGTGATGTGCAAATTCAGCCTGATGCTAATTATTATTTGCTAGTTTTGCTGTTTGCTTATTTCAACCAATTGAATGAGTATCGATCGCTCCCGCAGTTTTCATAGTAGTGTGGCTAGTAAGACCGAGCTTCATAACTCTAATCACTTTTGCTCAGGAATCAGACAAAAATAAAGTGGACAAAAAAGACCCTACAGCAGATAGAATTCTTACTCTAACTCACTTAATAGCATCAAAATCACATTAGAGAGACCCGTGGTTCACGGAAAGGGCTCAAAATATTTAGGTAAAGGAAATGCCATTAACAGATCAATCAGCCATAAATGTAGCAAGCTCTTCACCATTTGTAAATACAATATGGGCCCAAACCAAAGAGGGAAAGTGTGATATGTTTGCATCAGCCAAGCTAAACTGCTGGACTACAAACCAGAAGGACAGAGTACTGACTGAGAATTGCAAATAGTCTGAACTCCCAAGATGCTCAGCTCAGACAGAATTCTTCCTGAATGGGTAAAGAAATCTAATTTACCAAATTGTAGAGGGGCAGCCCCAACTTGTGAAATACCTTTTCTCTGTCAAGGAAATATATTCTAGAGAATTATACATCTGTCAGACACCTACCTCTGTAAATTTAAAGTTAAATGAGTGACTTGACTGTCCGTCTGTCTGAGAATCACGAAGTTAGGATTAGAATGGGAATCAATAAAGTTCAACTCTGTCAGCAAAAAGCAGAAACAATTTGTTTGTCTCAGAAACTGTATGGTAGCAAAGGTACTGTGCTACTACTGATAGATTCTCACTCTCTTTTTCGGGAAGAGAGTGAGAACCAATCAGTAGCCATCAGTGGCGGCTGGTGACTTCAAATCAAAGGGGGGCTGCAGGAGACAGCTGAATGGGTGGGGTCAATGGGAAGGAGTGTGGCCAACTAGAAAAGGGAGGAGCTATGCTCAAAACCACAAAAACTAACTAAATACACTGCCCTGGGTGCCAAACCGTCATTATGAGAGTCCAATCAAGACAAAATGAAGTGTAGAAGAATAAAAATATTTCAATGCATTGGCTGCATGACAGCTTACTTAATATCTAGATGGAAACAAAAAGGTTGTGAGGCATGAAAAAAATAAATTACTTTTTAAATACATTCATGGAATGCCAGTCAAAATCAATTATAAGAAAAACAAGCAGCACTCAACTCAAACCACTGCAGTTCTAATTATAATTTATATTCAGCTTTATTAAATTACCAAGTAACATGCTGAAAGTAGAAATCTTTGATGCCCCAACTTGTAAAAATGTTTCTTATCCAAAAAAAGACCTGCTGCCTGACAACTATCTACTTGTTTCATGGGGAAAACATGATCAAAGTAAAAAATGAAAAGCAAACAAGAAATAAGCTCAAGATACATTGCTTAAAAGGATTACTCTTCAGGTTATGGACCACACGATTGGCATTCTGTTTAGTTTACGGATAAAGCCTGCAGAGAAGACTGGAAGTCTCCAAGTGTAATGAGCTTCTTAAAATAATGTAATCCTGTCCTTTATTACAAATACTGTCATATGCATTTCAATACCCAAGGCTTATACATTATCTAGTTAAGTATTCTCTACATGACAAACAGAAAGGCTTTCAATGTTGGCAATTCTTTAACAGTATGTTTATTAAAGCTTACTTGCATCTTATGATCTCAGCCAAGCTTACCTGATGGTCATTAAAGTATTGCTATCTAAATACAGAGCAACAGGCACTTTGAGTAATAAGCATAAATCAACACTACAAAAAATATGATAGAAACCAGACCATTCTGCAAAAATCAAAGACAGATGAAAAGCTACTCTAGTACTTGTGTCTACCTTGGATCGGGGGGATACTCTGTACATTTACACTGCATAACTACTCCTTGCCTTGCTTCGACACATCCAGAGTCACTACATGGGGGATTGGGGTGCAAGAAGTATGTCACAATTTGAAATGTCTCTGGCTGACTGCGATGGCCCTGACACATTTGTCATACCTCTCAACCTCAGAGCAAGAAATCTGGACAAAGACATACAAAGAAGTGGGACAAAGGCCCAAAAATAAGGACAATTTTTAAATATTGCTCTTATAAACTTAGAAAGATAATTAAAAAAATAATAGAATAGTAGACCTTGCATTAGTATGAATTTTCTGAAGCGTATGAAATCTGAAACTCAAATGTCTGACATTATTTATCATCTAACTTCAGTCTTTAATGATTTGCCACTAATTTACCAGAAAACCACAATTTTATGAAAAACAGACAAAAAATGTGATGCAAAAATATAAAATAGCCACACAATACAGCTGGGAACCTGTCAAAGGGACACTTTATTTTTTAATATTAGTACATGTCCAAGTACTTGCCCTGCTTTTTTTCAGATCCATAAAGCAAGGGGTTGCATTCTATGATTTTACTTCAAACTGCCCATGTTTTTTACCTGATTATAAGCACAAAGCAGTTGTATGTGCTCTGTGTGCATGATGTTTTTGTGGTTCATATTGATTGTGTCACTTGGTTTGAGTTGGCACACTGTTAACCCAAAAATTTGTAAGCCAGGAAGCCTCATGTCATATAAACCAATATAAACCAATGAAAAAGATGAATTAAGTAAACTGGGCAACTGATTCTAAATTATTGACATAGGAAATACTTTTCATCCTGTTAAAGAATGAGAGGTGTGTGATATGAATTGCCTTTCACTGAGTACTAAACCAGGTACAAGAACATCCCTTTAGTTTCTTGGATCCCAGCACAATGGCACACTCAACCACCATATATTTCAATTTTGTCTAGCTATGGGAGAAAAAAAGCTTCTGCAAAAATCACACCAGCAAATTGGAATGGTCTGCTAACTGAGCTTAGAAGAGAAACAAATTACAATTTCAGGGAAAAAAATCTGGAATACCTCAAACAAACTTTGACCCATGGTTTATTAACAAATGGGAAAAGGTTTCACTCCACCCCTTCACCAAACAAAAACCCAACTATTTCTCATCCTTAACTACCACTAAAATATGCCCATAGTAAATATGTATGTAGTGCACAAAATCTTGTAAATATACACTATCCATTATAAATCCTCTATTTGACTATAGTGTCAACTTACTCTGGTATGATAAATATCATTAGATTAGCTAGCACTGGTACTGAATAGGGTTAAAGGGTAGCAAATAATTATTAGCAATGAAATAAACTATGCACTTGAATTACTGTTGGAGAATTGCAGTCACCACTGCTCTCACTAACTATAGTCAAGCACTGGTGTGTTACAACAGCTATACTCTACAAAATGTTAAGACACATACATTTATGTTGCACTGCCTGTAATACCTGTTTCCTATATGTACCTACTTCTGTGCCAAACCATAGCTAGCTTGAAAGGGTCCTCAGATTAGCCTGTCTACTCAATTAATAAACAAAAGCAAATAAATAAATATTTTACTTTCTCCATTATTCACTAACATTTCTTTGCATACTGTCATTATTCTCGGCAGACTAGCGTATCAGAACAGGGTTGCCAGTTCATTCCTGATAAGAGGTACTTGTTAAGTAGATGAGCATTACTTGTAATGGAACCTAATTAAGTATCTAAGATGGGCTTTAGTTTACTGGTTGCTGTTTGATCCATGCAATATTTAAACTAGTCTTCTAATTTCCTTACTTAATATACAAGAATATAGTTAGCAATAGAGTGTTTGTTATTTTCTTGTTAGTCACAAGAGTTATGCATGCTTGAATTCCTTGACTGCTGATTTTAATAGGACCCTTTTTTATTTATCCGTACGATATCTAGACCAAGGCAGTGCACTTTACCAATGACAAATTTGTACAGTGACATTATTAATAAAAACATTACATCTTCTTTTCCTTAAATAATATAATTGCATAATATAGCCACACTTCACAGTGCCTCAGCTTTTAAATCCATAAGGCAAATGCAAACCTCATTCATATATTTAAATTAAATAATTTAATTTATACATACCACCTGTACCAAGAAGAAAACTCTCTGTACTCTTCTCACTCTGCTAAGTTCTAACTTCTTTTCTTTCTTCTTCTCGTCTTTCCTTAGTTCTTCTCTTCTGTTCTTCAGCACAGGCTGCACAGCTGATAAAATATTTAGTCCGCCCAAAAAAAAAAAAAAAATTAAAATCCAATGGCAAATTTAAAATTATTAATAAAATAATCCACAACTGACTACTGTTTGAATTGATTCTCGCTCTTTTCCCAGCACATAAAGCTCGGGAAGAGAGCGACAACCAATCAGCAGCATTTAGCCCAGCAAGCACGTCATGACGTGCCTGCGGACGTCGCAGTCCGAGCCCCTTCCAATTCTATGCGGTTTGGAACCGCATAGACTTCTGGGCATCACAATGATGCCTTCATTGCTCCTCCGGGCTGCAATGAAAACAAAACAAAAAAAAAGCTGTTTAAAACCGCGGTTAAAGTGAGCAATGCGCATGCGCGTACTTCCGAGTCGCGGACTCGAAATTTGATTAAAGTACAAAAAAGGTATTTTTTTTTTTTTTTTACATTATTTATAAAACATAAACAATTAATACTATTTAGCTGAGGGGGCTGCAGTCCGGCAGTCCGATGCCACGAGCCGCCCTTGGTAGCTATCCAGTCGTCCATGTCAAGTACGAGACTGCAGACGTGGCAGTCCAATCCCCTTCCACTTTACCATGTGGTTAAACCACATAGACTTCTGGGCATCACACTGATGCCTTCTTTCCTTAATCTGGACTACTTTTACAGCAGTCCAGATTTACAAATTAATTTAATAAAAAAAAAAAAACCTGGAACTCACCGAGCATGCGCAATTGCGCAGTTCGAGTTCCGGGACTTTGCGAGTCAGTCGGACTCACAGCTACAGAAAGCACTGCAGCCAGATAATTCATTTATAAATATTTTATTTTTTAAACTTTCTTTTCTTCACAGCTGGTGAGGGGGAGCTGCAGTCCTACAGTCTGATAGCACGAGCCACCACTGCAAATATTCCCCATGCATTTTCCTTTACCTGGTGTTGAGGTAATTATGTGAGTACCTGAATATGCAGTAGTGAGTGCATTAAACCTTTTCCTGAATCTTTATTCAGTCACAAAGTAGGTCATGGTTAATAATATGATGCATAATTTTATGGATATTAAATATTGTAATTATGAGGCATAAGCTGTCAACTGACCATAATTCATGCAGATTTGTTTAAGTTTTGGTAGGGGTATAATGGTGGCATGTTTAAACTGGTTGAGAAGCTTACCTTTGGTTAAAGATATGTGAAAGGCGTTTACAAATATTTGCTGTAGTCATACAAAGGAAGGAGGGATGGAGAATATAGAGATTCATGTCTGGAAGGTTTACTTAATAATCATGTCATGTTTCAGAAGTAATGATTTTGAAATATAAACTTGACAGTAATCTGTCTGCAGCTAGTCAGTTGCTTGTCTCACCTGTGCTAATATCACATTTTCTTTAGCATAAACAGCTTGAGTCTTATGAGACACATTAGAGTGAGATGCTATCACTCCTGTATGTCTGCTTGATAGGTTGCCCAGTCCTGCAGCCTCCTAGAGAAATAGTGAGAGGGACTTTATACTGCTTTCCACTAATTAGTCTTTACTGTGCATGTAGAAAGTGTGGGCTAGGGGGGCGGAAGGCAAAGACTTCCTCATGGAGATTGCAGGGAGGCTTATCTCCTGTAAAAAATATTTTTGACTAACATTGCATTTGTTCAGGTACCTGTGATTTGAGATTGTGAGTACTATTTTTACCACACTTTTGTGATCTAAGCTCAGTTGAGCCAAATCATAGTGGAACTACTGGCCTACCAGCCAAATTATGGGGAGGAAGACAAATTTTGCTCACATCATTAAAACAATGTACTCCAAAATGTCAGAAAAGGCTGTTTTTCAGAGTCCTTCTCTATGTTAACATCTGATTTCAGATAACTTAAGGTTTATTCATAACTAAGCTAATCCCTGAAGAGTTCAATGCTGTGCTTTTGAACAAGAAATACAAACTAGTACTTGACACTAGCACAGTGTATACTAACACAAAGTGCCACTCTAGTTCAGTGGTTTCCAACCTTTTTCATACCAATGCACCCTTAACAAAATGAGCATTTGGGTGCAGCACTCTTCTGGTACCTACACAGTCCTATGTCACACTACCACAAGAGAAAACTAACGTTTTGGTTATGTGGCAGAACATCAGTTTGAACTGGCACATTTGACAAACATAGTTATAACGCCACTAGATACTGCCAGGATTTTGACAGTCAATATAGTTTGACATGTGAAGTTATGGTCACCTTAATAAAACCTGATCTGATTGAGTTCATCCCCCTCGTATTGCCCACTATTACATTATCCAAGGCAGGCCAGACATTTTCCTGGAGAAGCTGCCTGGTTTTGTTGCAGATCGGTGTACTTTTTCTTCTCTTCGTGTACTAGAAGGAAATAATTGAATTGGGTCAGTGATCTGGGCTGCTGTTGCACATTTTAAAACTTTTCAAACCTTGTCATCCATGCGTATGATGTACCCCTCATCACTTACTACTGATGATATTTTTTCATTTTATGACCAGTTAAGCCACAGTATTCATAGGCCATTTTACAGATATTCAGTTAGTGCTCACGTTTGCTGGTGAGCACTTTCTACAGCTCTCCAGATCCTTAGTTTCTTGTACACTGACCTGATAACTTAATTTCTTATATAGAATCTAAAAACCAAAGTGAAGACTCAACTGATATAAACTGAAGAACCAAGTAAAACAAAAGTATCAGTCCAGGAAGACCTCAACCACTAGATATAATCCACTCAGTAGTGTATTCGAAATGTACCACTCAGTTTATTAACGCCAGTAAGTACAATTGCAACGTTTTCATCAGAAACACCTCGACTTCCTCAGATACTCACAGGTAAAATCAAAAGCATCTTAAATACTATCATTCACTTCAATTAAGTTGTTAAGAATTTAAAAGCATATCAACACTAAAATACATGTATATATAAACTTTGACAATAAAAACAAAAAACTCATACTGAAAATGTATATAATAATACGTAAAAATAAAAAATATTGTTTTTTAACTTATTAGATAATACAATAAACCAATATGAATTGTTGTTTATTAGATACAAATTACTAAAAAAAGGGAAATATATATAATAAATGTTTCCCTGCCTTTAATTTAAGATATGGTGCTATAGAAATAGCATCATTCATACCAGGACTCTAATTGGCTTCAAGAAGGATTTGCCAAAACGTTTCCCTATGTGCTAACTGTATCTCCCAGGGACCACCCCTGTTATCACGGATCAAAGATTCAATGACAAAAAACACAAAAGTTGCCCCACTACAAACCAGAGAATGTCTGTAAAGTGCATTGTTATTGTTTTGTTTTTCTATTTCATAATGATGTTCGTATATTTTTTTTTTAAGGGGTCTTTCAGTTTTGCCAACATAAAATGCTTGACAAAATTGACAGACAACCAAATAAACAACCCCTGAAGTGTTGCAATTAGAAAATGTAGTGGCCTTAATCCATCTATTTCTGGAAGGAAGGAACATTGTGTTAGTATGGGAAATATGTTTACACTGAGAACAGGAGCCACATCTGTATATACCCTTGCGATGGGTGAAATACATGTTGGTCCTAGGCTCATGTTCAAGAATATTCTTGATATTATTGCCCTTTCTGTACACTGTCTTAATGGTTTTCCCTTTTAAATTATACAAATCAGTGATATCCTGGAAAGATTCCCATTTGCGTTCAACAATATTCCTAATGAGGCCAGCATTTGCACTGTATTCCATTATGAAGGCTTTGTTGAACCCAATAGAAGATTGTTCGAGTCCACTGTGGGAATTAGATGTTTCCTCCAGACCTATACCCAAAATAGGTCTAAATTTAGTCCACCTACCCTCCTGTACTTCATGCTTTGCACTAAGTATGAAATCATCAGGGTAACCCCTTTCCTGAAACATAGTGGTGAGTTTATCACATTCAGTCAGAAACTGTGTTTCTTCGGAGGTCATACGTGATACCCGGACAAATTGACCCTTGACAATATCCCTTTTTTTAAACCTAGGGTGTGAACTGGAAAAATGAATGTAACTGTTAGAAAATGTAGGTTTTCTATAGATGCAAGATTGAAAACCCTTGTCACCCTTGCTAAGGGTCACATCCAAGTAATTGACCCTATCCGAATATGTTTGGTAGGTGAAAGTCAGAAATTCAGTGGTAGAATTAAGGTAATCAATGAATTCCCCAATAATACTGATAGGGCCCGTCCAAAAAATACAGATGTCGTCAAGAAATCTGGAATAAAATATCCAGTTACTGCTGAATCTACTATTAATAACAAACTTCTTCTCCCATACTGATAAAACAATATCAGCATAGGTTATTTGTTTGAAATATTCCCCTGAAAAGAAAATGAAATTATTACACAACACCAATTCAATTAATTCAAGAATAAGAAAAATATCATTAGACCTAGCTTTGGGACATTCTCGAAGGGCTTCCTCCATCCAAAGTAATCCAACATCGTGAGGTATAACGGAAAAAAGATCAACCACATCAATGGTGAGGAATGTTAAATTAGGTACATTGAACTCTGGTGAAACTTTACGTAAAAACTCCCAGGAATCCTTAAGTAAATGCTGTTCCGTTCCCCATAAATTTTTAAATTTCCAGTCCAAATATTTGGATAGGGGATGCGTCTTGAAACCCTGTGCTGAAACAATAGGCCTTAATGGTGGGTTCCCTGGGTCTTTATGAATCTTGGGGACCCCGAACAGTGTGGGTAGTCTGGGATTCATGTTCTCTAACTAACAATAAGTGTTGAAGTCTATAACTTCCTGATCAAATAAATCTTTGATAGCCAAATCAATTTTCTTATATGAAATGTTGATTTCATTAACAGAAACAGGTGAATATTTAGTAACATCATGTAAAATAGTGTGCATCTTACTTTCATACAACATCTTATCCATCAGTACAGTACCTCCACCCTTGTCTGGTTCCATGACCCTAACATTTTGATTGTTACCAAGTTCAGAAAGCAATTCCACTTCAGCTTTGGTCAAATTGGAAGAAAACTTGTATTTGGAAACAGTTTGTCGAATTTGTCTTTCAATTCTACACTTCAAATTCATAAGTTGGGGATGTATAGGGGGGTTAAAAGTACTAGACTTGTTAGGAATAGTACCCTGCCAATGTGCAGTTGTGCCGAAAATATTTTCCAAATTGAGCTTTCTAATAAATAATTTAATGTCTAAGATAACCTTAACAATATTGCCACTTCTTTTCGACACATACTTGAAACCCTTAGTGAACAGGTTGAAAAATGTGTTGGTGACTGTAAGGTCACTGTAATTGTATATATGATACCCAGCTTTGGTGTATATGCTATATTCCCCCTTTGAAATATGAGAAATGGTACCATTAGTTTCATTTACCATTCCTGATTCTTGTTCTGCCTCCAGTCCCGATAATACCCCCCGCCTCCCCTGTAGGGGTGATGATCCGTGGAAAAAGAATGATGGCCCTGTTGGTTACATTGATTGCATTGATTACGTATCCTTTCAGATCTTCTTGGTAAAGGATCATGTCCCTGCCCGTTATCCTGCATATTAACCTCACCTGCCACTGCCTCATCTGTAGATGACATAGGTTCATGTCGTTGGGGTGAACCTATTGGGTCCCTTCCCCCTTGATGAATCCCGACCGAAAAGGTGGTGGAACTGGATATTGTCTGCCCTCCTGATATTCACATATATCTCTGTGGAGCTTTTTGTATTTTCTATTAAGCACCATTTCACATTTCTTATCAATTTGTAACCTAATATCATTGTATTTTTTCTTTTCCTGTTCTATAATAAACATTAAATCAGAAGTTACAACATCACTGTACTTTTCAATGTCTTGATGTAATGAACAAATGTCTTTTTCATTTTTCTTAACAATGGCTTGAACTATCTCAAGTCCACAGTTGTCAAAAGCTCGTATTAAGTCTTTGTGAAAATCACTGCCATTGACCACATTGTTAGGATACTTGTGAACACGAAGCCCCTTTGGGACTATTCGTTTCTTTAAACATTCATTAAGATACATATTGTCAAGTTGCAAAGTTTTGTACCAGTATAATGCCGTTTCCAATACGGCCAAACTTTCAGAAAATGTATAATTGTCAACCGTGTCGTTGGATTGGTTTTCCGTGAAAACAAAAGAAGGTTTAGCTTGAAACCAATCCTGAAAAGTGGATGATGGCTTGCCTGAATTAGAGTTGCTCATGCCAGATGAAGGCGATGAAATCCCATTACCAGAAGCCCGTAACACTGCGGGTGTTTGTAAAAAATCAAGAGAGTCAATATGACCACTGACTTCCGGATGGTGGATCAAACCATGTTCCCGCTCAATAGTAGGTGGAACCCTCTTGCGGGTAGTTCCAGCATTCAAGACCTCTCGTTCTAAAATAATAGACTGGAGCCCTTGTCCAAAGGGTGACAAAATGTCGATGAGTTGTGTTAGTTGCCCTGTGAGTTTCCGGATTTCGCCCACTTCGGACCTAAATCCAACTTCAGATGTATCAGTGGATTTGGTCTCCCCCGAGCGAGTCTCCATAATACACCAAAACCAAAAACCAAAGTGAAGACTCAACTGATATAAACTGAAGAACCAAGTAAAACAAAAATATCAGTTCAGGAAGACCTCAACCACTAGACATAATCCACTCAGTAGTGTATTCGAAATGTACCACTCAGTTAATTAACGCCAGTAAGTACAATTGCAATGTTTTCGTCAGAAACACCTTGACTTCCTCAGATACTCACAGGTAAAATCAAAAGCATCTTAAATACTATCATTCACTTCAATTAAACAATTAAGTTGTTAAGAATTTAAAAGCATATCAACACTAAAATACATGTATATATAAACCCTTTTTTTAGTAATTTGTATCTAATATCCAACAATTCATATTGGTTTATTGTATTATCTAATAAGTTAAAAAACAATATTTTTTTATTTTTACATATTATTATATACATTTTCAGTATGAGTTTTTTGTTTTTATTGTCAAAGTTTATATATACATGTATTTTAGTGTTGATATGCTTTTAAATTCTTAACAACTTAATTGTTTAATTGAAGTGAATGATAGTATTTAAGATGCTTTTGATTTTACCTGTGAGTATCTGAGGAAGTCGAGGTGTTTTTGACGAAAACATTGCAATTGTACTTACTGGCATTAATAAACTGAGTGGTACATTTCGAATACACTACTGAGTGGATTATATCTAGTGGTTGAGGTCTTCCTGGACTGATATTTTTGTTTTACTTGTATAGAATCTCCTTTACATCAGTCCAGAAATACCTCTTACAGTGACTATAGCACTCTTTATTTGACTACTTGTCTCCAAAGAGGACTGAGCTTGTGCTGCTGAAGTCGTTATCTTTTTCACCAGCAGCACTGTCATCATTAATTATACGCCTGATCAGTAAAAAAAAAAAAAAAAAAAGGCCTCCATCATCATGTAATGAATGTGCAGTTGTGCAGTCACATGGTGACCCTGCACCTTAGTAGCTTCTGAATTAGTTTCTAAAGCAGTTCTAAATTAGTCTATAAAACAAAATCACATAGCTTCTTAATCAAATAATAAACCAAACAACATCTGAATAAGTTTGTAGACCAAAACTAGGTGGATCTACATTTTCTCCTTTTAGTTACAGTTTCTTTGCTCTAGAAAGACTTTAGCAGTTGCTGCTTTTAATAGTACTTTTTAATGCTGCATGACGTTCAGACTACAAGTCAAATTTATATGCCAACCCATTGTAGAGTTAAAAAGTAGAGCACACACAGCTATATAACAGCAATAAAAGGCTGAAAATAAGGAAGCACATTCATTCCCATGCACTTCACTGTGGCACCCTGCAATGGAACTATGACACCCTGGCTGGAAATCGCTGCAGTTAAGCTTTGATCTGATGTATTGCATTACAGAGATTTACTTATACTAAGGATCTGTGGAAGAAGGACAACAAGGGGATTACTGTGATATCAGGCTTCTTGCTTGCTTACTTTTGTTCACAGTTAAGTTATGCACGGTGGATATTTCTGTGAAAGAGAATTCATGGACAGTCTAACTAGACAGGAAGAAATAATTAAGGCTGTTATAAACAAATAAATCATGTCATACTGAGGTACCCACTTTTGTTTCTTATTATAAAAGAGGACCTCTTTCTTTATTATTGTCCAACCTTCTGAATACTTAAAGAAAACTGTACCTTAAACTATATATTACTCCTTATTGGAATATTTAATCATAAGACAGTAAAAAAAAATTATACCTTAAATTCTGTATTACTCTTCAGTGCAGAATTTAACCATAAGAAGGTATGGATGGAGACTTTTTGATTAAGTAGTGACTATTATGTTGATTTGGACAGTATGTTGATTATTTTCTGAATGTTGGGTCAGCTTCTTAATACTGCATATCTGGTCTGTATTGAATATGAATATGTGGGGTAATCTCTTGCATGCATCATCCTGATAACTTGAGCAGAGCATTCACATCTGGATATTTACTAGAGGCTGGGCATTGTAAGACAACATGTAAAGAATGTGAAAACCGCTACAGGCAAGGCAGAGTGCTTGACATTTAGTCCCTTAGATCAAAATAATGTGGTGTTGATGTAATTCAAGAGTCACAGTTATCTATGACAAAAAAGTAATATACTAGTCTCTGTGTGCATGTCCATGCTATTTCTAGTGAGCAATAAACTGTGCTTTAAGACCTAATTTGCCCAACTGGGGTCATCTGCATGTCCTGCTTTATGCATGATTGTATTCATTACATTATATGGAAGTAAGTGCTGTTGTACTGGGGAAGAATCCCGAAGAATCAGGGGTAATGAGGTAATATTATTCATTATCCTTTTGTGTGTGTGTGTATGTAGATATAGGTAAGAGAGCTTGATACGCTAATTAAAAACGTGTAGTAATACATGCCAGCTCATGTTCTTAGGGAGTAATTCTGCATAGAGACACAAGAGGGTACTCCAGTCTAATTTGAGACAACTGCAGTAACGCTTGTTCTTGTCATCTTTTAAAAATCTGCTTTAGAACTATGAACTTAGATCTGAAGATCAGAAAACTAAATAATATGATTTATTGGTTGGGCAATCTCCCATCTAGCTAAAAACAAATACAAATTTTATAACATTAGTTTCCTTGAGATGACCACAAAGTCCAGAAAATATGGGCCAGACATAACAAATGCAGTCTGTGTTCTCTTATATCACATCAAAACTATAAAATTTCCTTAACAGGACACCCCTAAGTAGTGTAGGAATGTTTCTCCTCTGAATACTATTTTTATTTGAAGGAATAGACTAACATCACACAGTCTCAGTCAGGATTTCAGAACAATGGCTGGGAGAGCCAGATCTAAAATATAGATATATTTTCTGTGGAAGTCTTTGTTATACAGCCATTTTCTTTAGACTTTCAGTGACATCAGCTTGAATGGAACTAAGAATTAGCGATAATCAGCATTTAACTGTGGTTTGTGCAGTATTTATTAATGAATTCTGAAGTTAGAGCAAATGCCTGATGGCCTAATGAAAACACAAAGTGGTACCGATGAACTCACTGCTGAATGAGTACTTTTATTAAGTTACAGATACATTCTTACAAATAGAGTTTGTTCACTGTGTGGTAACAGAATAAAATGTACATGAAACAGAAGTAGTTCTACTTTTCTAAAAGGAGTTGTGAGTATAATCTGAGTTTGCGCTGTTGAATTTCTTTTTGTTTAACACACTTCAGTCTGATCATTGCTTATTTTTATCAAAGTGGGCACATGGGGTGTTGGAACTTTCAGCAAGGTGGAAGGTAAAAAAACAAAAGGTGGAAGAAAAGAAATTTAACCAGATTTAGCTCACTGAGGGCATTATGCTAATCCATTAAACCTCCCATCTCTCGGTAGAACCATGTTCATTACTGTTACTCTTATAATAAACACATTCTATAAGATTTTCTGAATAGATTTTTGAATGAACTTTGCTGATCCATTTATTCAATATTCTGTCATGGTATAAGCATTCTGAAGCTCTATGGATATTGTGGTAGGTTAGGTAGGTCAAGTGATAAAGACAGTATTAAAGTTACCAGCTTCCTATATTGTGATCTATCTCCAGTAGGACTTTGTACCTGTATGATTTACAAATTCAGACAGATAGCTCTTTAACTGGTATTCTTTAAGTGGTTAAAGTGTGCTAAATGTCATATGTTTACAAAACATGATTGAGAAAAATGTTATGTTTTGAGAAAGGATGCTACAATAATGAGTGACTTATAGCTGCCTGTTTGGATTCATCTTTGTCACTGTGCGCAAAAGGTGGAGGAGAATGCTATTCAATAAATATAAGAAGAAGATAAAATTATGAATGATTCAACAGTGTAATGAAAATGATTCCCAACTGAATTCCTGATATTTCAAGTTCTAGATAATTAAAGGCCTGTGTTAATCACTTCTGATTATAGTGTGAAATACACTTCATTATATTCCAAAATGTGCACGCTGATTGGTCAGTGTGCACATTGTAAATCAGAGTTATACTAATGGAAAAAGGTCCGGTCGCCCGGACTTTTTCCATTAGTATAACTTTTTTTACAGCAATGGAGAACGCAAGATCTCTGTTGCTTTTTACACACTGTCTTGCTATGTTAAACGAGTTTGTATTTAAAAGCATTTAAATAATTTACATTATTTAGATTGTGTATTTAAACTGTAGTATTTGTTTAAGAGATTTTTAAATTAATTATGTATGTTTTATGATTGGTTGGTTAAGAGTATTTAAATGAGTTGTTTTATTGTGTGATTTGTCTGATGAAGTTTGTGATTTGTCATAAACGAAAAGCGCTTTACAATAATACTTCAACTGCGTGTGCCTTCTTCATCTTGCTCAAGTTTTATTCAGTTCGTTTGTTTTTGTTTTTTCAGTTTGTGAATTTGTATGTTAAACGAGTTTAACATAGTGAGACAGCTTTAAAAAAAGCAACGGAGATTCTCCTGCGTACAACAATAATTCAGCAATGTAGTAGTTCCACCTGTGTGTGCACTTTCATAATGACTATGTTAGATGCTCATGCACTGTCAATAGCTGCAGCAACTGCTCATGCTTTACTCTAGCCATGGGTTGCTCCAGCATGCTTTTCCACGGGCCCCTACTGTAACTGCAATGAGGAGCTGCTTGTCATGCACTTTGGCCTGGCTGCATGCTTCAGTAATGAGCCTTGGGACTTGTCATGAATGCATAATGAATAGTGTTGACTTGGCCATGATCGTGGATGTGGGGCTTTCTGAATCCCTAAGGAATATAGTTTATATACTTGACTGTAGATATCTGAAGTTGAATTAATTTTACTCACAGAAAGGGACATTGCAGGGCTCCGAATTGAAAGGACACATTATAGGGTTCTGAATTTGAAGCAACAGCTCCACAACTTCTTTTTTTGTTTCAAAAAAATGTATCAACTTTCAAAAACTTAAAACTATATAAAGAGAAAGGAAGACAAATTAAACATCAAATGTAAATTACACTTAAGCATATTAGGTTGCAAATATTCCATGAAATTTGACTTTAGCATTCATGTCTATCCATTTTCTTTAACAAAGATTATAATTTTTTTCAACATTCAACATTTGGTTTAGAATTATTTGATCTTAACTTAATGGCATATATTTTTACACAAAATTGTGACACAACCAATATAATCCTTCAGCTAAGGGGACACATCACATTTCCATTTTCTAGTAAAAGCTTTTCTAGATACTGCCATTAAACCCCAGTACATCATTAAATGATTTTTCTTATTTCCATTGGGTATTAGCGCATTCATGAGAATCACTGCTTTTGTCGGATTACAGACTATAAGACTTTTAAAATGTATTCACATTCTGCCAAAACTTTTGTTAAGTTTTCACACTCCTAAAAAGAATGTTGTCAGTCTGCTTTAAATCTTTCTTACATCAACCAACAACAAGGATTACTATTATATATATATATATATATATATATATATATATATATGTTTACTATCAAACCCTTGAAAGGCATTCCATCGAGTAATGACTTACTCAACAAATAAACTTGAAATTACAAACATCAGAAGACACAAAGATGAAACCGGTAATGTTGACAAGTCCATTTTCGACATAGTCGACATTATCCAGTGTACCTTACTGTCTAGACATGTTCAACTAACGTTTTGCAGGGGGGCAAGCCCCCTGCTCCCCCCATGTGGGGGGCTGCACCCCCACACCCCCTGCTAATTATACAAACAAACTCTGAGATTGCACTATATTGAGGAAATGGGTACATTTCCCGATCCCCACTGTAGTGCGACCTCCATGCAGAACATCGACTTCACAACAGTGAATGCACACTAGCAATCGCGGTTGTGGAGTCAATCATTTTTGGTTGAATAAAAACTCCCTGCCCATTATTTTCTACACTTATTCATATTTTATAAAACTAATTGATTTATTGTTTAAACTAATGAGAGGATGGATTTACTAAACAAAGTATAAAAGGGAAGGATTAAGTTGATTCAGTTATCTGAAGAAGTACTAAGGAAGGACGAAAAATGTGGTGATCCGGTTAAGCATTTTATGTTTTAGTGTGTTTAGTGCTTATTACAAAGCTCCTGCATGTGTTTTGATTCTTTTATTAAATCCTGGACTTGTCACATAATTTATCCTGCACATCTGTGCAGTGGCTTTGATCTCTTCTTCCACATTATCCTCATTTCTGCCTGCAAATCCTGGTCTTTTATGACTTTGTGTCTCCCTCTGTACATAAGACACCGTAATCTCGGTGTATAACTGTTCAAATGCTCACTGCTACTTTTGTCTTCTTTTTCTGGCCTACTGTATCTAGTTTTCTCGCATCTATTTTTGAACTATTGGTAATGGCTGATTCCATGTGAGATAAACTTCATCATTTTCTATAATGCATTGTGGCTCATGTTTCCAATGCTTATCATCAACTTCAGTATTATAATGTTTGCACCACTCTCAGTGCAACAGTCTTTCCACATTATTATGTCTTTCAGTATACAGGCCGTCTGCCATTAGTGTATCACACCCAACAACAAGATGTTGGACAGTTCCCAATTCTGTTTTACAAAACCTGCATTTATCTGTTTCTCTGACATGTTCAATGGACTTTGTAAATCAATGTATGCATAGTCTACTGTCCTGGGCTGCCAATATTAGCCTTTTGTCTTTTGGTTTAAATTCACCTCTCCATAACCATTCCTGTGTTAAATCCTGATCAGTGTGAGCTTGCTCCAGATATTTTCTGTACTCGCAACTATATCTATGCATTTTCCACATTTCCTGCCTTCTCATTTGATCATTAACCTTATATTTTTTCTTTTTTTTTTTTTTTTGGGCATTTTCGGTTCCTGCCTGATTTTTAGCTACTTTGATATGTTTCTGCTAAAATAAGCAGGGAAGTCATCTTAGATTTGTTCTCCTCATGTTTTAAAACTTTCTCTATATTTGGATCTTGTGAAGTCAGCAGATATGTATGCAGTCCTACAATTGCAGATCTATACTTGTAATCAATTTTGATGAGGCCCATGCCTCCTTCTGAATGATAAATATATAATCTTGGTTTACACTGATTTTTATAAGACACTTGATTGCCATGAAACATTTCTCTTGTTTTACTGTCCAGCTAATCCAATACCTTCTGTGGCCAGTCAATCATCCCAAAACTGTAAGTTAGAACAGGAAGAGAAAATTGGTTTATAGCTTCGACTGTTCCTAGATGTCAGAGCTGCTTTCAGTATTAATTTTAGTCTTCTAAAATATTCCTCACTAAGTTTTATTTGCATTTCTTCATGTTTTCTTGTTGATCCTTCATCAATTTCCAAATATTTATATACTCCCTCTTGCTCGAGTTTTTTGATATGACATTCCTGTTCCAGACTAATATTTTCTTGGTGTTGCAGCTTTCCTGCTTTAAAGGTTGATTTTGCATATTTATCAAGGGCAAATGACATTATTATTATTATATTATCTGATAAAGTTTTGGTCCTTGCAGTTGTGCTTTCAATTCCTCATCTGATGAATTATACAGTTTTAAATCATCTACATAAAGAAAAGTCTTTACACTTTGTTGATTTCTGAGAGCCAAACTGTAGACATGACATAAGCTATTAAGTAGGGGTCTATGTTAGAACATCGAAGTTTTAAAACTTTGAATGCTCTAATATCGACCCTAAAACAGTGAATGCTGAAAATAGTAAAGCTGCAGAACACCAAATTTTTTCCTAGGGAAAGAAGTCGGTTGACCATTTCTGTGGCTTCGCTATTTTCAGCACTCTGGTGGAAAGTTACGGGTCGGGTTCAGGTAAGTGTGCGATTGTGCGGATGTTAGAGTTAGGGCGCGGGTTAGGTGAGTTAGGGTTAGGGCGGGTAAAGTGAGTGTGCGATAGTGACAGACATTAGGGTTAGGGCGAGGTAGGTGAGTTAGGGTTAGGGAGCGGGTCAGGTGAGTGTGCGATAGTGACGGACTTTAGGGTTAGGATTTGGGTTAAGGTAAGTGGATAGATGGTAGTGTATGTACAGTTTAGTGTAGGGTAGATGTAGAATTTTAAGTGTATGTGTGTGGATTGCTATTTTTTTGGTGTGCTTGTGTTGTGTGTATGTTTCTCTGAACAGCAAATTTTTTCCCAGGGAAAAAATTCGCTGTTCCGGGTGTTCGAGATTTTAAGCTTTCGCTTAAAAGGGGTTGATGAATTAGCGTTCGCTTTTCTAAGCATACGCTAATTTAATATAGACCCATTAAGTAGACAACTTAATAGGTTAAGGACAAGACAAAAGAGCAGTGGTGACAGAGAGTGACCCTGGAATACCCCCCTTTGAATTTTTATCCCTAGGATAATAATTTTTCCTTTATTATGGTTTAGCTGCAAAGTGGTTTGCCGCTGTTTCATAGTCACTGTAATGTAATTGATCAGTGTAGGGTGTGTCTTATACATTTGTTAGCACCCTTTTACCACGAATGCGGGATGCTGTCAGATACTTTTTTATGGTCTATCCATGCCATACTTAGATTCTTCCCCTTTTTACAATTCTCCGTTATGACTTTATTTAACAACAAGTGATCCTTTGTTACCCTTTTGTTCTATTGCCATGACTGAATTTTCTTCTAAATGACTATTTAAACTCTGTCAATATCATTTCCAGTGTATCGTTTATACATTGTTGAAAGGAAAATTATTGGTCAATAATTTTTAGGATATCTTGCAGGTTCACTCTTAAGGAGGAGTATCATTTTTCCTGTTGTTAACCAGGTGGGTGTCTGTTCGAGGTGCGCATATAAATCGCTCTTACTCATGGCTAAATCTTCATGTAAAGATGTTAATACTTTTATCCAGAAGTTAGGTTCTGCATCTGGGCCTGGGGTTTTCCATTTAGGAGCTTTTCTTAATTGTGTTTCACTTTCTCTGGCCATTACTTCATCCCATTTCATATCCTGTACATTTGAACTTCTTATTCTGTTTTTTACTTCTTGTATCCGTACAGCATCTTTGTTATGTTCCACAGGATCTTCATAGATATTTCTCCAAAATGTGTCTATTTCTTCTTCTTTTGTGGTGCTTCTATTTCTTTTGCCTTGTTTCCCATTTCTCTATAATTGTTTTTGGGTCACCAATAAATTGCTTATTTTGTACTTTTCCTTAATATTTATCGGCATATCTTCAGAGTTTTCTGGCTGTGCTGATATCTTTAGTTTATTATTTGCAGTAGTGTACGATAGATCCTGGTCTGATCCAATACTGCACATTGCTTTTATCATGCCTATCTTTCTCAGTATTTTTGTTGATCTGTTCCCTCACAGTGACACTTTTTGTCTTAACTGCTGTATAGTTTCACTGTTCAATACTTCCATGATGGCATTTGATTTCTCCCCTTCCCTTCCTTTACTGCCCTGTTTTTGTGGTAAGACTTTATCTGTTATTAATTTAGCTGCACAGTAATATATACTATTTACTTCTGTTATATTGCATGAATTTCTATGAACAGTCTTGATTACTGTGTTCATTTGTTTTATCAAACTTCTAACATTTTGGGTCTTATTGACTTTCTGTAGTCTGTTTTTTTCATTGATCTTAATGTATCTATCCATCTCTATTAAATCAAGCAATTAGATCACTTTCTTCTAAACTAAGGGAAAATTCTTTGTTCTCTGTTTCCTGTGGGCATGCTACAGAAAGTTTCAGGAAATTTTTCTGCGCCATATTCTCTTCAGCTTCACCCTGTATCATCTGTTGCTTTCTTATATGGGAACTCACTGGCCTATCACTCCACAACATTGACTGTGTCAGAGTTGCCTTAGTTTCCTGTTCCTTCCCTTGCTGTGCAACTCTAACTGAACTTTTGTACTGGTTTCCTACTGAAGGCTCCAAAGTATCTTTATATGGCAACTGATCAGATGCTTCTCACTCGACTGGTTTCTCCTTAATTTGAGAATTCATTATTCCATCATGCTGTGATGTTCTATCATAATAGTTTCCCTCCAACCCTTAACTACTGTGATAAGCTGTAGCCCTTTAGCCTCTGGCAACATGGGTCAGCAGTCTAGTCTCATTCCATCTGTGGCTACTCTGATGACATTAAGTGCAGTCTAGCACCTACTTTATGCTTACCAATTGTTCATTGCTTCTACCAGTCAGCAGTGCAACCAGCAAGACATGTAAATATTTAAGAGACATGGAAGCAAACCTCTTGCATCAATCCATCATACCTCCACAACACCACATCAGTCACAATGATCCACTAGGCTGACATTTTATGTGGAGCCAGTAAAGAAAAATTTGCCAAAACCTCCTAGAAAAGACTCTGAAAGATTCCAGCCACCAACACTCAAGGTGATTCCTACTCCTTCTCTACTCACATTTATTGCAAATCCACATAGCTTACCAAGTCACCAGGAAACACACCTGAGCCCATAAGGTCTAATACATCTGCTTTTGCACAGGGATGTGTCTAATCCTAGGTGACTCTCAGACTCACCAGAATGGATGAGCTGCTTGTCAAGTGCTACAATCCATGATGTCACAAGGGTACTATGGACCTATAAATGAGACAATAACCTGATGACACTATGTGTTTAATCCAAGGTGACTCTCAGGCTCACCAGAATGGAAGAGCTGCTTGTCCAGTGCTACAATCCATGATGTCACAAGGGTACTATGGGCCTATAAGTGAGACAATAACCTGATGAGACTATGTGTTTAATCCAAGGTGACTGTCAAGTTCACCGGAATTGATAAGCTGCTTGTCTGGTGCTACAATCCATGATGTCACAAGGTTCCTAAGGGCCTATAAATGAGACAATAACCTGATGAGACTATGACCTAGTGGTGGCCCATGTAGCAGTGAATCACCTAAGATGCTGCATGCAGAGGGACATTCAGACAGACATGATGGAACTTACTATGCGTTTGTTACAGGCAGGAAAGTCTTGGGTACTAGTATCTTGCCTTCACCAAAAATGATACCTAGATACCAGCAGGAGATAATTAACATTAATAATTGTTTTCTAAGGAGATCCAGTGAGGGTTGACCTGGGATGAGAATGTGATGATAGATAAAACTTTTTGTTTCACCAGGGATGGGTTACACCTCTCATACTAGGGCTCCATATACTTGTAAAGCCTTTGCTGCCTCATAGTGCCTTTTTTAGTCAGCTCCCCTTCACCCAACTGGGCATTCCTGCATAGCTAACTTAAACGCATATTCGGACAGCATCATAGTGAGACACTATCCAGTGTTTGGAGGCTAAAATAAAGTAAAAGATTCATAAACTTGAAGCCCTTCTGCAATTTGAGCACAGCCATATTTGTGTAGTTAGTTAGACATGGTTTCATTTCACTGACAACACACTGTCTCTCTATACCAGGATTAAGTGCCTCTCATGCTTTCAGGCTGTTTGGTAACTATGGTGACAAATCTATGTTTGTGAAAAATAGCTTCACCTCATGTCATATTACCCATGCCCCTAGCCTGGAGCTCTTGGAAAATCAGTTTTGACAAATCCAACTAATATTGCATTGATAGCAACATATCTCCATCAGTGTCTTCCTAAAGATCATGGAAATTACCTTAACACTGCTGACAGGTTAAATATCAGACCAAATACCTTCTTGTTAGGGAATTTAAATTATTTAAGCATCAAGAGGGCATGCTTACACCTCTAAAAATGGATCTGTTCAGCATTTCCTAGAATTTGTTAATGTCAATGCACTAGAGTAAATTGTAAAACTACCTACTTGAGACTCTAATATCCTTGACCTGGTCCTTACCAAGCTAGACCCTCCCAACCCATACAACAGCCCACAACTCCTAATCCCTGTTTAAATCTGATCATAAGTCAGTCATCTAATCTGTCAGGCCTAGTGATATCGCCCTAGCACCAAATGAGGCCATCTTTAAGCATATCACTAAAGTAAGCCTTCTCCAGTTTGTAGAAGAACTAGGCAAAATTCCCAACATATAGTACATGCATAACAAATATTTCAGGCATGGGCATTAATGCCCTTCTAGCCTGCCAATAGACCAAAACACTTGTTCCCATAATAAGTGTCCTGGCTGTTCTTAAAAATATCTAAACTAGTACTTGCTTTAATGTAATTTGGTAGTCTGTTCCATGCATCAACTGCTCTCTCAGAAAACGAATTGTTACACTTTTCATTCTTATAGAATCTTCTATATTGGTTGTCTGATGATACTCTAGTACTTTTTGATAACCCCCTCCCAAACATTCCCAGAGATAGTGGTCTCTAAATGCCCTATATACCCGAATAAGGTCTCTACTTAGATATCTGTAAGAGACACTGTACAAGTTCAAATATTTTAGTCTTTCATAATAGCTTACATTTTCACATCCATGGATGCCATTGGTATATTTCCACTGTACTCTTTCCAGTTTACTCATGCTTGTTTTCTTATAAGGTCTCCATATTCTGATTCCATACTCCAGTTGGGGTCTAATGTAACTATGAAACGATGACTTCATCATTTCTGATTTCCTAGAATTTATAAATCTTTTTATACAATCTATAGCTCTATAACTATCATTAACCAACTGGTTGAAATGATTAGTAAAACCTCAAAGCTGGATCTACCTATATACCCAGGTCCCTAAATGAATCTATTGTTTCAATCACTGTGTGCTGTATTAAATATTCACCTTTCAATTTATGTCTCCCAAATCTCATATGCTTAGTTTTTGATGTATTGATCATTTTATCCTCCTGTTCCCAAATGGTCAATTTAGTCAAGTTATTTTGTAGACGTGTTTTATCTGTAACGCATGTAATCAGTTTACTCAATTTCAGGTCATCTGTATATAGACTATAGAGTACCTCAGATGAAAAAGTTAGGTCTAAACAAGTAATGGGTTAGGACAGAGCCCTCTGGGACACCCTGACTATAACCAAGAATTTCACCTGTCCAATTGCTGTATGATAGTTGCCATGCCCTATTTGCAAGCCATGCAGCTATCAATCTTATCAAGAGAATATTGATACCTAGTTGTTCTAATTTATTGGTCAGTGTTTTGTATATGACCCTGTCAAATGATGAAGCTAAATCTATATAAATTACATCACAGCACAATTTTCATTCATAGCTGTTATTATATTGTTACAGAACATCATGTTACAGGTGGTAATAGATCTGTTTTCAACATATGCATGCTGATGTATGGTTTCAAGTCACAGTGTATACAATTCTGACAATGACTTATCTAGTATTACCTTCTCCATTATTTTTCCACAACATGAAAGTAGATTTAAGGGTCTATATGACACTGGGTTTGTCCTATTCCCCTTTCCCTTAAAGACAAGTTTAATAAATGGATGTCTTCAATCTTGAGAAATCTCCCCATATTTATATGACCTAGAAAATAATAGATATAATGGCACTGTAAGTTCTTGCTGAAGTGTTTGCAGGTCATTCTCAGGTCATTATTACTAATTATATCTCCTTCCTGTGCTTTGTTTTGATCCAGTTTGCACAGCTCTTTTTCAATATAATCTAATTTGATTCCAGTGTCTGCACTTACCTGGATGTCACTAGGACAATTTATCACACCTTTTGTTCAGCTAAACTGTTTTGCATAAGATTTTGTAAATATATCTATAATCTGTTGTGTCTGGGAATACATTTTAGAATCTGCACAGTTTATCAATTTGCATGTCTTTAGTCCTTCCACATTTTATGTACTATAAAAAAGGTTTCTCATTATGTTCAATATCTTTACATAAATTTTCTTCAAATGTTTCTTGATCTTGTCTCACACTATGCTTAATTTGTTTGTCCATCTTGTTTATTTCAGTTTTCAATGTTGTAGTTTGACCTCTCTTTAATTTCTTATATTTTTTGTCTTTCACCTTAGTCAGGTATTGTTTCTCACCTCAATCAGGTATCTTGTTCTTATGGAAATATATATCCCCCTGATGTTGTATGCCTAGATCCTGATGATAAACATTGTTTTGATTTTTTGCACTCAAACAATTTCTGTTTCAATACATTCCACATTCTATCTGCAGTTTTTCCACTGAACACATCACTCTAGTTAGTTTTACATAGTGACTGTTCTGCTTACATATCTGTAATTAATCTTCTGTGCATTGATTTAGATTTCAGTTTGACAGAATTATCTGGCAACAAATTAGCCTTTATAACCCCATGATCACTGCACATCAATGGTGGTAAAACTTGACTTGAAGTAACAGTAATTTCTTTAGGAACACAAACAATGTCTAATATGTTCCATTCCCTTATAGTTTTTTTTTTTACAATCTGAAGCAATTGTTGTTCCTGAACATACATTGTGAATAATGTTCTTGCTAATGTTGCTGAATCAATATTATTCCAGTCTGTTTCTGGTAAATTTAAGTCTCCATTTAATATTATTATTCCCTCCTGTGTTTCAAGAAATGTATGAATTCCTCTAGGTCATCATCACTTGAATTTGGTGGTCTATACACTCCAACAACTGTTATATGTTCCAATGTTGTCTTTATTGTCACAGCTACACAATCTATAGTATTGGCATTATCACTGAACATGGAATAATCACAGGTCTCATAATTATCTTTAATCCCCATCATAACACCTCCACTGATTTTACAGTAAACACATGTATACCCTGGCAGAACTGGTTTCTAGTCATTGTTCTTTAACCATGTTTCACAAACAACAACATCAATATTGTGGAAATGTAGCAAATTTTCTAATAAAAAAAAAACATCATTAGTAATGCTCCTACAAATGGACCCAGCTGATGGGTCCTTTTACCATCATATAAACAACTGCATATGAAAGACATTACCTGTCTTTCATAAATATAATAGTAAATTCAAGAATTCTGGTGAAACTCTTGTATCAAGAAACTGTTCAGCACAAGAAGAAAACTGACAAGTAGTAAGAACTCCCCATCTCTTATCCCAGGACCACATTGAAACATGCTGTGAATTAAGTTGAGTACTATTAGAACATGTAAAGCAGTACAAATACCAAAGGAATCTACAAATTCAACAATGTCAACAGCACATCTCCAATGATATTACATACTCCATTCCCAAGAAGAGAGCCAATATACTACCAGACAAATTTAGTGCTAATTTTACCTCACCTAACCACAACATTGCTCCAGTATTCTCAAAAATGTAGTTACCCCTGAAATCACCTTGGAACAAATCTTAAAGTCCCTGTCAAAGACTAAAAATAATACTTCCATGGGACCAGACAATATACAAGGCTGCATTGTCATCAGTGCCAATTATCTCAGCCTCTGCTTAAACTGTTCTGTTTCAGCCTATCCACAAGGTTTGTACATAATATTTAGACAACAGTGAATGTAATTCCCTTTCACAAGGGCATCCTCTCTACACATCCGTGCAATTATAGGCACATCAGTCTTACCAGCCTTATATATAAAGCATAAATGTATAATAACAGAGCTCATTTCTATGGACACACTGGCAACTTAACTGATCTAGAATTCAATCAGTTTGGTTTTGTGAAGGGTAGGCCCTGTCAACTGAACCTAGTAAGCTACTTTAAAAAGGTTAAAGAGGCTGTGGCTATTGGCCACTTAGTGCTCACTGCTTAGCTTGATCTGGTCATGGCGTTTGACACTATCCCTCATGATGGTATGGTCAAAAAACTTAACAAATGTAATGTAAACCTCTATGTTATCTGCTAGGTTGCAAATTGGCTATCTGAAAGATCACAGATTGTGAAAATTGCTGTTACCTTCTCTGAATGTAAAATTGCAGCCAGTGGAGTACCACAGTAATTATTACTGGGCCCTCTCCTGATTGCAATTTTGTTTTACAAACATCCAATCTAATATCCCCAGAAATGTGGTTGACCAAGTTTACTGAAGACTACAAGATGAGCACTGTTATTCACCCATCCACTCATGCTAAACAGTTCCAGCAAGGATTGCAACATACACATACCTGGTGTACTGAAAATGGTCCCAAATTAAATGCAGTAAAGCATTTAATGAAAAACCTGCTCACACCTTATATATTAAACATGATACTCTTCAGACAGACACAGTCATAACAGACTTGCATTCTTATGTGGATAATTGTCTTTCATTCAATCATCAAGTTTCCACAATAGTCAGGAAATTGTTGACTCTTGTCCAGTTGCACTCAAAATACACACACTAACAGACCTACAATCCCATCATCTTTGCTGACCCTACCTGCATGCCGAGTACCTGAGTGATTGTGTGATCACATTGATGTTTGCAATATTGATCACTGCTGCAGTAGCCTTAGCTATAGGGATTATATGCTGCCAACGATATAACCGTTGACCAGCTTCCAAAGCTTCAGGGTACCTTCCACATGCCAAAGCTGATAAGCAGCTTGAGCTGAGCTGACTAAAACACAAGTCTGGGTGTGAAGACCTTCAGAGCTTTACTGCTGCTGAAGTATACACTCCTTTGAGGCTTTTGAAGATGGATGGCAATCTTGTGCTTTCCTTTACTTCCCCTTTGGGAGGAAAATTCAATTTTCTTAATTTTGTTGATGTTTTATTACTTTCCTTTTCAGGAAAGTTTAAAGATAGGAGTGTTTTTTTAATGGACGGTCTTAAGACTGTAACATGCTTTTAAATGGAGCACTCATTTTTCCTGTCAGTTCAAAGGTAGTGTAAAGTAACTGAAAACATTTTTTGTGGAGAAATTGTGTTTATGTTTCTTTTGGGGGGCTGGCATAGTGTTTTAAAATGCCTTCTCTACTGTGTTTTTTTTCAATTAAAAAAGTAACTTTTGTGGGGTGGCAATGTTTACTGGCAATTGCTATCGATTTGTCTTCCCTGGGAAACGGGCACAATTTTTGGCTTGACCATGGAACAGAGTACCACTCCTATGGTCAGTCTTTCCAGCCGCAAAAATAAAACATTAAGCAAACAGCCATTGCCACCACAGCAGGCTAGCAATTTGCCTCAGACACAGGTGGGTAACTCTGATGTGGCCATTTATTGTACCTCAGACCACTCATCTTTTACCCCAGATACCTTTGGTGTACTACCTACAGCCACTATAGACCGGGGTTAGCCACATCCTCTGTGGCTGCTGGGAGTCTCCTCAGAGGGCAAGGAATAGCCACTCTTGATGGTCCTGGGAGAGGGAAAAGGGAAGGTTTCCTTGTTTTTCAGAATGCTGTGCCCAACCCTGGGAAAGCAGCTGCTGCCATTAGTAATGTGGTTGGCCCCATTTTTCCTGTCAAAAAGAAAGAAAAACAAGCATGTATCTGTTCCCCAAATGTCTTTGGATAGGAGTAGTTTACTAGGTCTAGCTCAGGGTTTAATTCAGGCTACTGATCCCGCTTGTAAAGTAGTTTTTGCTAAAATAAATAGGGATTTCATTTTTTTCTTGAAGAGACTCAAGATTTTGAATCTGAACAGGAAGATGCAGGGACAGATACATTTTCCCTCTGATTTCTGATTCAGACTCAGCTGAGAGTTCAGCTTTAGATTCTTCCTGTGGAGGTCTCTCTTTCTCTGAGACTATTGGCAGAATGTCCCAGTGCTTTCAGTGGGAGAACACTGAGGTTTCTCAGTCCCTCAGAAAATACTATGAGTTGTTACACAAGGATTTTCAGAACCTATACCTATTCTATGGTTTATATGTTGTTAGTAGGTAAACAACTACCTGTTCTGTCTGAGGTTTGCTAGAAGAGAAATCTTTTGGTGGAGACAACAGATATCCTTAAATCCAGGTTTCCTCTTCTACATTGCTGCTCCAAAGCAGTCAGTCATCTCAGGCCCTTCAGACTTTGCTTGAGGAGCAGTTTCAGGAAAGATAAAAGTGCAGGGGGTGTGGGACGTCAAGGACAGATGACAGCACATAAATATCAAGGAGATGCTTGCCCTGATCAAGGCATCCAACTCTGAACCATCTTTTGTCTCCATGATCTCTTCAAGTGGTTACAGAAAATATCACAGTCATGTGGTACATCAGCAAGCAAGGGGGGACATGGTTGCATCCCCTTTGCAGACTAGCAGTGTTAGATTGGGATATAGTTTCACAGCACTATCTCAGTCTATAGGCATACTACTTTCTGTCAGAGCAAAACTGTGTGGCAGACATGCTAAGCAGAACCAGGGCAGACCCTCAAGAATGGGAACGAGGTCATGGAATCTTCCAAGATTTGATCCATCTGTGGAGTTCCTCAAGTAGACCTCTTTGCTTCCTCTCTGAACAATCAATGGGTCAATATTAGATATTCGAACACTTAAAAGTTCGAATCACTAAAGAACGAACTTTAGTGATCGAACACTTAAATGTTTTAATATGCATAATAATTAAAAAAAAAAAAAGAAAAAAAGAAAAACTAAAGGGTGTAAGCAGGGTGGCAAGCCCCCTGCACCCCCCACGCTACTTAAATATACCAACTCCAAGATCACGCTACAGTGTAGGAAATGGGAAATTTTCCATTTCTGCACTGTAGCACACTGAAGTGCGATCTCGGATTTGGTATATTTAAGTAGTGGGGGGTGTGGGGGTGCAGGGGGCTTGCCCCCTGCTTACACCCTTTAGTTTTTCTTTTTTTATTTTGTTTTTTTTTTAATTTTTTTTCTTTTTTTTTAAATATTCTTTTTATAGATATTCAAACTTTTAAGCATTCGATCACTAATGTTCGTTCTTCAGTGATTCGAACTTTTAAGCATTCAAATATCTAACATAGACCCCAATCAACTAGAAACATTCTATTCTAGGACTCCATGCAAGGAGGCCTGGAAGACAGATGATTTTTTTTCTTTTCTTTTCCTTGGACAGGAATGCTTCTGTATACTTTTCTACCCTTTCCACTAATTTAGAAGGAATCTCCCAATATTATTGTTGTGACTGCCTTATGGCCCAGGAAACCATGGTTCTCCCTTTTTTGGAAATGGCCAGTGGAAATTGCCACAAGCTTCTTCAAAGAGTGGATCTACTCGCTCATGAACAGGAATGTTTGATACACCCCAACAGCAGTCGTCTTCACTTGACTGCCTGGATGATAGGTCTTAATTCCTTTTAGGTACCTATTTACTGAGGATGTGCAGCATGTACTAATGGAGAGAAGAAATCTTGCTACTAGAAAATCATATATTAGGAAATGGAAAATGTTTTCTAGTTGGTGCCAACAACATAATGATCACCCATCCAGGGCTAGTTATTCCCTGGTTTTACAATATTGGTGTAAGTTACTATCACATGATCTTTCTTATTCCTCTTTCAAGGTTAATTATCTGCCATTTCAGCATATCTGCTCATGGATCTTCAATACAGTCTCATTTCAAAGTATTCTTGAAATGTGTTTTGCATAAGAGGCTTCCAAGTAAAAATAGTGGTCCTTCCTTGGGATATTAATTTTGTGTTAGAGAAGCTAACGCTTGCTCCATTTGAACCAGCTAATCTTGCTGACCTGAGGTTTTTAACATGGAAAACAGTTTTACTTATTGCTCTGACCTCTGGAGGAAGGGTATTTGAGTTGCAAGCTGTTATGGTGAATCAGCCATATCTTGTTTTCCATGCAGACAGGGTTTCTTTGAGAACTAACCCTTTTTTTTATTCCTAAAGTAGAATCCAATTTCCTTTAACCCAAACTATCCTTCTATCCATTTTCTTTCCTGAACCTAAAATGAGGGAAAAAGGATGCTCCAGACCTTGGATGTCCAGAGAGAACTTGGGTATTATCTTGATCAAACTAAATCTTTCAGATTTTTGGATCAATTGTTAAATTCTTGTGATGGTAAGAAGCAGGGACAGCATGTGTTTAAACGGACTATTTCCAAATGGTTGTCTATGGCTATTTTTTGTCATACAGATTGTAACAAAAATTCCAGGCAGGGTCATGACCCATTCTACAAAGTCCTTGGCTTCTTCTGTGACTTTTTGGAAAGGTTTGGATGCTAGAAGTACTCTAGAAGCTGCTGTTTGGTCCTCTGTATGTACTTCCACAAAGCACGGTAAGCTTGATTCCTTGTCTAAGTCAAGCTCAAGCTTTTCTAGGACCATTCTCCAGGGTCTCCTAGATTCTTTTCCTTCCTCCCCTAAATGTAGTTCACTAAGGTAATCCACTCATATAGCTTAAAGTACTGCAGCAGTGATCAATATAATGAATATAATACAGCTGTGGAACTAAACTTACCACAACAGTAGAAGTTCGAATGATCACTGTTGCAGTTGCCACTACCTCCCTCCATCTCCTTGTTTTTTATGTGCTTTTTATGCCAAGATGTGGATATTTATGTGGGTTTTTTTTTGTTGTTCTTAGCATTGTCCTGTCAGGGCTCCACCTCCCACTCTCTGCTGGCAGGAAAGCTCTGAAGGGCTTCATGCCCAACCGTGTCTTTTAGTCAGCTCACTTCAGCTCAGCTCAAGCTGCTTGACAGCTTGGGTGCATGGAAGGCACCTTCAAGCTTTGAAAAATGGCTGTTATATTGTTGGCAGGATATAAACTATATATATATATATATATATATATATATATATATATATATATATATATCTAAGGCTACTGCAGCAGTGATCATTTGAATATCTACTGTTATGTTAAGTTCAACTTGCACAGCTGTACTTTTTTACAGTGGTCACATTTTCCTCCTAGAGTAAAATTTTGTTCAGCCAAGTGATTCTCTGAATATGTCGGCTGAATAAATGGGGAGCTACTGACATTTCATTAGAAAGTTCATGGATAATTAGCAGTATGCACTCCCCTGAACTGTGGCATAACCATGCATCTCTGACCACGTGACCACTGTCTGGCCGAGGCCTCTGTGAGGGGTAATGCTCAGCAGTAGAGTGGCCTCTTATAAGGAAAGAATTAGAGCAATAGGGAAATGTCTGAGCTAAGGGTTTCCCATCTCATTAAGTCTTTCTGAATCCTAGTCCATGTCATTTTCAAACCTGGAGTGAAATATGAGCACTTCTACTGCAGATTCATAGATTAGTACTAGGCCAACTGTCCTTGTGGACTATGTTAAGCCTAGCCAATTACCCAGTATGACAATCAGACCTTGCACCTTATGTCTCTAAGGTAAATACCTTAACCATTATGCTGCCCTCCCACCCCTTTTTAGCTATTAATGTCTGAATTCTACTGTAAGGCAGAGATGCTGAGTAAAAATAGTTTCTAGTGAAATATTGAGACGCACCCTCATTTATTCAGGTCAAATATGAGCAAAACTGTATTGGACTGTTCAAAATATTTTAGCTCGCAGCAACATCACATTCTTGCTAAGTTAGTGGCTGGAATGTCTTTTATGACTGCTGCTTCAAGCAATTTGCCATTGAAAATTAGGTCTCTCTGAAAGCAAAGAAAACCTTTTATTGTTCATACAATGGCTATAGCATTTAAACTGCTTAGCATTTCACTATGTGCTTTTGAAAACATGCTTCCATTACAAAGCAGTTGCCGTATAACTTACTCTTACATTTCCGATGAAAATTGAGCAAACATTTTTCATGTTCTTAATGCATTTTATTTGCTAACTTGGAAAGGGATCTGGTCCTCTTCAAATCCTTTTCAAGTACTATCCAGGACATAAACACACATTATATATATATATATATATATATATATATATATATATATATATATATATATATATATATATATATATATATATATATATATATATATATATATATATATATATATATAATGTGTGTGTGTGTGTGTGTATGATTAATTTAGTGTAACCAGTCAACCAGAATGTTTCTGGAAGGTGGGAGAAAACTGGCATACCCAGAAAACATGTGTAGATATGGGGAAAATATGGAAAACTCCGCATAGAGAGGATCCAGGGGTCTTTACTGAGCCATGGATTATAAGTTGATTATAAGTAAAAGTTCTGAACCCATCCTTTGAATTTCCTTAAAGCATGTTAAACACTGTTCAGTTTGCTACTACTGGCCAAAATCGTTGTCCTTCAACTTTATGTTTACCTTTGATCACTTCCCCACATTGGTGTGATTGTGGAGTTTGTTTTATTAAATGAGGAGGGTCAGGGCACTAAGCTTTCTACATGGGTGGTTGAGGGTGTGATATTCCTCATTGCAATTTCAAACAAACAAACAAACAAACATTTGTACATGATTTTGGGGAAATAGTAAACTTATTTGCCTTCTTAATTCTGTATTATTTGTGTGTCTTCTTATTTTGCTTCTTCAGCAAGCTCAAGTAACAAGAATCCTTTCAAACTTTAAAGGTATAAAAACATCAAATGTATTTCCTGTTTTTGCCCTGCTAATTATCCATTGTAGATGGCAGAGGATAAACTAAGCTGAAGATTTAATATAGCTGCAGAATGGTGGCTGTATGCTAAGCAATGTAGTGCTTTAAGGGCCCATAAAAACAACACACACACACACACACACACACACACACACACACACACACACACACACACACACACACATTCTTGTAAGTAAGGAACTATCTTCTCTACTTTCATTAATTCTTTGTCCTTTAGGTAGAAGAGTGAATAAGTGGATGTATTTTGCGAGGGCGCGCACACGTGTGTGTGTGTGTGTGTCTGTGTGTGTGTGTGTGTGTGTGTTTGTGTGTGTGTGTGTGTGTGTGTGTGTGTGTGTGTGTGTGTGTGTGTGTGTGTGTGTGTGTGCGTGTGTGTGCATGTACATAAGTCTTAATACATTTTTACCAGTTTGTGATGATGACTACATGTGTGAATAAACTTTATTTACATGAAAAGTGCCACATTATTCTCTTTCCTACTATCCTGCTGCAGTCACTCCTTAGATTTATGATCTGTGGAAGACTACGAAGAAAACTAGTTAGATACAGAAGATCTCATGTATTCAAAATATACATTTAAAAAACTTTGGGATGTACAGTGAATACATTATTTGCACTTGACTCATTTCAAGTTTCTTAGCTATGACAAGTATGTTTCAAAGTGACTTTTCTAACATATTTTTTGCATGAATTAACTTCAAAATGTCATAAAATGAAAAAAAAAAAGACGCAAGGTGGGGACTAGAAGCAAGAAATCTTCAGATGGCTACCAGGAATTATTTTTGGATAATGAGACCTGAAAATTAACATTCTGTAACATCTGGGCAAGCTATGCTTATAGCAAAGACAGAATTTTCTCCAAGAAGTCTGTTTGCATATATGACAATAACAAAATTAAGCCTAAAGCATTTATCACAGTTCAAAGGCTCTGACAGCAGTACGTTGAGTGTTATCTTTAATGGAAGGCATAATTTCTATGACTACATACTTTTAACTGGCAGAAGGAGACTTTAGGCCTTTTGTGCTTGTATCTCTGTGTGCCTGTCTGGCTTTGCAGCCAACACCTAACACCCTATGGTGGTTCCACCCCATCCCTTCTGTCTGTAGCATTATACCCACTTAAATGCACCTGCTGGTTTTGTCTTATGGTCTGTCTAGTTAGGAGGTTGGCATAATGGTTAAAGAGTTTACCTCATAGACACAAGGTCCAGGATTTGATTCTCACATGGTGTAATTAGATATGCTTAAAATGGTCCCCAAGGGCAGTTAGTCTAGTACTAATCTGATCTATGTATACCCAGGTCAGAATTTTATTCTGGTTATGTATCCCCTTTCTGTGACGACATGTTTTGTTTACAAACATTTTACAAGGTTATGTATTTAATTTCCCTTTTCTTTTATGCTGTTAAAGAAGCACTGTTATATTTGCAATGTATTCTCGAGGATTCTGTGAAGTACATGAAAATGTATAGACTTTTTAAATCAGTGCTTTAAAATACTTTGTTTAGAAACTGAATATAGATTTAATATGTATTGTTGGCATTGCCGGTTGTTAATGATATTACCTGCTGCTTTGCTTGTTTTACATTAGTCACAGCATTTGACATGTATCACAAGAGTTGCTTATACTTCTGTCTACTTTTGGATATATTAATGTAGCACACTATTCAATTGCAACTGTGTTTTCTCTATGTTGAAAGCGTAATTGGAACAGAATCGGATAAGCAGTATGCTATCATAAAACAGTTTGCATGAGTCAAAATACATGGGTAAGTATGCATTCCAATACTGTGAAGATATATTGTTATGAGGAAGTCTAAGATATCATTAGATTCCAAACTGCTACTGACTTTGCAGAGGAATGTGCGAAGACTAAACAGCACTGATAAAATGTGCTAGTTGGTTCATCTGCAGGCAAAAAAAAAATCAACAAACAGGGCATGAAAAAATAAAGTATCCAATAAGTATGCTTTTTAAGAAATGTCCATAAAAAATCTACATTTAAGACAAGGATCTATTTAAGACTAGACACTATAATGCATCTTGGGTAGCTATGGGATGAGAATGCTTCAGTTCTGTAGCTGGACACTAGGATTATGTTTGATATGCTTTTTTACCATGTTGTGCATAATCTATCAGTACAAAAAACTAATATCAGACAATTATTGTCCTGCTATGTTCCCTTGTACCCTGGACCTACTCCCTTTAATCTCAGATATTTATACTGCCCTAACATCAAGCTTTCCTTAGTATAGCTTATTATTTATTTATTTTACATCGGTTGACCGGGACAATCTGACAGGATACATGTCCATTTTCAGCAGAGGCCCAGGGAGAAAGCTCCAGACTTCATAATACATACATACTATGAAATACTATTTCATATTTACATATAAATCAGGTTTTACAATTTCCAAACAGAATTACATTCATTAAAAGGATCAAAACATAACTCGGCCGCACAAGTTAATACAAAGCAATTAGGTTATTACCTATAAATAAATAAATAAATATCCATTATTACTCATTCTGCCAGCTCCACCCCCATCCACCAAATCTCAGATATGGGGAAAGGTGTTTCTTCATTTTGTTCAGTCATTTCTGTTTGAAATGACAACAGTGAGGCAATTTTAGTCCCTTCATCTCTGTAGAGACCCTTGTTACATTGGTCCTTACTTACATGAAGATCAGGCCGCTGTTAATCATTCTGAGTTTGAAGCCTAAATATACAAGGACTATCTAGATACTCCAATGAGAACTGTCTCATTTCCACACCCTTCTGCCCACTAAGATGCAGTTTTATGTTTTTAGACATTGTAAATGGGTACATATTTTAATCACAATTTATTTGTATGTATTTATTTTATCAGTTAGGTGAGCTGGCCCTCTTGAGTACTTTTTCATTCATGACCCAGTTATAAGAAAAAATGAATGAAATACAAATAATAAGTATATATACATGAATAGTATTAAATGACACCACAATTACAGGCAGTATCTTCATAACATTTGTCAACAAACTAAGAAATGGCACTAGCTGAACTCTACCATCTTCCTTACTTCTGAGGCTTTGTCTGCCTCTTTGCATCAGTGCGCTATGAAAAGCAGAACTATTCCACTAGGAAAAAAAGAAAAAGAAAAAAGCCTGAGTCATAGAGGGTTATTCAAAAAAGGCAGAATGAGCTGCAGATGGTCTGCTGTCTTAGTTTGGGGAGGATAGTGGTTAATGCTATCACTACAGTGCTCTAAATGGAGGATCTGTGAATTACTTGCAGGGGGATAGTAACAGCATATTCGGTGTAGCCAGATACATTTTGTATAAGGAATATGTGTAGTAACACAAGCATGTATGCTATGCTTGATGCATTGCATACTGACATGGGGTAGGGTATTATGACCCTATGTGACACAAATGGCACATAGTTTATTTCCAAAAACAATATAGCCTTATTAATCTAATTTAAAAACCCTTACCTCTGCATATCTAGAAAGCTTTGTACGGGAACTGAATGACTTGCTTACACCTTTGCGACTTAATGACCTTAGTAAAGGGAATGCTGGCTCTGTTTTAGATTAAACACCCAAGTACTGACATGAGCTATGGCTTAGTATGCCATCCCCTCATTGTCCTCCTAGATAATTTTTTCCCAAGAACTTAGGCACATATAAATTCAATATTTTATCATATCACCTCTTCCACATTAAATGTGATGACCTAAGCTTCTCTTCAGATGCCTACACAATCTTCAGAACTTTCCAGAACCAGGTCACGGCCCTGGAAAATGCATAAACCATGTCCTGTACTGCAGACCACATGGCTAGATTTATGGTATATATTTGCTCAGATCTCCTTGTGATTTTGAAAGCTAGAAGCTGCATTCAGGCTATTTGCAGGATTACTGAATGTCTAATTGATGCACGCACGTGTGACTAGCACATGGTCTCCTGACTAGCCTACAGACACAGAAGCAGGGTATCTTCTTCTTCCAACACCACTGGCACAGGGTTGTTGGCTTAGCCTGGAAACTTGAGAATTTACTTGTGGATTGTGAAGCCTAACTATCATAAGGACTGTTGTCTTTTAGACGGGGCAGGATGTGGCACTGTTCTACTAACTAATGGAAAAAAAAATAGGAGCACACATTGCTTTACAATTTGAAAGGTGTAACACACTTAGCGCTGTCACCAGATGGTGGCCAGAAGCAAAGTGTTCATTTTATCCTGTAATGACTTTAAAAGCTATTATACACAGCACTGTATTTGTTGTCTGCATGTGTGTTGGGGGCAAGGCAAAGTGTATTACAGCTTTTAAAGGCATTAATGGCTTGTGATGCTGCTTTGTGGTGTGAACCATTTCTGCTCTAGTGTAAGACTGGAGCTTATCAACAGGCCACAGGCAGTTGTTACACTATACTTAGGGTTGGCATACTGGTTAAGGTGATTACCTTACAGACACATAGAACAGGGTTTTATTCACTTCTTTGGGAAGTGTGGCTAGGCTTAAAAAAGGCTCCCTGGGTTCATTAGCATAATAATCACTTATGAACCTATTACAGGAGGCAAAGAGCATTATAGCATATATCTATCTGCAGGTTGGAGATGGTGTAATGGTTAAGGTGTTTACTTTACACAAGGTACAGAGTTTGATTCGTACAGTGAGAAGCATGGCTAGGCTTAAAAAGGCCACATGAGGTCATTAGTGCAGTAATCACTTACGAACATAGTTTGTTATGCACTTTTTTACATTAGAAAGGCATATAACAAGCTTGAAGTCATGGAGTGCCATGATTATGCCCTGAATTCAGGAAAAAAAGTTAAGACAATAGCAGAATCCAGTGAATATGAATAATGCAAAAAAAATCAATTTACTTTTAATATGTAGAATTTGCTGACCTTGGTGTAATCACCAAAGAAAATCTTAGAATGGATCATCATGTGAAGAAACTTTGCTGTGAGGCACTAGAAAATGTAACATTTATGTACACATTTATTTATATATGTAGCATCTAAAAAATCATCAGTGGTACTTCCCCTATATAATTCTGTGGGAAGGTATAAATAAGAACATGGGATCTCAGTATGATCACACCTAGAAAGGAATATGTAATTTATTCTACTATAATAATAGCTCTTTTCTGTATCTTAACTTAGATCTAGAGGGAAGCACCAAAAAAGCCAGAGGACTGATGAACTGAAATTACCAGGAAAGAGAGGTTTACACCTCTATTATCCATCACACAAGATGCTTTTATAAAATGGTCATTTAGGTTTAAAAATGTGTAAAACAACTTATGAGCTAAAACACACAAATACACAGCTGTGCAAAGTATAATAAGAAAGGGAAATAAAACAACTGGCAATAAACCATGACTATACTAATTGAGCAAGTTTCTTGTATATAAACATATGTTGCTTTTATTTGGTGTGTAAGTCCTTAGAAAGTACTTATGGCAAGGTGCTATGGTTTTCTGTATGTATTTATTAAATTACATTTGATTACAAGGAAATTCTGACTCGGTAGGTGCTTATTTTCAATGGAGGCCCCAGGAGAAAAGCTCCAAAGTATTACATAAACATTTCAAGAACAATAATTTTACCGTCTTTTAAAAACAATGCAAAAGCTTCTGCAGTTTAAATAATTATAGCAAATTAGATATTACGTGAAAACATTGGTTAAGAATAGATGCAACTTATATGACAACGATTTGATATTTAGAGAAATTTTAGCCAGTTTACAGAGAAATTAAAGGTAAGATAGTATAATACAGATAGAAATTGCAATATGAAGTGTGAAAAAAACAGGGTTATGGCATATTAGGAGAGTTGGGGAGAAAAATGGATTGAAGTAAGGCAGTGAGTGATGAGGAGAGAGTAAGGATGTTTAAGGTATGAATAGGTACTCATTCATATTTAGGGATGTAGATTATCCTAGGGTTGAACAAGAACAGAGACAGATTTGGCTAGTAAGTCTTTCAAAATGGTTTTAAAGGACTGGAGGGAGGGTACTGACCCTAAGGATACATGTAATGAGTCCTAGGCTTTAGCAACATAGAATGAGTACAGGCCATGCACAGCAGATTAGGAGTTTTAGTCAATGGATTGTAATGAAAGAATGGGAACATAGTTGTGTAGAATGATATTTAGTGCTGGACAAGCAGATGGATGTTAGATAATTTTACAGGTGGTAGGAAGCTATGTATATGTTTTAAAAATAAAATAAGTTGGATTTACTAATCATGGTTTATTATTTTATTTAGTAGTCATTATACAGTTAAAAGAAATTAATCATCTAATTGGGTATTAGATTCATGGAACAGACTCCCAAATTATATTAAAACTACAGCTTACTTAAACCAGTTCAGGAACTGTAGACAGTTATATGCAGACAGCAAAACCTTTTATACTGGGTTGTACAAGCAAAATGGAATTTCCAGTTCCCTGCATGTATGCATGCAAGTGTTTTACATGTATGTATGCATATACTTGCATGGGTATATTCAGTCTTGCATTCCTTAGACTTGCTACAGTTGTTCTAAGCACTCTAACATGGCCTCCAGTTACGATTCCCTTGACTTATATATTGATAACATGATTGGCTGGTGACTTCAAAGCAAGGTGAGGTTGCATGAGGCAGCTGAATATGTGAGATTAACTGGAATGTTATGCTATTATGTTGATGATGCATTAGGTGGGACTAACAGCCAGAATGCTTAGTTTTACATAAGTAATAAGTTGTATACCACTATGCAAGTAAAAACACCACAACAATTGCATGCATGCAATAAGTAGTCCTTATCTATTTTTCTAATTTTTTTATTTCCAGGGCGGGCAAGTGAACTGATTTTGAAACTTTTTAAAGCCACATTCTTTGTCACAAGGGCAAGGGCATGTGCAGAGTAGCCATCCAGCTAGCCTGATTTTGGAAGTTAGGAAGAAGCTACAGAACATCCTTTCAGATATGGAGAACATACAGATTCCACACAGTCAACAACCAGAGGTTAAGACTGAGCCCAGCATCTGTCTGGCAGAAAACTTAACACTGAGCTATCATGCTGCCCTTATATAGTAAGAATGTATTGCTTGCTAACAATTTATAGTAGCAAGTAATGTACACCTACTCCCCTTGCAGCTACACTTCTTGAAAAAACTCCTCATACAAACTGAGACAGTACTCAGAAGACACACCAACTCTCCTTACCCATAGAACCAAACTCTGCAAGAGTGCATGTGCTTTCTCCTCTCTGGCACCTACTCTTTGGCAAGCTCTCCCCACCTTTAAAAAGGAAATCAACACTTATTTCAAATTCAGAATGCAACTCCAAAAGCACTTCTTTAACCAAGCCAAATGCTCCTGCTTCAACAGAGGACATGTCACCTAACCTATCTCCTTTCCAAGTTTCTTCTCCTGTTTCAAGATTTACTGAAAACTGGCCCACTTTAGAAACTAATATAACATATATATATATATATATATATATATATATATATATATATATATATATATATAAATATAATTTGTTAACCGGGAATGTCTGACTGAGCATGAGTCCTTTTTCAGCGGAGGCCCGGGGAGAACTGCTCCACAAAAAAGAAGTGATACAAAATAGTCAGTAGTCAAGCTTGTACAGTGATTATACAAAGCTTTACAATATAACTGTAAAGTACTGAAGTAATATTGCCAACAAACAGTCATGTATAAAATTAAGGTACAATATAGGTTAGTCTGTAATAGGATACAATTGTAGAGATAAAGGAAGTTAATATGAAGGTTAGAAGAAACAGATAAGTACTTAGATAAACAATGTAAGGGTGAGGTAATGAAGGAAATAGTAAAGAGGGAAGAGAGGTGGGTAGGGTTTAGGCAGATTTAGGCAGGGGCAGATCCAGGAGTGCCACAGATTTTCTTTTAGTGCTGTTTTAAGTTCATTAGTTGTTGTTGTGTCTTTCGGTTTTTGCCGGTCAGGGGTCGCCACAGCAGAACTCCGGTCCACTAATGATTGGCAGTTGATTTTTACGTACCAAGTTGCCAGCCCTGACGCACAACCTTCAACGAACATACACCCATTCACGCATGTCTCCACGCAGAAGACGCTCTAGCTGAGAATCGAACCGGACAGCGTCTTACTATGAGACAACAACGCTACCGCAGCACCACCACCAGATAATTCTTAGTTTGTTCCAAATAAGGGCAACTGAGTAACTATATAAATGTTGACCAAATGCTGTTTTATACATTCATACAATATATATATATATATATATATATATATATATATATATATATATATATATATATATTACATTACATTCTGTTTGATTGTACATTGAACTATGCTTGTTTGCTAGACTGTATATATACTGTTTTTTCTATGTTACTAATCTTAACTACTCAGTTATTGCTTACATTCTGTATCTTTTGTTGTGAAATGTTTTGTATTTCACCCAGACCAAACCTGAAATTGGTCAGTACTAAAAAGTGCACTACTCCTGTAAACAAATGAAACCAACTAAATACATAAATATTTCTATTGCAAAGTTTTGGAATAGAATTTGAAGAAAATGACTACACACAAAATAGAGCTAACAACCGCTTGATAAAATCTCTGAATTGCTTTCCTTTTTCTTATATCTTTAGCTGCAAAATTTTTAAATAGAAGAGTAACATAATGTTTTTTTTTCGGTTCCTGTGTAAACCTTAACATAAAACTAGATCCCTGCCCAGCATTAGTCCTATCATTTTGAATAACTGTTTTGTATGAGACACTACAGAATTCCACAGTGACAAACATTGTATTATTTTATAACAAAACTGTTATAACAGTTTTGTCATATGACTAGGGCAGATGTGTGCATTATACCAATATTTTTGGCCTGCTCTGTAGTTCAGACAGATGTCAATGCATGAGCACATGAAGAAGACAGTAGAGACTAGATTAGTCTGATGTTGTTTCTGGTAGCTGCCAAAAATCTAGCATCATGAAAACTTAACTGCAAAACATTAAATTTATAAATTCAAATTAGAATCATAAAGGCAGAAAGGAAAGGAAAGAGAGACAAAACATAAAGCTGATAGTGATAATGTGCAGAGAGGGCGATAATCTGAGTGACTGTGTAAAACTATAAAGCTAAGTTGTATATTCTGTTGATATTTCTGGCAAGCCCACTACATTTACAATAAGTTGCTAACCAGTTAGATACTAAAATGGTGGCTACAAAATAAATTTAAGCTGCTGTGATGAAAGAAGTTGATTCAGCTCTGCGCTATTAAATGAGGAAAAGGTCACCATATTAATTTCCAGCAGTTCATTGTCCGTCTGTTATTTGGTGATGAATCATGCAACGCATCTTTATCTGTCTAACAGTATCAGCTCTTCTTAATTTGTAGAGACAGACAGACAGACAGAAAAACGCAGAGACAGCCATAACATTGTTTGTACTCATATGGCCTTTCTGATGAGCAGTATTCATATCTCAAGGTTTCTTGCAAGTAACTGGGGCATAGGTAAATGAATCATTACAATACATTAACAGTGTGTGTCTGGAAAGTTTGACATTTGTGTTCTGTTGTACTTAACCAGTGAAAGACATCTGCAGGCAAATGCATTACAAATTCCAAAGGGAAGAAGTTAGATATGGAGATCCTGAATCATTTTTAACATAATTCAAGTATCCTGCTAGCATGTGAATTATGACTGGTGGTAAGGATGCCAGGTCCCCTCCTACCTTTAATTTACCTTTTATACAGGTGTAAGACATTGTGAATAAGAAGTAGGGGAACCTGTATCATTGTGATTTTAGCAAGCAGGTCACTCTGTACCTTACCAGTCTAAATAGGAAATGGCAGATAGAAGGAGCCGCTTTTGCATTTACACCAGGAAGGAGCATGATATAAGTTATGTCTGTGTTTACTGCCATGGAAAGGAGATGCTGGTAACCAGCCCAGCTAGACTGAATCAGCTTATCTCTGAAGCAGATGACTACTGACTGGAAGCTGTTAAAGAACAAATTTCAATCAATAAATAAATAAACTAAGTAAATAAGACCACTATTTGGATTTTGTGGATTTACCTGATCCTGTGATCTCTCTCCTGTCTTGCTACAGGAGACTTGAAGTATTCCTATTCTTACCTGTTCCCAACATATGCCATTTATCACAGCCAGGGTACTTTTGAAGAACCCATGATATAATCTTGTTTAGTATAGACTGGCAGCTGTGTACTGGTATGGACTGTATCCTTGAAGAGTTGGGCAGTCTCACAAGGTATGCATAATGACCAGTAACCTATGTATAGTTCATGACACTGACCGGTAGTTCACCTATAGCCCAGAACAATAATGCAAAACAAATTATTCACACTGACCAGTTTTTGTTTTTCTTTCGGCTTTTCCAAGTTAGGGGTCACCACAGCAGAACTCCGATCCACTAATGATTGGCAGTAGATTTTTTTATGGGTGCCAGCTTGACGCACAACCTTCAATAAAGGCACACCCATTCTACGCATGTCTTTTGAACGTCACTCGACCACAGGGAGGACATGCAGACTCCACACAGAAGGCGCTCCAGCCAAGAATCGAACAGGAGAACCTCTTGTTGTGAGGTAACAACGCTACCGCTGCACCACTGTGGCTAACTGACCAGTATGCTATCTAAAATGCAGGACAAACTATGCACTCTGACCAGTACCTACTGATGGTGTACTCCATATTATGCACACTTACCATTTACTACTGATGCTTAACCTGAAGGTCAGATTATACCAACTGTCCAGTACCTAGAGATGCCACAGTACAAACTAATGCGATGATCTGTAGTTACTGATACTGTAGCAGTAGTATTGTGTGTATGCCAGTTTCAGAGCTACTGTACTCCTTAGGACTATGTGCCCTAGATGCCATCACTGCATGTCATGGTACAGGTGACCTAACATGAACACTGATTTATTATTTATTTCCCTTTGTTAACCAAGTAGGTGGTCTGCAGCAAAAGACCCTTTTTAGCCATGACCCAGACTATAAAGGTAGATACAGTTACACAAACAACACCATAAGAAACAAATTATACACTTAACATGAGATATTAAGCATACGTTCATGAAGAAAAACATAAAATATTAAACAGTGACCCCCAACAGTAGAACATGCCAGAGATATTAAAGCTATTGCATGATCAGAATTGTAAATGCTTAAAAAGTGACTGCAATAATAAAGAGTGCCATTAAATAGAAGGTATGAAGTACAAAATGATCAGTATATATAACATCTTGGGAATCATAAGAGAGCAAGTACAGTATATGAATATAATACCCTATGGAAAAGGGTGCCAGGCTGAAATTCAATGCACCAATGATAAGAGGTGAAAAGTGCAATCACAAACCAAAGATTAATTTAGTGTGTGTTTTAAGATCAGGATTGCATGACTACAGTTGTGTCTCCCTATTCTGAGGAACAGTGGTGTCAAAGTTAATATATTTAAGTATCGGGGTATGGGGTGCAGGGAAACATGCTTGGAAATTCTTACAGTGAATATTGATTTTTGCTGTTTCACTAATGAATTGCTTTGAATGAATTGTACTTTTTTATCACACTTTTTAGTATCAGTCAATTAGTATGCCAAATTTATTTTGTGAATGCAAAAACCTGCACATTTTTCAGCACTGCTGCTACAGATTGTGAAGCACACAGCAGCACTTGTTTGTACTAGTGACTGTGTCTTATAATTTAATTGCATCAGAAATTACCACACTTCATTGTTACCTGAAGGGGTGCAATCTGCAAAGCAATACTGAAGTAGTGGAGATACTGACAAAATGCCCACTTGCATCATCAATGCTTATGCAATACATGCAAGAGTCAGACTAAAGAATGCATAAATTTCAGTTTCAGTCACAGACATTCATCACATACCCTGATGGTGAAGTGGCTATCATCTATGAATCATGCAATTTTGTGAGCCAACACCTTTATCCCATAGAAGCATACGTGGAGTGTTCTGTACATTTCACAGATGAGGACTAGTTTTACTCAGGTGCACATTTTACCTTTAATACATCAGTAAATGTGGATGCAAGGCAAAGTCAAGGGGAGTTTAATATGGAGTGTTTGCAACATTCTGCTGCAGCTAACAGATACTATGGAACTGTTGTTTCAACAGCAGCCATAGCAAATGGTATACTGTGGAAAATAACTTTTTATTTTTACTTATTGATGTGAGTTCAACTGCAACGCAACAGAATTAAAGGAAAGTAATAATAATAATAATAATAATAATAATAATAATAATAATATTGTGCAAGTATTTTAGGAAACACCAAAGAAAAAACAGTACTTATGGCTCTGTAATGACTTTAGGAATAAAAATACCCCCCCCCCCACAGTATCACAAATGTGGACAGAAAGAGTCCATGTTGAATTGTCACCAGTGCTGGCACCATGTAGACAGGCTCAAGTTATCATCTCGTTATATTAGCTACACAAGGATCTCACACATTCAGGTATATTACATACAGCCTTCTGTTCACAACAGCCTTTTAATCCCATTTAAATAAGTGTCACTGGCAAAGATCTCTTACATTATGCAACATTATTATCTCTACAAAGTCATGGGAACTAACTGAAAGTCATCGGATAGAGTGTGTTTCCTGGTACTGAATGGTCATAATAGGTGCAGGACCTGTCATATGCAGGTAGTATAAGGCAGGACAGGTAAATGTTGTTTACAGCACTATGTGTTAGAGCCTAACAGAGATTCATCAGTGTTATCATTTGGAAGTGCAGGACCGAACATGAATGCAGTTTGACCATATTGCTATGTCATGCAAAGTGTTTCAAGTATGTGCATTTGTTGCTAGTTTAATCATTTGGGTCATGCCTGAAACTGTTAAAAATGAGTATTTGCATTAATAAAACCTGTTGTACCTGTTGCAGTAAATTCAAATATAGTCTCATGCTATAGTGTAGGTAATGTTGTCTTTGTTTCAAGCTGAATCAATTTCAGGTAGTGATTTGCTCTTCAAATTTCCTTGTTTCTCAATGGGGATTAAAGCCATGAATTGAAGTTGACATATGTAGGCACAAGTTTGATGAGGAAGTGCATAGTGCTAGTTTGTGACAGGCAGTGCAGGGTATCCTGCTGTATTACTAATGACCCATATTATTGATTGCACTATAGCAGGAACATGAATCACAAACTGTGCTACAGATCACTGCAGAATGCATGGGCAGATCCAGTACAGATCCAGGGGCCAGCCGCCTGGTGTGGCATTAAAAATGAAAAAAAATGCTCCACTAACTTCTAGCATCAGCTCAGAAGACTTAAGCAACTTTAGAAGACATCTGTCTGAAAGCCTGTCTCTGTTGTATCAGCCTGCAAAGCCCATCTGGTAAGTGGGATATTTATTTTAGCACAACTGCAGAAGAAAGACCTCAGACCTTTGAGGACTGCAGGAAATGTAGCTTTGTGATTGGACTTAGTTGATTTTTAGCATTGATGAGACCCATGCAGAGAAGTTGTGAGTGACCACATCAGGAAATAGAGTGAGCAGAATACAGGATATGTAGCTTTGGACCTTTTTGACCAATTGATTTAGAAGCAAGAGAATGGACCCAACAAGAGGGGAAACAGGGCCAAAGTTTTGCAGAACCTGTGTGTGTTTTGCAACTTCTGCCACCGTACTTCACTCAGCAAAGATTTGATTGCCCTCACTATGGATTACAGTGTTGATATAGATTTGGAATCCAGGGTGCAGAAAGGTAAGGCAACTCAATGGGGGGTTACAATTAGCCAGTAACACCAGTCATTAGAGTGTCAGTTATTTTTACTGAGAAGTATATATTTTTATTCACTCTCTGATTAAGTGACTTTCTCAAAGTCACACAGTAAGCAAATGGAGCTAGAAAGAATCAAACACTGTACCACTGAATACAGGAAACAGCTCATTAAGAATTTAGGGCCTTAGTCCAATGCTCTAACTGGCAGACTTTCCTTAACATTTTCATTTTCTGATAAATCCCTGAGGATGACAGACAGTCAATAACGCTAGTCAATAGAGTTTCATAACGGTTGTTCAGAAAATGCATTTCAACTGAATGAGAGTTGTCTGGCATTTATGGCTCTGAGCTATTAACAAGCTGCTTGCTGTAGTCAAAAGTGATTCTTTCCATCTCCATCTGCCTACTCTGTGCCTTTGAGCACGTCACTCACAACAGTGCTCTTGCGTCATCCCTGAAAAAGAGACACTTTGTACTATGAGTTTATCTGGTTCTGTGAGTTTATCTGGTTAGTAAACAGATAAATGAAACCGGTATTTAAAGTTTGAGCCTGAAGAGGGACACTTGCATCCATTTGGCTGTCCAAAACTGTTAGCAAATGCATTGCACATTTGTCTTGTGACTTTCTGCACCTTTCTCATAGATACTGATGAGTGATTCACTATATGCAGTTTTACTATAAGTCCCAGAACATGTCTTGTAGTTTAATGGATTACCAGATGCATTTTCAATTAATGTAAGTTTCAAGAGAAGAGCTATTTATCGTTGCTCATGCTAAGTCTGTTTTTAGTATGAGACTGTTTTGATTTGATTAGCAAATGGCTGTCAGTGTTTTACTGTAAATTTTGAAATAACACTTTTAAATCTTGGCAATCACTGTAGAAGTAAAAAAATAAATAAATAAAAGAAACAGCATGTGCTCTTATAGGTCTGAACAGTGTCTTATGGTACTTGTGAAGAGATAGCCAAGTAATGGGCTATAGGTATAGTTGGGGGGGGTAGTGCATTACCCTGCCTAAGGCCCTATTTGACTGTGATACAACTCTGACAGAATGGAACCACTGCACTGAGTGTGTCATGCTTTTCTTGAAGTATCACTGACTGACTGTATGGTGTTGTTACCTAAAGAGCCATGATGAATGAATAGCTGCTGCCATGTAGGCAGTGGTATACATGGTAAACTAATTTATCTGTGGCTGGACAGAATACCATTTAATAATTTAGGACAGAGAAGGTACAAAAAAGAAACATTCTGTATTATTGTTTCTTTATATAATTACACCCATTACCATAGTCATGCTTTAAAAATACCCACAGAAACACCATGCTCATTATTTGCATCACTTTTGTTTATCTCAGCTGGGGTAATTTTCATATGTATATTTGCATGACCAGTTACAGAAGAAACCCAGGGAAAACAGCCCTTATAGACGACAATGAAAAACATTCACATAGCAAAAAAAGTAAATTAACAGACACACAAAACAATATGATAATGCTGAGTATATTATTTGGTACATTTGTTTTGTCGACAATATTTTTATGTTGTGGGGTGGTACTGTTGATGATTTAAATAACTTTATGGTCTTTATACACAGTACAACACCTTTCTTAAAATGTACATGTGTGCATTCTCCTGAGCGTTTAGAATTTCTAGATGTGAGATTAGATGAGTCAGATTTTGATAATCTTTCAACCAGTTTATATAGTAAACCTACACGGCGGAATGCCCTTTTACATAAAAGAAGTATGCATCCCAGGCATATAACTAGAAATATGCTCAAAGGACAGGTTTATAGAGTACTTAGACTTCATAATGATGACTCAGTTACACAGATGGTCCTTAAAACCTTAAAAGTGGAGTTTTTAGAAAGAGGCTGTCAGGAATTAGAGATAGATACTTGTATTTCTGAGGCATGGATGCAGAGACATGATAGATGCAAGCCATATTTTAAAGCAACTACAGATACTCGTTACACAACGACAACAGGAATCTACTAGTGACATCTTTAGACTGCCACTACAATACTCCTGTGACATAAACCAATATTGTGACATCATAAAAGATAACTGGAAGATACTCAAGAATATACCTGAATTAAGAGACAAGATAGGGAATACCCCACATTTCTCTTTCAGAAATAATAAATCCCTTAAACAACATCTTTGTTATAAGTCAACTGTATATCACAAGGGGAGTATAGAGTCTAGTAGAATAGGTACATTTCCTTGTAGATGTCGTTCAGCATGTAAATTTATTTATACTTGTTTATCTTATACACATCCATTTCTAGGTTTTACTATTAACATTGATTTCTATGCTGATTGTAAAACTTGTAACCTAGCATATTTCAGCTTTTGTCAGTCATGTCATGTATTTTACGTCCGCAAGACGAACAGACCATTTAAGGACTGAGTTCTTGAACATCAGAGAGATATAAAAAATAAAAAAAGATAGTAATGCTCTAGCTGTACATATTATGAATCATGACTCTACACATTTTTTTAGGTTCTTTGTTCTACAAGTTCTAGATACATGTTTGAGAGGAGGTGTTTTAAAAAATCATACTGAAACTATTGAAGAAAAATGGATTTTACCACTTAATGCTGAAAAATCACCTGGTCTGAATGGAGTTTCTTTATTGAAACCATTTTTAAAGGACGTCAGCTTAGGCATAAATAGGCTTATTTAGCCATGGGATGTTATTTTCTAAGTAGTTTATGTATATATTTTATATTTTGTAAGCAGTTTTACTGATGCATTTTTATATACTAATTTTAACATGTGACATCATTAGTATGCATTTTCTTATTGGTCACATTTCTATATTTAAATGTTGAGTGCTTTAATTAATGTTTTCTGATGAAGCAGTGTGTTCATCGCGAAAGCGCTTACCTTAATCTTTTTGTTTGGATTTTTGTTTATTAAAGTTCCTGGATTTCAGTATTGTTGGTTTGATATTTCATTTTTATACTTTTGTAACTTCGTTTGTGATACCGACCTTTAGTTTACTTCCGTTTTTATTCCTGGCACTGTATTATGGTCCCATGTGATCAACCAGCATTGAGCATTCTTGACACTTTGGGTAGCGAAGGTCAGTTTTATATCCTATTAGCCATGCGTTCATCTGTGATTTCCTGGAAACAGTCCAGTGAAGCAGTCCACCATGTGACAAGCCTAGACATTCTGAGTTGTAATTTACAAACATGATGTGTTATATACTTCATATGGGAAGGCATGGTAGTATGAGGAATTATTTTAATTACACTGCTGTCAATATGATGACTCAGTGACCCACCTATGCTGTGAATTCCACGCTGCTGCCACTAAAAAACAATCAAAGTGATGTTTAAATAATTCTCTTGTAGCCCCATACCTCACATATAGATGCTAGATGCATTGGAATTGCAAACAGTGCAATTGATTTACTTCAACAGGATACAAATCACAGAAAAGTAAAACAAAAATGCAACTTTGCTAAGGAGACTATAGTAAACATTATTCCATCTCAGCCCTTACTATTCCTTCCTTGCTTTTTTTTTACTTTTCCTTTCCTTACGTTATCTGACTTCTCCTTATTCCCCTTCCTTTTAACATAATCAAGGTATACATTTTCTATTCATATCTTCAAAATTAACTATACTTCCTGTCAAAACTTCTGAACTATTAGTTCTCTTTCAAGTTTTTTTACAAATTTCTTTTATTTGAAATTATTACTGAAATTAATACATTAATTAAAAAATATTTAGAAAAAAACAACAGATTATGCTATACAGAGTACAGTAATATCAGATTATATAGAAAACAATTTGCAGATATAACTGCAGAAACACAAACATAATAAAACTATGTAAATCTATACATAGACTATAAGCCATGCTAGATAATAGACACATTATAACATTCGTTACTGTGTAAAGGGAAAAAAGTGAATTCAACTAATGATAAATAAGTTTGGTATAAGAATTTGCTAAGGAAGTTTTATGGCTTGAGAAAGCAAAAATATACACTGAATGATGTGTAAAAAACAAAACAGTAGAAGTAGTAAATGAATTCATATATATAAGGCAGTATTTACACATTAATTCATGTTAATGGTTATCTTATCTATGAAATGATATCAAGATGCTTTCCTAACATTCTGTGAAGAATGAGGTATTTTTCTTTTTGTGAAGAATAATTTAAAGATAAATTAGTACAATTCAACCAATTTTGAGTAATATATAGTTTGATTAGCATAAAAATATTAAAATATATGCATCTTTATGTGAATAGTTTTTTGAGAAATATTAAGAAAATCAAAATTTCTCATGATAGTTTTGTCATGGAAACCCATCTCACTAAGTTTATTATTTAGCAAATTCCACAAATGAGTTGTATATTTACAACTCCAAAAATATGGATTAGGTCTGCATTGTCAATACCATATGATATGAATAATGGAGATGAAGTTGGAAAAATGGTAGTTAATTCAGAAGGAGACTAGTAAGCATTGTTTAAAATCATAAATCATGCATAAAATAATTTTTGAGTAATATATATTTAATATTAAATTGTATTAATTTGATTATTTCCTTATTTGTAGGAAGAAAATCAATTTTTTCCAGTAATTTGAAAAAAAATGAAATTATTTGTATATCTGAGTATGGAAGCACATTTATTAGAAATAGATATAGGTTTATTATTCACTTTATAGGGTCAGAGTTGATTAAATGAATTAGTATCTATCAGATTTGGACTAAACACTGGAAATACTTTGGGCCGGAATCCAGCGCATTATGTTGATTTCAACAAGAAACTTACAGGTAACTTTGTAGTATGCTAATATAGGGCAAGAAACTCAGAATACCTCAGCAGACAACAGAGTACTATATTTCCAATGGCATATTATACAAATGCAAAAGTAATCCGTAAGTATAAGAAACAGTTGTCCAATAACATTGTACATTACCAAACAAATGGAAAGATATCACAAATCAAGAATCCTGATAGTTGTTTAAAAAGATAACAAAATCTGTAACATAACTTTACAGACAACTACAGAATGTTGCTAAATCTGTAGTGGTAACCCAAAACACACACACACATTAAAAATGTAAAGCATCCCAAACTAATCAGCCTGGCAATCACAACAGATATTTGCAGGAGTGTACACAGAAATGTATTAGACAATCACTGATTTGTCCATATGTCATCCACTCATCCACTAACTTATAATATCTGCACCAAAGCTGCAAGGCTATTTCTAATACATATATATTCACATCAGACATTACATTAAAATCACAAACAACTATGGATATCTACATAAAACTTGTATCATAAAAAAATATTTACTTGAATTTATTGATTCTTATGGAATCAGTACATTTCCTAATAGAAAAAATAAAGGTGCAGGGCATTCACGGCCACTTCACCAAAGCTAACGGTTGCTAACACTGGCTTGGGACCTGTGTGGGGTACGCAAGTAATGCACAAACGCAAGGAAAGTGGAAGATAGAAGAGAAGATGTGGGGTATGGGTGAAGAAGAGAGACAAAAAAGAGGAATGCTAGAACAGGAAAATCTGAGGGAAGGTCAGAGGGGCAAGGATGATATTTTTTTGTTTGGAATAAGCCCATTTTTGTATTTTTTTTAAAGAATGGAAGGAAAGGTAAACACATGCAGAGAGGAGGTGAAGGTAAAGGTAAGCACAGCGGGTATACCTATAGAACAAATAGCACAATACATGACAGACAAAGGTTGGAAAAAAACAGTATTGACAGGTGAGTTACACAGACAACACACTGCACAACACAGGCAATGGGAAGTTGTCTAACAGGGTGTGGATGCATACCAGCAAGTGTGGAATTCAGAAAAAAAATCTACCTATACACTATCATGTTAACACATGTTGCATAATGTGTGACAGTCATACCTGGATGTGTTTGACCAATGGTACATGTGTGTTCCAGGGTAATAAAGTAGGATCACAGTACACATTAAATAAATATACATATCAGCAGTGCAGGTGCCACATCATGGATGAGCAAATGCAGTTCAAGCAATGGTACATATCTCCAGAGGACATAAACAAACATATGACCATGCATGTTAAATGCAAACAACCAAACACAGTGCCAAACAAAAGTGCTGTAGAAGATCAGCCAAGGCTGCTGCATATGCAAATAGGTGTATACAACCAAATGAGTATGGTACATACATATACCATGTCAAAGGCAACACACAGGTATACATGTGTATGTATGTGTGTGTCAGTGGCATTAATGGAATGTACATGAAAGCAAGGTCAATCCACATACATGCACCAGTGACATGTAATAATATGTTAAAAAAATCTAACGGGAGAGAATATTTAATATAGCAGGTTGTGCACATGAATATGAGAAAACGACACTGAGTAACACACAGGTAGAATGAGAATAAGGATGTACTGCAAGCATTAGCCAGCAACTTGTGTGCAGATGTCTCACAATGTAAAATGCAAAAAATAAAAGTATAACCAAATACTATGAAATGTAAAAAGAATCCAGGCCACCTTAATGAGGCAATAAAGTCTTTATATCAAAACCACAAATACAAATATGAGTGCTTTCGTCTACAAGCTAGACTTCATCAGATAAAAACATACACATCTGCTACCCATTGCTTAAATAGCATTTCCCATGAATGTTGTCCAATTAACATTTAAAGAGAACACATTCAGAAATTCAGAAATAGAAGTCATTACATTATATAGTTCCTAAAATAACACTCGAACAGTGTGTTTAAACCAAATACTTTTGTCAAAAAATAATAATAAATAAAAAATCTTATAGAACTACAAAAATATATACATAGATGTACCAACCTCATTCACCATATAAATATAATACTATTATTAATATGTGTTTTTTATCAAAACGTTTGCTCAAGACATCAATACATCCCATATATAAATTTCACAACAAACAAATTGTAAGATGAATGTGTATTTTACAATAGAAAAAAATTTACTTTTTTTGTGTACTGCAAAACATGAACAAAACCATTCAGATATTTTCTGCCTTAGATATTAAAACAGGCTTAATGGTTACATATTCATTTAATCCAGGTGTAATAAAGGACTTTAATCTCAGCTGCCATTTCAATTCTTTACCTAGCAGAGCATTTGTGATATCTCCACCCTTAAAGTTGTTTTCTGTGATAGAATCAGTAATACCAAATTTAAAACCATTGTATGAAGGGCATACCAAAGAATGCTTGTATAAGGCACTCGTCTCTTTCCCTGTTCTTATATCATATTGGTGCTCATACATTCTATCTTTGAGTGCCCTCTCAGTTTTTCCTATATAGAATGCATGGCATCCATCACATTTAGCCATATATACAATCATCCTGGTTTTACAATTTCCTTTTCGAAATCTGACAACACTATTTAAACCATTTTTTAACCTGATCCATGTTTCTCTAAAAATCATATTACATAAACTACAATTACCACAAGAAGTGGTAGCTTTAGAAAAAAATTTTTGTCTCTCTCCTTGCTCAAATATTCTCTTCTCCAGTTTTATATGTAAAAAAAGGTTTAGACCCTACAATATCATATATCTCCTTATTTATCTTCAGTGTGTTCCAATTATTTCTGATTATGTTGGTAAATGATTCAGAAAACATATTGTATTCCAAAACACAAGCTCCATAGAAATTTTTACCTTTCTTTCCTCTTTTTGTTACCTTGGGTAATGTTTTTCCCAATAATGCCACATATTTACTTCCCCAACCTCCATACACTTCATCTAATGTTTCAGTAACCATTTCCACAGGTTACCCCCTTTCCAAAAAATTTTTACCCAAAAATATAAACTCATGAATCAAGTCATCAAAGTGAGAAGTCATTCTGGCTACTCTGACAGCTTGCCCTTTGATGAGACTTCTCTTTTGTACCTGTGGGTGATGACTAGTATAATGCAAGCAGCTGTTGCACCAAGTGTCCTTGCGATATATTTTTGATCTGAAACCATTAGATGTTTTTATAACAGTAGTGTCTAAATAATTTATGCTATTTGCATTCCATATATGTGTGAAAATAAGAAATGAGGTGCTGTTATTGATGTACATTCACAGAATTAGTGCGAAGCAGCACATATAATCCACCCCTACACCCTGTTTTGTTAATGTTTGAAAAAATTGTTACAGAAGAGATTTATGAAGAATATGCTAGTAATAAGTGAAAGGCAGGACATTCTAATTTGATGACTGATGAATTGGACTTATTAGAAGATTTGGTAGTCCAGGGTAGTTGCCGCATTATGAAACCGGATAAGGGGGGTGGGGTTGTATTGTTTGGTGTGGAGGAATACAACAATGCAATTATGAATATTTTGTTGGATATTTCTACATATTCACCAGTTTCAAAAAAACAGATTAGTATAGCATATAGGAGAATAGATTCTTTGTTGGAGGAATACTTGTTGGATAACAGGATAGATGGTAAAACTTATAATTATTTAAGACAGAAGTATCCTGCTATACCATGCTTTTTTGGCGTACCAAAAATTCACAAATCTATCAGAGAACCACCTTTTAGACCTATAGTGTCACCTAAAAATTCTAAGACTCACCCTCTTGCAGTGTTCATGAACAACTATACAAAAGAAATTGTGGTTAAAACTTCTCATCTTATAAAAGATTCATGGGAATTTTTAAGTAAATTAACCAAAGATGCATGGACAGAGAGTTGTAGCTTTCTGACCATAGATATCAAATATCTTTTTACCAGTATTCCTAGGTTAGAAGGACATTAATATTTTGGAGAAAGTCTTTATAAGTATTCCACTCTTTCCAAAGATAAGATCTTGTTAATTTTGGAACTTATGGAAGTGATACTAGACAACAACTATATCAGCTTCCAGGGGGAATATTATCAACAAATGTGTGGTGTGGCTATGGGGGCAGCTTGTGTCCCCGTTTATGCCAATTTAGTTTTACTTGAATGGGAAAACAGGTATATATTTCACAGTCACTTCTATAAGTACATAAGGCTTTACTTGAGTTTCCTTGACGATATTTTTATATTCTGGGATGGAACTCAGGACATTTTAGGACAATTTATGGATTGCATCAATAACAGCACCTCATTTCTTATTTTCACACATATATGGAATGCAAATAGCATAAATTATTTAGACACTACTGTTATAAAAACATCTAATGGTTTCAGATCAAAAATATATCGCAAGGACACTTGGTGCAACAGTTACTTGCATTATACTAGTCATCACCCACAGGTACAAAAGAGAAGTCTCATCAAAGGGCAAGCTGTCAGAGTAGCCAGAATGACTTCTGACTTCGATGACTTGATTCATGAGTTTATATTTTTGGGTAAAAATTTTTTGGAAAGGGGGTACCCTGTGGAAATGGTTACTGAAACATTAGATGAAGTGTATGGAGGTTGGGGAAGTAAATATGTGGCATTATTGGGAAAACATTACCCAAGGTAAGAAAAAGAGGAAAGGAAGGTAAAAATTTCTATGGAGCTTGTGTTTTGGAATACAATATGTTTTCTGAATCATTTACCAACATAATCAGAAATAATTGGAACACACTGAAGATAAATAAGGAGATATATGATGTTGTAGGGTCTAAACTTTTTTTTACATATAAAACTGGAAAAAAATTCAACAGAATATTTGAGCAAGGAGAGAGACAACAAAATGTTTCTAAAGCTACCACTTCTTGTGGTAATTGTAGTTTATGTAATATGATTTTTAGAGAAACATGGATCAGGTTAAACAATGGTTTAAATAGTGTTGTCAGGTTTCGAAAAGGAAATTGTAAAACCAGGATGATTGTATATATGGCTAAATGTGATGGATGCCATGCATTCTATATAGGAAAAACTGAGAGGGCACTCAAAGATGGAATGTATGAGCACCAATATGATATAAGAACAGGGAAAGGACGAGTGCCTTATACAAGCATTCTTTGGTATGCCCTTCATATAATGGTTTTAAATTTGGTATTATTGATTCTATCACAGAAAACAACTTTAAGGGTGGAGATATCAAAAATGCTCTGCTAGGTAAAGAATTGAAATGGCAGCTGAGATTAAAGTCCTTTATTACACCTGGATTACATGAATATGTAACCATTAAGCCTGTTTTAATATCTAAGGCAGAAAATATCTGAATGGTTTTGTTCATGTTTTGCAGTACACAAAAAAAGTTATTTTTTTCTATTGTAAAATACACATTCATCTTACAATTTGTTTGTTGTGAAATTTATATATGGGATTTATTGATGTCTTGAGCAAACGTTTTGATAAAAAACACACATTAATAATAGTATTATATTTATATGGTGAATGAAGTTGGTACATCTATGTATATATTTTTGTAGTTCTATAAGATTTTTTATTTTTTATCATTTTTTGACAAAGGTATTTGGTTTAAACACACTGTTCGAGTGTTATTTTAGGAACTGTGTTTTAGGAACTGTATAATGTAATGACTTCTATTTATGAATTTATGAATGTGTTCTCTTTAAATGTTAATTGGCCAACATTCAGGGGAAATGCTATTTACACATCTGCTACCCATTGCTTATGTTTTTATCTGATGAAGTCTAGCTTGTAGACAAAAGCGCTCATATTTGTATTTGTGGTTTTGATATAAAGACTTTATTGTCTCATTAAGGTGGCCTGGATTCTTTTTACATTTCACAATGTAAAATGCCCATACATTTGGCACATGTTCACCATCTCAGATTAATAACTGACAATGGACAGTAGTTTTGATAGAGGCAAACATACCTACAATAAAGACTAGGGACATATTAAAGCGGTAGGGAGGTGGACAACCTGGGACTATGCCATAGTAAAACAAGACATAGTAAAGTGACACAATGCAAATGCACATATAAAGCAGACAGAGTGCTGTAGAAGATTCACAAACATCCATTTAAACAAATTGAAAATGTATGCAAATGGACAGATGGACTGTTGATGTCTACAAAACTGGACATGTATAAAACACACATACATAGTAATGTGCAAACATATCACATCAACATGCATAGGTAACCAAGTTAAAAATGTCAGTCACATACTCATATACTGTCATGCAAATGTCACATAAAGAAATGCATGTGTTTGTTAACCACACTGCTTATTCTAGAGCAGAGGATACCCACCTGAGCATCATTATAGCACATTTGAAGTACATCACTTGTCAAAGCTACCTATCTGTGTCAGTATGCATCTGCCTATGTGCACGCATATTTACAATCATTATGTATACAACAATTTATGGAAGGTGTACACCAATATCAGTACATCATGGGTGTAAAAATGCTACACACAACAAACATATAATGTACTGTGAAAGAATGTGCTATATGTAACATTGTGTACGTGCTATATGTAACATTGTGTACAAATTAATGTTGCCTTGCTCTTTGATGCAGTCAAATAAGGAGGATTGTACATACATAGGATATACCTGTATCTGATCCCACATGGCATCAGTATTGCCAAGCCATGACACAAGACCTCATCATGACAGTGGGACATCATGACAACTGTCATCCAAAACCATGTGGAATGACAGGTCTGTTTGTTGCATATACCTGATATGAAAAAACAGACATCAAAGGCATATGACAATGTTAGTGTTGGACTATGGACAGCATATGTTGTCTGTCAGTCATCCCAGTACAACACATGTTTACAGGCTGCCTGCTGTAGCACAATGAACAGCTTAACTGCCACAATGCATGGACAGTTGATTGTGTGTGAACAGTGTAATGTACACATTGAAACCACAATAAATGTCACATGATAATAATACATAAGCATAACAGATACATGGTATGCATGCACAACAGTGCATATACAGTCCAAGCAATTAAATTTCAATCACCATTTTGGCAGCAGAACATAAGTGGAGCACACAGACAATACCTACCGACTGGAGGGACCAAGCTGGTGTGGATCAGACTTCTGAATGATCTCATGAGCTATCATCCTGAATGAATCCTGCATAGCTTGTGCCATCTCACTGAAGAAGTTCCCCATCATGTCCCTCAAGTGTATTTGGAACACATCAGTAATTACCTCCATGATCTCCTCCTGAAAATCATCTTTGTCATGGCCATGGGGATGTCTCATCCATGGTGGAGGCAGGATGGCTTGAGCAGGTCCACATCTAGGCTTCTCCTCCTCATCATCATGACCACCCTCTTTGAATGACTGAGGCAGTGGCCTTGCACATGCATGTCATCATCTTCAGATTGATGAACACTCTTAGATACTATGCCCTGTTAAGATTAACTGCAAACCATAACAGAAAATAATGTCTATCACCCAGAACTATTCCATGAAAAATGAAGCACAACACAATATTGTTATGATGATAATTTACACAGGGACTGAGACACAGCCATTATGGGCAGAGTTAGTCATAGCCTGATATGTCATACTAATAAAAAGGACAACAGTATTCTTTCCTGGTCAATTCTATATGTTTAGACACATATACACCAGTCATTAGCATTGTAAAAATGTAACAATAGCCAGCAAACATATTTTACTGTCTGCATTCAATGATGTATATGAGTGGACACAAAATGCAATTGTATCAATGATGAGAAAGATATTGGAGATGATTGTGGACAATTGGCACAACATATGACAACCTTCTGAACAGGTAACATGATATTTGGCTGAACACAAATCAATATGATGAGTACACTAAAGATAATGTGATATCCTCAACCAAAACAACTGTACAGATATCAGAATGTAATATGTCTGTTAATAGTAGTACTGAATGCCTACAACTGCATGCATTCTCTTCCAAAACAATCAGGAATCAGAAGGCCTGCAAATCAATATTTTTGGAATATGATTGCCATTTATGACCTGCCACTATTAAATGGGTACCTGCCCTGGTATCAGTTAACCTAGGATATAGCAGCCTTTTTATTCAAAAAAGTTAAAAACAATGCAAGTGTTTTTATACAGAAAAAATACCAATGCTAACCTCCAGGGTGTGCTCATTATGAACTGCTGCTATTAAATGAATATCTACTCAAATGTCAGTCAACCTAAGCTATAGCAGTGTTTTTACAAACACACACATGTTATGCGAGACAAGTATAATACCAAAGCTGAACTGAAGGCTATGCCACACAGCCTACAAACAGCTATGCTACAATGGCAGACATCCATTCACTCTGTGAAAAGACAGGCTGTGCACACAAAATCAGACATCAGAAAACACAGGAAAACACACAAGCGTACAAACCCTACCTTCCATCATAAGCAATAATCACAGCACTTAAACTTATATGTAAACCATTTATCTTATAACCTGTGTGTCATATATATACAACATACTGTTCCTATGTTGTGGATGTATTTCTAAAAAATGTGAGCTAACAAAATGGATCAAAAAATATAAAAGTCTTCTATACTACAAGTTTTATACACAGTTGTAATGACAGCTACCATTTGCTGATTTCAATTACCTTACTGATGCATGATGGGTATTCCTACATGCTAATCAATAAACATGTAGTTTTGAAAATTACAGGCCTGAAAACAGTGTAATTTGCATCTCAGTTTTGTTGAAATATTCAACATACATTTCTCCATCCACAGCTCTTCAAGCGTACCTCTCAACTGTACGGATTTTCACAAATTCCCCAGATTTTTGCCTCATATTTTTGGTCTGCTCCTCATAAAAACTGTGTTTTTGACAAAGCACTGGGATGATCTAAGGATTAAAGTCACTAACTAACGACATGCATTTGAGTTTCAGACTTCATATCTTTTAGAAAATGCCTGCTAACACAAATCCTGTTATTCTGATACGTTGCGAGGGAAACCACCAAAAAACCAGCAATACTGTGCTATCTTCTCTCACAACAAACGAGGAAACACAGTATTGTGCGACTGCCAGAACTTTAATTAAACATAGAAGTGCAGGAAATAAACATGAATATACGTTGTACATAAAACATTGAGTTAAGCGCTTTCACCTAATCCATCATAGGCTTCTTCAGAACTCAATCAAACTTTTTAATACACCATTATAAATAAACTTTTTGGCGCCAATTTTACTGAGTGAGCTCAGATTTAAAGTGCCACTGTCATTAAAATTTGTTTTAAATAAAATACAACTAATTCATACAACTTTACCTTCATAATACATTACTTCATTCTACAATTGTGAACATAAGTAAATATTATATATTGCCTAAAATTAAAGCTTATAATTGCCCTTCCATATAAAACATGTTGTAGTGCATTCTACTAATAATCACAGTTAAAATCTGTATACACTTTCTGCCTAATAATAATAATGACTGATTCTAATGTACTAATGTAACAACATGGATAGTATGAAGATAAATGTTAAAATTGATTTAGTATGTCAAAATTGAAAATAAGAAGAAAAAAACAATAAATGTTAAAAACATAAGTATATAAATATATAATATAACATTATAAATACAACAATTCAGTGCTCAACAATTTAAAAACTATTTGGACTCTATTTTAACTCTGTTTGTATATCTCTATGCAGGACCCATGATATATTAAATTAAGTTCATAATTAACCAATATTAACTGTACAAAGGAAGTGTGCTAACATATATATATGCTATATATGAAAAAATATTTTTCATATAATATTTTGCTTAAAATTATATCTACTGATTAAAATTTTGTTACAACATGTAGTAAGTATACTTGAATCATGTTGTGTTATGAAAATTTGTTTAAAAAATATATTGATATAAAAAATATTAATATAAAAACTGTTGAATATAAAAACTGTTGATGGGTTATGATTTCATAAGAATATAATACCGATATTGGTATGTGTTAACATTAAGCTAAAACCTTAACCCAATAAGGGTTTAATAGCAATGGTATCGTTTAATCCTGGAATTGTAGCAGCGTCTGTGTATAATTGCCACCAAACTTCTCTATAACTTAGTCGTCCTTTTATATTGCCCCCCTTCCAATCACAAGTGATATGTTCTATAATAGCGAATTTGAAATTGTGTAGGTCTCCTTCACTCTCAATGTGTCTATACAATGCGTTGTTACAATCTTTTTTCCGAATACAATATAAGTGGTCATATATTCTTTTTTTGAAGGCCCTCTCTGTCTTCCCAATATAATATGCAGGGCACATTTCACATCTAGCAATATAGACCACATACGTAGTGTTGCAGTTCCCCTTCTCACACCTAATTGTTGTCTTGTTGATGTTATCTAGAGTGATTTTGGTATGACTCATAATGTATCTACACTGATTGCAATTGCCACATTTGCCAGTGTATTTTTCTTTTGCATTGCAAGTGTTTATTCCTTTTTTGCTATCAACGTTCCAACCCATGGTGTTTGAAGTGTACCCACTTTCAAGAATTCTTTTCAAATTGTATGACATTCTGTGAACAAACAATGGTCTTTCTCCTACTATTCGTGAAATTTCAGGATTAGTTGTAAAAATACTCCAATGTTTGTACAAAATTTCTTTCACCATACTGGCATATGGTGTATATGGTAAAATGTATGCCATTTTGTATCCTTCTGTTTGTTTGTCTACTGTCTCATTAGTTGCTTGCAATATTGTTCCTAATATTGGAAAATATTTAGTCTCCCTTTGAGATGTCACATATTGTCTAACATCCTGTAACATGATTTTGCTGTACTTCCTATCCATGAACAATCTAGTAATATACTCAAACTCCAATATCATGTCCTCTTGTCTGGATGTCATTCTGGCTGCTCTAATGAGTTGCCCCTTAAAAATATTTCTCAACATCTTTTTAGGGTGATTGCTGTCATATTGTAAATAATCGTTTGAGAAGGTACTCTTCCTATGTATTTTTGATTTAAATCCTTTTACATCTTTCAAAACAATTGTATCTAGATATGGCAAACCTTCTTTGTTAGATTCATGGGTAAATTTCAAAAAATCACTACTATTGTTAATAAAAGTGAAGAAGTCATTTAGTTCATCTCTATTTCCTTTCCACAAGATATAGATGTCGTCCAAAAATCTTGTGTAGTGGGAAATTAGGGAGAAATGTTTGCTCTTAAATAAGATTTCCTCTTCCCAATATAACATAACAAGGTTTGCATAAATCGGAGCACTAGCCGACCCCATAGCCACTCCCTTGCTTTGTTTGTAATACTCTCCCTCAAACGATATAAAATTGTTTTCCAAAACTAAGGACATGCAGTCCATGATGAGACAGATTTTATCCCAGTTAAAATCAGTGTATTTTCTAATGCTTGCACAAAACATTTGCAAACCTTCTTCGCTAGGTATACATGAAAACAAATCAATGACGTCTATAGTCACATAAATTGGATCACTTGTGATGTTGTCTATAGGGTATTTTCTTAAGAAATCCCAGGAATCTTTCAGTAAATGGGGGATATTTTTGTAAATATCTTTTAACCATACATCTACTAGTTTACCTAGTGGAAATGTTTTTGATTTTGTGCCTGACACAATAGGTCTGAATGGGGGGTTGTCTTGATCTTTATGTATTTTGGGTATACCTACCAAGGTCGCAGTAATTGGATATGGCACCTTTAGAAAGTTATATATATCATTGTTAATTCTATTGTCTATCCAGAACTCTTCCAAGTATGAACTGATCCTCTGATAGGCAATATTTATTTCATTCAAAGAAATTGTGGTATAATTGCCTGTTTCTGTCAAAATGGCATGAATTTTGGATAGGTATTCCAATTGATCATATATAACTATCCCACCCCCCTTATCAGGCTTCATAATGCGTATACTTTTGTTCTCCTTCAAATTCTGTAACTCCTTTCTCTCTTCTATAGACAAATTGTCTCTCACTTTAATATTCTTAGATGTGTTCTTTAGCTTATAAATGTCTCTTTGTACTTGTTTTTCAAATAGTTCTACTACAGTGTTCGTGTATGGAACAAAAGTACTTTTGGGTTTTAACAAATAACTATCCCCCTCTGCACTGGGTTTACTTTTCTTTTTGTTCTGAAACATGATAGATAAATTTAATTTGCGGGTAAACATTTTGGTTTCTATCAGATGATCAACTAACCCAAATTTCGGGGTAGGAATGAATTTCATACCCTTAGATAGTAGTTTATAATGAACATCTTCCACCTCAAAATTAGTATAATTGTAAATTTTGAAGTCACTTAGTTCATTTGTTTTGTAATTGTGGTCACAATTGTTCTTTTCTATAACCACTTCGCTATCATTTATGTAATTGAATGTTAATTCCATTTGTTCCCCTTGTGAAACTCTGGTCTCACATCCTGGGGGTAATAATTTCTCCTCCCCTTGAATTCTACTTTCTTCCAATACTGCGGATTCCAATTCCTTCGAAAATTCTGTTTGTATCCTTCATCTTCATCATACCATTCATGTTCTCTCTCATCTCCATGTGCCCCCCCTACTGTTTTGTTCCCACTCTGTTGTCTGTAGAACCAGTCCTCGTGTTCGTTAGGCCCTTTGGTTCTGTTACCCCTATCATTGTTCCATCTATATGCCCTTTTGTCCCTATACTGTGTAATATCTCTGTTAATTTTTTTACACTTCCTTTCATGTATAATATTAGATTTCTTTTCCACAATAGAAAACTGTTTGCTATACAAGTTGTTCCATTCATCAAATAGTAAATCACTTTTAATTTCTGCATTCAATGTTTCTACCTCATTGATTAGTTGTACTAAAAGTTCATCATTGTACTTAATTATCATGTTCATAAACTTGAATCCACATTGGTCAAAAAAATCATTGAAATCATCCATTACTGTTTCTTTAATATCTACTCCTAATGGTATTTTGAAAAAGCGAAGTCCCATTGGGACTATTTTCAAACTTATACATTTATTTAAATAAGCATTTTCTATTTTAATATTGTCAAGCTTACACATAATATCTCCCATCTTATGAATCTTGTCCTTCAAAGCTAAATTGTTGTAATTTCTATTGTTTGGGGGTCTTTCTTTCCCCTTATTAACCTCATCAAACTTGCGTTCACTGATTATAAAATCATTCAAATAACATTTGTTACTGTAGTCGTCATTAGGCTTATTCGATAATCTAGAATGCAAAACAGTACCTTGATTAGCCTTACAAGTACCCACTGATTTGGCGTAGGTCTTTACAGGCTTAATATGTTTAGATTTAGTCCCAGTTCTTGCCACAAAATCGTCGTCTTCTTCAAAATCGTAAATAGAGAAATCGAAGGTAAATCCTGTAGAGTCCATTCGATTGCTGCCCGTGATATTCCTTGTCTGCTGTCCTGCTGGTAAGTCGATATCGGCGCTGTCCCCAGAAGGGTTGATGTGTTTAGAGAAAATTAACCCTTCAGAAAAACCATCCGGCGTTGAATTGAGCTGATTGTTGGAGCTGTTGGATAAATTGTGCTTTTGTAATGCTCCACATTCACCAACCTGTGCTTCAGAATCATGTCGAACGTTAGCGTTGGCGTTCCCTTTGGGCACGCCTTCTTTGTGTTTGCTAGATTTTCCAGAGCACATTTTGGCATTGTCTTTGTTGTTAGAAGCAGTATGCTCCTTACTGCTGCTGCAAGTGAATTTGTTACCATTGTGAACCGGATTGGTATCACAATTCCTGTTGGACGCCAGTTTTTTGAAATCATTTTCTACTTTGTGCATAAAAGAGGTAAGCGTGTGCACTAAGTGTTTTAATTCACCTCTGATTTCCGCCAACTCTACCCCGTGGGTGCACTCGTTGGATCTGCAGGGTGCTGGATCTGCTGCTATTAAATGAATATCTACTCAAATGTCAGTCAACCTAAGCTATAGCAGTGTTTTTACAAACACACACATGTTATGCGAGACAAGTATAATACCAAAGCTGAACTGAAGGCTATGCCACACAGCCTACAAACAGCTATGCTACAATGGCAGACATCCATTCACTCTGTGAAAAGACAGGCTGTGCACACAAAATCAGACATCAGAAAACACAGGAAAACACACAAGCGTACAAACCCTACCTTCCATCATAAGCAATAATCACAGCACTTAAACTTATATGTAAACCATTTATCTTATAACCTGTGTGTCATATATATACAACATACTGTTCTTTATGTTGTGGATGTATTTCTAAAAAATGTGAGCTAACAAAATGGATCAAAAAATATAAAAGTCTTCTATACTACAAGTTTTATACACAGTTGTAATGACAGCTACCATTTGCTGATTTCAATTACCTTACTGATGCATGATGGGTATTCCTACATGCTAATCAATAAACATGTAGTTTTGAAAATTACAGGCCTGAAAACAGTGTAATTTGCATCTCAGTTTTGTTGAAATATTCAACATACATTTCTCCATCCACAGCTCTTCAAGCGTACCTCTCAACTGTACGGATTTTCACAAATTCCCCAGATTTTTGCCTCATATTTTTGGTCTGCTCCTCATAAAAACTGTGTTTTTGACAAAGCACTGGGATGATCTAAGGATTAAAGTCACTAACTAACGACATGCATTTGAGTTTCAGACTTCATATCTTTTAGAAAATGCCTGCTAACACAAATCCTGTTATTCGGGTAGCTTTCTATGTATATAAGAGCAATATTTAGACTGTGTCCTTATTTCTCAGACTTTGTCCAGATTTCTTGCTCTAAGAGGTTGAAAGTATGTCTTCAAGCCTATGCATCTGCTCTATGCACATTGCTCTGCTTTGACTGCGGTCCTTGCTGTCTGAAATAAAAAATAAATATTTAAAAATTATTAATTAAATAACAAGGATAAACATTTCATAACACACTTTGTAGACTGCTACTCTGAATGAAGAACCTTAGTTCAGCACAATACTCAGTTGACATTATAACCTTCAAGTGTTAACAACTTTGAGCACATGAGATTCAAGCTTGAAGCTGCAACTTACATTCAAACTTTAAACTTGAGACATATCTGCCTACATAACATCTAACACCTAACACATCTTAACTATAAAAGCATGTTTTCCGGGCATTGAAAAGAGTTGACATCATCCTGATGGGGAATGGCATACTAAGTGTGATCTTGGTTTAGGATTGCAAACTATGAACATGTGAAAAATAATAAAACAATGGCAGTCAAAAATAATGAAAAGCCTTATTTATTATTGTTAAGCTCTTTAAGTACTTATAACAATAATGTAAATGATGATGAGATCGATCTGTTAGAGTCAACTTATGATCTTGTTAATGATGTTGGTAATGATGTGCTTAATGAGAGAAAACCAGCAATAGTATTTAACACCATTAAAGACTTTAAGGTATATAATTTTTCTCAAACTAGTATTAATGAGGAAATGGTCAACTTATTGAGTAAGGGGCTCACCTTTGTTCCAACAAAAGGATCTAATCTGGCTGAACTGTTAAGTGATCTTAAAATGTTTTTACGTAAGCTCAACTTTAGAATTTTGTTTGGTGTTGATTGTAACTCTGTTAACAACACATCTCACAATCTGTTGCACATCCATGGCACATTCAACCCCCCCTCTACATCCGGTGCTTTACACTTATGAAAAAGTGTGTGAATAAGTGTGTGAACTAGATATTAGGTATACACTAAATAAGAGGAGGAAACATTGAAATCATAATTTAACAGCTAATGAGAAGGAAATATTAACATTTCTCATGCAACAAAATATAAGAATCATGAAGCCGGATAAGGAAGGGGGGCTGGTAATTATGGATGTGTTTGATTATAATGACAGAATTTCTGCTATATTAAATACAGATACATATCAGGAAATTAGTAAAAATGAGTTGAATGTAGCTTACAGAAGAATGCATATTATGTTGAATGACATGTTTCTTGAGAATAGGATAGATATTGATACTTATAATTATTTAAATATTATCTCTCTCACTGTTCCTAGCATTTTTGGAGCCCCAAAGGTACGTAAGAAAAAGAATGACCCTTCATTATGTCCCATAGTCGATGGACGTAATTCCATCACCTATACTTGTGCAACATTTCAGGATAACAGGCTAAAAAAGTTTTTATGTAATCAGACCCAAATCTGTAGAGACTCATGGCATTTTCTGGAGTTAATTAGGAATATCCAATATACAAAAGAAGTTTTGTTTCGAACTGTGGATATTAAAGATTTATTTTCAGTTATTCCCCATCAGGAGGGGGTGCAGACTATTGAAATGTTTCTGTTGGAACAGGGGGTACCACAGTTAGAAATTAATTATATATTGAGCTTTTTGATATAGTTCTTAGAAACAACTACATTCAGTTTAATGGCAAATATTTTTTGCAGCAAGTAATCATTGCCACGGGCTCACCATGTGGCACTATTTTTGCCAACATGGTAATGGCAGTTTGGGAAAGGCAGTTTGTATTTAACAGCATTTTTGATGAACATATCAGTTTATATCTACGTTACCTGGATGATATTTTTATTTTATGGAATGGTAACGATTTGGTCCTTCAAGAATTTTTGACTTACATTAACGAAACAACAACAACCTACTTGAAATTCATGTATGCGATGAATGATCAAGAAATTAATTATTTGGATGTGAACTTAAGTAAAGACCGGAACATGAAAAGATCTAAGGCTAAAATTCATAGAAAATCTACGTATTTGAATTTGTTTCTGCATTTTACTAGCACGCATCCCACCATCAGTAAAAGAGCAGTTGTTAAGGGCCAGTTTGTTCGGGCCGCAAGAATGGTAAGCCTGGACACTGATTTTTATACCGAATGTGAAGGGCTTATTAATATGTTCAAAAAAGAGGATATTCAGACTACATGTGCATGAATTATTTGATGAGGTCAAAGTAAAATGATTAAATGGGCATTTTGTACCTATTTTAAATTATAATGGAGGTGACCAGTTAATGCAAGTGAAGGGTGATCAATTGGATAGTTTTACAATATTTATAACGATTTTAGCATGCATTTTTAAGAAATTAAAATGATCATGTTAAAGAACCGGATAGTCATTGAAGATGATACACACATTAGGAATAAATTACTTGATGGATTTAGAATGGTAGCAAAGAGGGGTAATAATTTAAAGAATTTGCTCAAAAATGGTAATAGACAACAATCAACCATAAAAGGGATTATGAGTAGATGTGGTATGTGCAATTATTGTAAATATATTTATGATGGGCATTTTTTTGAAATAAAAGGAAAGCAATATAATGTGCAAGGCAGATATAATTGCAATTCTAAGAGTGTTGTTTATGTTGCCTTGTGCCAAACGTGCCCAGTATATTATATCGGTAAGACCACCAGAGCACTACAGGAAAGAATATATGAGCACATATATGCCATTAGAAAGGATGTACTTACCAATGCATTGGCTAAACATATACATGAGCATAATAATCATCGTTTTAAATTTTGTGTCATCCAACAAATTATGGAAAATGAAAGAGGTGGTCCTTGGGCTTTACAATTGGAAAAAGCTGAACTAGTTTGGCAGTTAAGTTTACATGCATATGCTTGGCCAGCTTTGAACGATTATTGCACAATCAATCAATAGTATTCTTAAATGAAAGGCACTCAATAGATAGAGCATGTTTATATGTATTATTAACAGTTTACCCATTTTTATTTTATTTTAGACAAATCATATTATAACATCATATTACATTTCAACAAGCAGTGCTGGTTATATTTATTAGGAAGTTTTGTTGGTTTAATTTAATTGTATTTACATGTTCATACTTTTTCATATTTTTATATATATTTTATATATGTATATATATATATATATATATATATATATATATATATATATATATATATATATATATATACGTATATTTATTTGATATATTTTTAAGCTGCAAAATGAGTTAATTATGGTAGATTTACATAATTTCCTGTTTATGAATGAATTTGGCGGCAAGTTTCAATTATTTAAAAGGTAGTGGTGTAGTGTCTGTGTAATGCCTGATGAAGATTGCTATTTTATGTAAACAAAAAGCACTTAATGATAATAAATAAGGCTTTTCATTATTTTTGACTGCTATTGTTTTATTATTTTTCATTAGTTAAACTATGAACATGTTTTGCTCATTCGGCTAAACTATTTTCAAATTACATTCATGTCAGCACTGTGTTCAGAGAAGTTAACAGTAATTGAGATAATCCATTCCTCATACAGTGTTGTAACATCCTGCTTGTGTTATCAGAACCAAACTTGCTGATATACATTATGGACTCAGAAAAGTATGTGTGAGGACCATTATTACTTAAAATTGCATATCACTAGTTAAATACTATCAAACTAGAAAGATTTCAAATCAATGTCCCAGGCCTCTTGAATTCTGAAATTCTAATCATCCACCTTCAACTAAACTCCAGAAAACGCATCATTATAATAGCTATTTACATATCCCCAGGTAACAACCCAGAGATTTTTGAAGACCTTCGTCACTGGTGTGCCTCAACTTTTAGTCCAGAAACAATAATAATGGGTAATTTCAACACGGACTGGTACACCTACTACTCAGAAAATCCCTCCTATTTTATTAACCTCCATGGTTTCTGTCAGACTATACAATCCACTTCCAGATTTGACAAACATAGCAAAAAAGAATCAATCCTAGACTTGACACTTACAAACAAACCCTCTCTCTGTTACCAATCTGGCTGTCTCCCTGACAGTCTAAAGTGATCACCTACCCACTTACCTTCTTAGGCACCACATTTGCCCTACTAAAAATATAATTTACAAACTTGTTCACAAGAAAAAACATTTCTCCCCTGAAGTCTTCAAATCCCTCCTGCAACAATATGATTGGTCCCCTATAATGTATTGGGACCTTGACTCGGCTGTTCGATATTTCAATGACAAATTCCTCAATATCCTAAACAACCTAGCTCCCCTTAGAAAGACCTGTTCTAACTCCCAAGCACATACCATAGATTACCAAAGACACAAAGCAGCTCCTCAAACACAGAGACAGAGCCTGGTCCCTATACCACAAGACAAAAAATCAAGGCTCCCTTTTTACCTACCTTCAGTTATGCAACCTAGCTAATAAAATAAAATCAGGCAGGAAAAAAGCTATACTATACAACAATGCAACAAAAACACCAAAACAAACCCCAGAAATTTTGGGGAGTCATCAAACAACTACTAAAGCCTAGACAGATCACAGCCCCAGCTCCAACCACAAAAAATTCCACAGATAGCATTGCCTCACAATGTACTTCAAACTTTATCAGCTCTATACGCTCCCTAGTAAAACTCAACAACAGCAAGATCCCCTACATCTATTCCTAATCAGTTAGACAGAACCCTCAATTACTTTTCAGTCAAACCAATTCAAACTAATACCATCAAAAAACAACTTTCCAAGCTTAAGCCCTCCTCATTAGTAGTTGATCAACTCCCCAATGAATTTCTGAAGATAGCAACAGATGCCATCTACTGCCCTATATCTCTCCTAATAAACCATTCCATTGCTAAGCAGTACATCCCCAAACTCTGGAAAGTCTCTTACATCATCCCTCTTCATAAAGGCGGCTCCTCTATTGAGTTCTCAAACTAGAGGCCAATTGCCCTCTTCCCTCCCATAGTCAAGATTCTTGAAAAATGCATACACAGACACCTCCTTGACTATCTACTAAGAAATAATCTCCTATCTGCAGCTCAACATTGCTTCAGACATAAACACAGTACAACTACTGCCATTGTTAGTTTTACAAACTCAGTCAACCAGCTTAGAAATGACAACCCGCTCATCTCGTCTTTCTTGATATGTCTAAGGCCATTGACACAGTATCCCACCAAAAGCTACTAAATGAGCCAGCTTCCTTAAACCCAACCCAGACAGTTCCCTTCTGGTTTCTCAGCTACTTAACTGACCACCAACAGGCAGTTAAGTGATAAAATGCACCCTCTACCCTATTACCGATCTTAGTAGGAGTACCCCAAGGCTCCATTCTTGGTCCATTGCTCTTCACCATATTCACCAACAGGATTAGCACAGCTAGACAGCATGCAACCATTGTTCAATACTCTGACAACTCCTCCCTCATATGTTCAGCTCCCTCCCTACCAGAACTCCTACAAACAACCCAACAATCTTTCCAAGACATTGAAAAATACCTCTCAGACTCTCAACTCATATACAGTCTAAATAAAACAAAGCTTATGCTTTTCACTAATAGCAAAGTTCCTGATAACTCTCCCCCCTTCACTGTCTACTTAGCCAATAAAACTAAAATTGAACCTGTCCAGCACACCAAACTCATTGTAGTCACAATTGACAACAACCTAAAATTTGACAAACACCTTGCTCTAACTATCAAAAAGGTCCACATTAAGCTAGCCTCACTATACAGAAAGCCATACCTAACCAAAGCCACTAGACATTCCATAGCTAGGACTCATTTACTTTCTACCCTTCTTATGCCTCACCAATATTCACTAATCTCAGAAAATCAGATTTAAACAAACTGGAGTTCTGCTATAACAAAATCACAAGATTCGCTACTAACCTGCCTTACAGATCACATCACCGCACAACACTTCATAAACTAAATTGGATTGAACTACCCAATCTCTTATCCCTCAACCAACTAACTTCCATTCATTCCATCTTCCTCCATCCAGACAACTGTCCAGCACTCAAGAGCTTAGTGCAGCCCTACTCAAATGGCAGGCCACTAAGATCCTCCAACAAACTACTACTCAAAGTAACTAAATCTAATAATTGTTATGGTAACTCTCTATTCTCTTGCATCCAGGGCCATTGCTTACCCCATCTCACTGCTAAAAAACAGATCCATTACAAAACACACCATTCCATCCTTGTGGAAAACCTCATATATCACCCCCCTTCACAAGGGTGGCCTCTCTACTGACCTCTCTAACTACCGACCCATTGCGATCCTGTCACCCCATCAAAGATTCTAGAAAGGTGCATCCATCACCAACTCCTCACCCATCAACTCTCCAACAACCTACTCTCCAAAACTCAACATGGATTCAACCATCCCACCACTGCCCCAGTTAACTTCACCAACACCATAAACACATACAGAAACCAAGGGAAACATTTCTCTGACACCATTCTGGACTTATCCAAAGCATTTGATACAGTTTCTCACAATAAACTCTTAACTTGTCTCTCCAAAGTCAACCTTAATAATCCCACCCTGCACTGGTTCAGTAGTTACCTAAACAACCACTCTCAGTCTGTCAAATAGCTCAACTCCCTATCCCCCCACTCCCTATCACATGTGGCGTACCTCAAGGCTCGATCCTTGACCCCCTTCTCTTTAACATCGTTACAAACCAACTCCACTTAGCAACCACAAAAGCTGATACTGTCCAATACGCTGATGACACAACCCTAATCTGCTCTGCATCCAACAACCATCTTCTACAAAGCAAAGCCCAAGAATCCTTCACAGAGATAGAAAACTGGCTAAATAATTACCAACTGATATTAGACCCCCAAAAAACACAACTAATGCTATTCCACCCAGCAAAGCCTAATGACCCCACCTTCTCCATACTCTCAGCCAAAAAGACCCTCATCACCCCAGTCTCAGAGGCCAAACTACTAGGTCTTACAATTGACCAGCAACTTAAATACAATAAACATATATCCCTAACTGTCTCTAAAGTTCACAAAAAGCTAGGATGCCTCTATTGCAGCAAAAACTTCCTAACCTCCGAGTCCAGAACTGCCATAGCCAGAACTCATCTCTTATCAACATTACTTTATGCATCCCCATTACTAACAAATCTAAATAAAACTGACCTAAACAAACTTTCCACATACTACAACAAAATAGCTAGGTTCACAACCAATGCTAAATCATGTGCTCACCACTTCCAATCCCTACATAAACTACACTAGCTAGAGTTTCCAAACTTACTACGTTACCACCAGCTCAATCTAGCACACCAAATACTATACCATCCTGATAAAACCCCTGCCCTAACTGGCCTTCTAAACTTCAAGAATTCTAACAGGGAACTACAATCCAGTAACAAAGCCCTGATTGAAGTTAGTCCATGTAAGAACAGGTCTGGGGAATCTCTATTACCTAATGAAGTTGCAAAAACAAGGACTACCCTGACTCCTGATCTCAGGTTACAAAATTGCACATCGACATTCAAAAACCTCCTTATGTCACACCTTTATGCCAAACATGTATGTAGCTGCAATGATCCTCCCTGAACCCTCACTCTACTGTAGGCTGTTATTCCCTGATGCCTCTGATGAATGCTGTACACTGACACTGTGCTCTACCTAGCTTACTTTTAAATATTGTAAATAATGTAAATATGTGTTTACTATGAAAACTAAATGTACATATACTGTACTTATGCTTACTCTACAAATGTGCTGTGATCGCATATCTGTACCATGACCTTGTATTGTTTTCAACTGTTAACCTTTCTACAGCATGTTATCCTAAACTGTTCTTATGATTTAAACTATGTAACCTTCTATTATTACCATGTATTACTTATTACTCAGTAACTTTTTGGAGCTTTTCTCCCCAGGACTCCACTGAAAATGGACACTAGTTGTCCAGTCGGACTATCCCGGTAAACAAATTTTAAATAAATAAATAAATAAATATATAAATATATATATAGACAATGTGGATGGATGTTGAACAGGGTGAGGCCATTGATCAACATGCCACAGTTGGGAGCACTGCTGTTGGCAGATCCACAGGGTTGTCACCATAGACATAGGTGAGCAGATGTTGGCATGACCAGGTGTCAGAGGCTGTGCACATCCTGCTGCAAGGAACTGAATGGGCACAGATATGCCATTGTTCAGATGTCCATGCACTTGCTGATGGCACAGATCATATGGAATACCAGATACGTGTCATGCATGAAGGACAACAGCGCAAACATGATAAGATTATGGCTGCATTTGTTGCTCAGAATGAGAGTCTGCTAGCTGTGGCACAGTCAGTAAAAAACCTGGCCTCTACTGTAATGCAACCATTTTGTACTATTTACAGGATTGTGTGTTCCATGTCTATGCACAGAAGATTGCAACCTGTGAGAGGCAGGCCACCTCTCTGCAGAACCAACATTGGTCATTGGGCATTCCTGTCCATGGTCCAACCTGCACAGATGTCAACTGCTGGCACATCTGCTGAGGTTACACCATTCAGAAGGCCTTCAACTCAGAGTCATGCTCCTTCATCTGAACATGGTGTTGTGCACCCATCCATTTCCTCTGAGGAGCAAACAGGGCAGGATGTGTCTGTAGGTGGTCATGGCAGGATGAACCATGGTATGAAATGTCAGTGAGGTCAAACAAGACTGTGCTAGAGTGTATCCAACAGTCTAGTACACATAGTTGACTCATATTAGTTCAGTATCACTGTGTTGTGGTATATGTTTCTGGAATAAAAATGTCTGCATGATGTCGTGCATGATTTCCATTTTTTCATGTTATGATATTGTACAGATATGTAAGTGAGGTCTATATTATAATGCAGAATTTTATAAACATCGAATGTTATAATATCGAACCCGTAATGTCGAACGCTGAAAACAGCGAAGGTGCAGGACACTGAATTCTTTCCCAGGGAAAGAATTCGGTGTGCCATTGCTGTGGCTTCGCTATTTTCAGCGTTTGATATGTTGGAACATTACAGGTCAGTTTCAGGTAAGTGTGCGATTGTGTGCAGGTTAGGGTTAGGGGGCAGGTTAGGTGAGTTAGGGTTAGGGACCGGGTCAGGTAAGTGCGTGGTTGTGTGGATGTTAGGGTTAGGGGGCGGGTTAGGGTTAGGGCATGGGTGAGATAAGTGTGCATATGTGTGTAGGTTAGGGGGCGGGTTAGGTGAGTTAGGGTTAGGGCACGGGTGAGGTGAGTGTGCGATAGTGACGGATCTTAGGGTTAGGGTTGGGTTAAGGTAAGTGGATAGCTAGTAGTGTATGTAAAGTTTAGTTTAGGTTTAGGTGTAGGATTTTAAGTGTATGTGTGTGGATTGCTGTTTTTTGTGTGTGTTTGTGTTGTGTGTATGTTTCTCAGAATAGCGATTTTATTTTCCCTGGGAAAAAATTTGCTATTCTGACTGTTCGATGTTTTCAGATTTCGGTGTTTGGGGTTCGATATTATAACATTCAATGTTTAAGAACTTCAATGTTATAATATAGACCCATGTAAGTGTAGCACTGCCATGTGTCCCTTATTGTTGAACATCCAGTGATAACACAGAATGAGTGTGTATGCATACCTGTGTCAGTTGTGCCCAGAGATGATGTTTTTATTTTTGACACAGTTGCATATGTTCATGTTGGAATAGGTTAGGCTCATTTTATGTGTGATGCTCTGTGTGCACATCTAGTGGGTACTTGCCATTAGATGCAATCTGTATTGCTGTGGAGAGGCAACACCTGAATATCAGTGTTCACTCTGTGTACTCATGTACATGGGGCTTGTCATGACTCAAAGCTGTGGGTCAGACGTTGTCGTATAACTTGGGCCTGCACTTGTGGTTGCACCCTACATTGCCTATGCCTGTGATTTCTGCCCCCTTTGTCCTTCTACTCCTCCACCGATAATTGAGGGATGTCCTCTTAAGGTATTTATGGTTCTTGTGGTAGTTCATCCACACCTGCAGCTGGAAGACTGCCATATACTCAGGATAGCATGTTGTGCAGCATGGCACACACTGTTATCATCTCTGCTGCCTTTTCAGGTTTGTATTTCAGTGCATCCCTGGATGCTTCCAGACATCTGAACCTAGCTTTCAATACACCATACACATGCTATATGGTGTTTCTGTTTATTGCATGTGCTCTGTTGTAGACATATTATGCAGAGTTGTATGAATCATGGTCCAGCGTCATTAGCCATGGCTCAAGAGGATAACCACAATGACCTACTAGGGATTAAAACATGTTTGTTCAGACTGAATATTGTTGATGGAGGATCCTTCGGTTACGTCCTAGCTGTGGTCTTGTACTTACCCAAAAACAATCCCTTGGAATTTCACCTTTCTGGAATGCAGCCCTGAGTCTACTTTCCCTCCAAATAGCAGCATCATGGACACTTCCAGGGTGTGTTGCCATAGTGTTTGTTATGCTGCCATCTGCTGCACACACAACTTGGCAGTTGATGGATGGCCAGCCCTTTCTATTTATGTATTGGTCTGCTTCTGGATGTACTGGTGTCTTGATAGGTATGTGTGCACAATCTATTGCACCGAATACATGGGGGAAGTTTGAGATGTTGCAGAACTGGTGCATTACAGTTCTCTGTTCCATGGGTGTGGATGGGAAGTGTAGATAGTCATCCAACATGCTGCATGTTGCTTTCAAGAATTTGGCCAGAATATGACTTGCAGCTGTTTGTGATACTCCCACAGCATCCACCATGTGTCTATGAAATGTTCCAGATATGAGTATACTCAGGATGAGACACACTTTGGTTTCAAGGGGGATGGGGTTTCCTCGCACAGTCTGCACAGACATGTGTGGGGCACACATGTTGCAGAGAGTCTGCACCATTTCTCTGTCTAGACAGTATCAGTCAATTATTTGCTGGTCTCAGTCAATTATTTGCTGGTCTGACAACTGGTTTAGTTGCAGCCTTGCTCTGACACTAGCTGGCTGCCTTCTAGGATACACAGCAACATCCTCATTTATGGCTTGCATCACTGCTGCTTGTTGCAGTAGATTAACAGCAGGTTGCATATTTATATATATATTTTTTTGGTTTTGCTATGGATTTTGACATAATCTGTAGTACTCCCTGAAATCCTTGGTGTCTGTAATGTATGTGGCGACAATTTTGGAAGTGGAATCGGCATAGCTATTTGTCACATTTGAGTTGCATTGTGTACAAATAATGCATTTTGGAATCACACTGGCGTGCATATTTATATATATATTTTTTTGGTTTTGCTACGGATTTTGACATAATCTGTAGTACTCCCTGAAATCCTTGGTGTCTGTAATGTATGTGGCGACAATTTTGGAAGTGGAATCGGCATAGCTATTTGTCACATTTGAGTTGCATTGTGTACAAATAATGCATTTTGGAATCACACTGGCGTGCGTGGAATCCCTAATTATCATACACTGAATACTTAAGTAGTTGGTCTGGCTTCAGTGTGTTTTCTGGAATCATGTCCACAGCAGGTGTGCTAGAGTCTTCCTTCGGTATGCTTCGTTGTCAGTAAATACCTTCTGCAAACTTTGGAATCTGGCACTTTGTGTATTAGATATAAGATCTGATTTAAAAGGGGTATATAGCTTTTTGGTATAGTCCTGCTTTGCCTTAGTTTATTACTCAAAAGTGGTGAACATTTACAAAATCCCAAATTAATTTATCTTTATTAGGGGAAATTTGGATAAATCTAACATTTGCTTATTTAATTAAAATTTTGGACTCATGTTAATAGGGTGAGAGAGCTGGTCATAAATGGCATCAAGATTTAAGATACTTATTAATTTCTTCCAAAAAATAATTTCTTTACTACAAAGTCATGAATTTTAAAGGCTTTAGGATCCTTTTGCATCATAAAAGGGAGGACTACAGAATTACAAATATAGGTTTAAATTTGATTATGCCATATTTTGCATCTATATTATCTTATCAAAGTTTCAGAATATTGAATCTGATATGGTCGACACCATATCATCGAATTCTGAAACATTGAAAGATAAAAAAAATGCCTAAAAACAAAAATAAATAAAAACTTACCTTTGCAAGCAGGGGCACAAGCCCCCCTGCACCCCATGTGGGGGGCAGCACCCCCACACACCCCTACTTAAATATACCAACTCCGAGACTGCACTACATTGAACTAAATGGAAATTTCCCATTACAGAGATTTCCTGTTAAACGTTCAATGTTTTTTGCTTTTGCTAATCTGGTGCCGACAATATCAGCTTTGATATTGTCGGCCTTCAACAACGTGAAGTAGACCACATATTTTAATGCATACAAGTTGCTATGAATTAGATTTAGGTGAATAGTTTTTTTATTTTCAATACTTTTCTGACATTTGTAATTAAATTGCATAACTAGAAGTTTGGTACCCCTAAGCCCCTGTTGTTTTCCACATACTCTTAGTTTATTGTAAGCTGGTCTTATTGAGTTATGTGCCCAGATAAATGTGACTATTTTTGAATTAATTTCTTTTTATAGGTTAATACGTATAAGGTAGGAGTTAGACATGAAATGAAACAGTATTCTGAGCAGAACATTCATTTTGATTATTGCAATCTTGCAAAGAAAAGAGAAATTCAGTTTTTCCCATCTTAAAAAAAATTATTTTTAATGTTTATCGAGGTTTTTCCAATATTTTGTTAAAATTTAATGTTGAGTCTTGGCTAAATTTTACTCTTGAGTATTTCATGGAGGGGTTTACTTTAATGCCATTATAGTATGAAGTCCTCAGTGGATGAGACTGAGGGTTTATAGGCATTACTGCTGAACATTATATATACCAACTCTGGGATTGCACATTTATAAGCAGATAATATTGTTATTTATTGACATGTAAAATGTGTTCCATACTTTATTTTAAACAGTGTGCACTTTAGAAGTCGTATTTCCAAACATTACTTTCCTTTAGTTTTAGTTGACAGCATCATTGGACGATCCCAATGTTGGCCAACAATAACTGTTCCATGATTTACTTTACGATGAAAAGCCTATACAATGAACAGCAGTTTTGATTAGTAGTATATGATGAAAAGCTGTTTGATGGATGTTTTCTCATTATAAGTTCCTCTTAAGTATAAGGCACTTACAAAATGGTCCCATCTTATTCTTGCTAGACACAAGAGCAATATAAACTCCACTCAGCAACAGAAGACATCACAAGAAATCAATCTCATCAATGACCACAGAGGTTACCAATTGAACCGGGTAAAATTTATTGCTGATTTGTAAGCCAAAACTAAAGTCTGCTGGGAATTTGAAAAGGTGTGTAAATAAAGTTTTAGCTTCTGATGGTGGTTGTATGGAATATTTATTGCCATTGTGGCTAAAAAGGAGGGTTACTGAGTATTTCATCTGAAACTTAATTATTTGGTCAAAAAAGATGACTACACTATGGTTAAAGTTTCCATCTATATTGTTTGATTTGATTTGGAAGATCTTGAAAAAGGGTTATTTTGTGAGTTTGCCATACAAGCATTTATTTTTTTTTGTTTGCATCTGGTAGCATTTTATTTACATCTCAATAATCAAGATTTTCATATATATCTGTCTTGGTCATTGAGGCTGAGCCTAGGTTCTTTCAACACAATGAGGTCTTTCAATTGCAATTGTTCTTCCAGTTGAGATTGCTGATCCAGTTTTGAGTTGGTAATAGTTGTTTTCTTTTCATCTTTAGTCGTTAATCTGAGTGTCTTAGTATTACTGACTTTTTCAGTGTGAGTACTGCCAATAGCTTCATCTTAGAAGTTTGCAAGTCAGTGTGCTCACAGTTATTTACCACTATATTTAGTTTGCCAGCGATGCTGTTGCTTTTATGAAATTATATACAAATTCTTTAAATTTCTGATTTGATTATAGTTAATTTAGGAAGAGGCTTTCCAGCATATGTCTAGATCTTCAGGCTGCTGGCATGGTATGGCACAAAGCAAGTAAGTACAGGATCAGTAGCTCAATATAGACCACGTTATTGCTGTTGATATTTGATAAAATGATAAAATAGCCATCTGTGGTTTTGGCATTTAGGATTGGCAGATGAAGATGGATTAAGAAAGATTTTTTTCTTAGTAGTAGTGCTGAGTGGCTACTCACTCCTCAGCAACCTTCTTACTTTTTTTCAAGAGATCTTATTTTATAGCACTGCTTGCTGCTATATCACTGGCTTAGTATAAACCTGCAAACTTTTGAACCTATATGAATGGTTTCCAGCACTGTAAGATTCACCAAAAGCAACTTAGGATGAATAACATAAACATGGACAGTTAAATTCAGTAATGAAAAATATAAAGCAGAAGGGTGAGAAGGAGTGGTAATTGTCAGCTCACCCATTCTGGAAGGGAGGGTGCGATTTCTGTCTGAAATCTGGCATTCCCTTGGTGATACTACAGTGTTGTAATTGCACAGCGGATTACTGCTAAATTCATCAGATTGGCACTCTGGAGCTAAACGATGCTATGTGTGGCTATGCAGGTGATGTCAGCAACTTTACTCAGTTAGGACCTTACAAAAAGCCCTGGCATACTGGACAGGTGTATTTTACCACTAACTGCTGCACTCTCGGTTTCTACTTCCGCTGTCCAACCTGGACAAGGTGGTCTCCACCCCTGGGGACTAGTACCATGACACTAGGGAGTAACTGGAGTAATACTGAGCTGCTGATGGAAAGGAAAATAAAATACAACGTAGAGAAAAAAATGAATTACGAAAAATGCACATGAAAACATGTACAAAGCTTGAGAGGACACGTGCTTCAAGGTGTCAGTAAAATGACATTGTTTTATAAATTAGCAACACTTGAAAGTATGGAGAATTGTGATACATCAATGAGGACATGTGCAGGAATAATGCAGAGGCATACAATGGAGCAATAGCTAATCCATATCTATCACTATATGTATCACTTTCTTTTCTTTCTCTCTGTCTCTTTATGTACATTGAAGAATGAAATCAAAGATAGCTACCACATATCAGCTCCAATTAAATGCTGTGCAGAGAAATCATACAATTTTACAGGAAAGTAACCTAGTATTGAACTGAAAAATGAGCTACATCATTTTATGACATCTGTTTCACTGCATTTTGGATAGAAATATAGAGCTGTGAGTCAGGGACTAATTCATTTACTTTTCTACCACTAAACAAAGTGAATTAACAGCAGAAAATGTGCATCCATAAATATTCTCATCTTCCTTGCTAACTAACCTGTCAATCTCCATCACTTCCAAGTTAGAAAACTGTTACAACAAAATTTCCAAATTGGCCACTAACACCAAATACTCCTCCCATCACTGTGCAGCCCTCCACTCTCTCCACTCTCTCATCTGGCTTGCCTGTTTTATTCTGCTATTACCTGTTTTTACTGTTTTTAATAGCTTGAATTGTTTATTGCACTTGCTTGTTTAAGTTTTGCTTAAAAGTTAAACAACAGGCTAATACACTCAAGTGTACTAGCTTTTGATAGCATTTAGTCGAAAAACACAGCATTTATTGTATTTTCTGCCTATCTGAAAAAAAACTTGAAAAAAAACAAAAAAAATACTCTTGTTTTCCATACTTTTCTAATAGTTTGTTCCAGTGATCAGATTTTGCTGATCCCTGGGCTTTGTCTTGGTTCCTGTTTTCTCCATTTTCCTTGTTTGGTCAAGGGGTGGTTTCTTTACTCACTAGTGGGAGTAGGGAGTACTGAGCTGCCTGTTTGTCCTCAGAGGAGTGGTTTAAGGCAGTACCTTGTAGTTTATTGGCCATTTTGGGTCATTTCCTGTCTTTTCCAGCCCCCTGCTATAAAGCACGCTTTGGCGCGAATTAGCGCGATTTAGCGCGGAGTTGCCACTGTTGCACACTAGGGCAGCGCCGGAAGCAGGTTTAAACTATTCGGGCTACCTAAAGTCCACGCTTCAAATTTTCCCTTAAAACTACCTTCCTCGAACTATACTACTGATCAAATCAGCGTATCCTATAACTAAAAAGATCATCTCTACTTGACTCCAAGTAGACTATTCTCTATCTGTTAAACCTAGCACTTGCTCCTACAGTACTTATTACCTTGATACGGCACTCTTGTCATAGATAGTACCCCAAAAAGGCAACCCCCCATTTCTCGGTCACCCACGTCCCCTGGAATCTTTTTTAAAGTTTTTTGTCTATCCTTCTAGCATGTCGAGGGATCAGTTGCTAGTGTCCTCTCCTGCTCAGCTGGTGAACCTGGGAATATTGAGGCAATGTTACAATTGCCTCATGTACACAGACAACCGTCTCCTCCTCCCACAAAACACAAATACATGCGAGAGATGCAACTATACGGCCAAACTGGAGGCTGAGCTCTCTCAACATAGGACTGGCAAGACCAGTCAGGAGGAGAAGGTTACCACACACACTATAGACCCAGTCTCACATAGTACCATTACAACCTCAAATCATACACATAAACACACAAAGACATACTCGGAGGCTCTGATCAAAAATCTAACAAAACAACAGAGGCCACCAAAGCAGACACCCAAACAACCACCACCTCAGAACACACACCTGCAACACATAGACCTCACAGTCAGAGTGTCAAACAGTCACAGCCCTTAAGGCCAAACACAATGCCAGACACACTAGTCATTGGTGACTCCATAGTCAGACACACTGACGTCCTGCTCACCAGACTGAGTAAGGAGAAGGTCACAGTAAGCTGCCTGTCGGGCGCTAGAATCCGCCACATAACGCAAGCACTCAGGTCTCTCAACAGCAGGTACAAATATGACTCAGTCATTGTCCATGCTGGTGTAAACGACCTGAGACGTACCTCCTTGGACTACATGAAAAGAGACATTGAGGAGCTCTCTGATTATGTAGCCCAGGCAGGTATGACCCTGACCTTGAGCAGTATCCTACCTTCACCAAGAATGATGCCACAATACAGAGATAAGATGATCAGCTTTAACAATTGGCTTAAACACTGGTGTCATTCAAAGGGGATCCAGTATCTGTCTGCCTGGGATGACATGCTGGACAAGCAACGCTGCCATGAGGGACGGCTTGCACCTGTCACCCTGGGATTCGGATATTGGCAAAGGCTCTTGCCACCCCATAGTGCCTTTTTAGGCAAGGCTCAAATTCTAAACCTACCACCCTAGAACACAAAAAGGAAAAAAACTAAGGGTAATGCTGCTCAATGCCAGAAGTCTAAATCTCAAAATGCACGCACTCGAGGCCCTTCTCAGTATGGAGAACATCGATGTCTGTGCTGTGACAGAAACCTGGTTCAAGGCTCCTGAGAGCACCCCAGCACTATCAGGTTTTACCTCATATCATGCGTTCCGGCCCCAAAATCCGGACAATACCAAGAAAGGAGGGTATCCATATTCATCAAGGACACCCACACCTCAAGACTGGTGGCAACGCACGATGCATCGGAGACCATCCAGGTGCAATTAACCATAGGCAAGACTGCTCTGCAAATTGTAGCATGTTACAGGCCACCCTCACAAACTCAGGAACCTCACATGGCCTTCCTGAAAACACTAGAGGGAATAAATGTATCACCAAACACCATCATACTAGGTGACTTCAATTACCCTAATATAGACTGGGAACACTACTCAAGCCCAAACACCCTAGCCCAAAAGTTCCTGGAATTCATAAACTCAAATGCCATGGAACAACTAGTCACCATCCCCACAAGAGGAGATAACATACTTGATCTCATCATCACGAACATGGGAGCACAATGTTCAACACCGGAAGTATACCCCTCACTGGTGAGATCAGATCACAAACTAATCTCGCTGGAGGTCCTCATCCCACCCCACCTGAAATAAAAAGACCACAGTAAAGAACTTCTCAAAAGCCGACTTCACACTTCTAAAGACTAGTGTGGTCTCCTTTAAGGCCCCCGAGCTGGCGGAAAACAGTACTCAAGCCACTGAATCACTTACAAATGCCTTCTACAAGCACCTGCAGGACTGCATGGATAAGGCAATCCCAAGCAAAACAAAGACTCTTTGTACCAAAGGCAAGCGTCCAGTCTGGTGGACCCCAGCCATAAACAAACTCTACAACAAAAGGAGGAAGCTACTACAAGATAGAGCAAAATCCTTAAAAGGTAAGACACCCTTGATCACTATAAGTAAAAAACTAAGAGCTCTCATTAAATCATCCAAAGCAAATTTCGAGAGAAAAATAGCTAAAGACTCAAAAGACAATCATAAGGCCTTCTTTAGCTATGTTAGAAACCTAGGAGGAAACTCCCAGATATGCTCAGAACTAGTTCAAAATGATGTGAAGATTACTGATCCTACAGACATTGCCAACATACTGGCTGACAGGTTCAGTGCAAACTTCTCCCCTCCCCAAAAGGAGAGATATCTATACCAAATGATTGCAGCCCCAAACATCTCCAGCGCCCAAGTGAGAACTGCTCTCTCCAAAGCAAACAACACAGCATCCATGGGACCTGATGGTGTCCCCGGCTGTGTGCTCCACGAACTCAATGAGGAATTAAACCCACAGCTAGGACACCTGTTTAATCAAAGTCTTACCTCTGGATACGTACCCAGGGAGTGGCGCACTGCAACTGTGGTCCCACTTCACAAAGGCGGTGCCTCCACCGACCCTGGAAATTACCGGCCCATTAGCTTGACAAGCCTTATCTGCAAAGCCATGGAGAGGATCATAATGGTCCTCATAAATAAAGACATAGGGAATTTGCAGACTTTGGATCCAACCCAGTTTGGCTTTGTCAAAGGCAGATCATGCCTTTTAAACTTGGTTGACTTTTTCGAAACAGTCACCAAAGCCATTGATGAGGGAAAGGCAGTCCATACAGCCTACCTCGATCTGGCTAAGGCCTTCGATACAATATCCCACTCGGGTATCATTGAAAAACTCATCAGCTTAAATGTTAACCCATACATCACAAGATGGGTTGCAAACTGGCTGAGTGACAGAACCCACAGGGTCAGAGTTGCTGGCGCCATGTCAGACTCAAAGCCTGTCACAAGTGGTGTCCCACAGGGCTCAGTCCTGGGCCCACTCTTGTTTGGCATCTACTTTTCCGAAGTACAAGCAAACACAGGAGGGTTATGGCTGACAAAGTTTGCAGATGACTGCAAACTGGGCCATAGTAGAAAACACATCTGACACAGATATCCTTCAGAAGGGTCTCACAGAAACGGATAACTGGTGCCAGAGCCACGGCCTAAAGTTAAATGCCAAAAAATGCATAGTCATACCCTTCGGGAAAAACAAGGTTACCCCTAGCTACCAAATAGGTGGCAATCCACTGAGCACAGAAGAAGTTATCAGGGACCTGGGGACCCAGGTTGATAGTAGAATGTCATTCGACACCCATGTAGCTAAAGTAGTTAGGAAGACCTTCTACATTGCCCACCTTATCATGAAGGGATTCTCATCTAGATCAAGGGAGGTCATAGTCTCCCTTTACTCATCACTCATCAGACCAATGATTGAGTACAATGCCCCATTCGGAATGTATCTGACCCGACACTTGCAGCAGCTGGAGAGGCCACAAAAGTTCCTCACCAAAAGGATAAAGGGCCTCAAAAATATGTCCTATGCTGCCCGACTGAAAGAACTCCAGCTCTATTCAGTCACTTACCGCTTGCTCAGAGGTGACCTTTGCCTAACATACAAGGCCATGTCAAACCCAGATTTGATGAATATGCTTCACCTCAAAATCTAGATCCATCAGAGCCACAAGGGCGGGAGACTTAAACCTCGACACGGCTATTAATAGGACGTGCTGGAGGGATAGATTCATCACCCAAAGACTCCTATGCTGTGGAACAAAATCCCGGTACATGTGAGGCAGAGCACCTCGCTGGCCTTGTTCAAGAGAAATCTTGACCAATGGATGGGAGATCGCAGATATACCCCAGGGATTACCTCAGTGTCACTGCTCGACAGAGGCACAGCAAAATAATGGGTATAGTTCCCCATACTAAAGGGGTGGCGTAAGCCACAAAACGATGGGCTAGGCTTGTAAATGCCCTCGGGCAGATAGCCTAGTATGAACCTATGAACCTATGAACCTATGAACTACCAAACTATCTGGATTACCTCCAACTGAACACAGCTCATAGACTCCTCTTCAACCCTACTAGATGCCCCGCTCTCTTCAACATCCTTTCTCCCTACCTACGAAATAGAACTCTCAGATCAGAAAATCAAAACTTAATACCAAACCGCTCACCTGGACAGCTACTCCTCTCTTTTTCCCTAGCCAAAAAATAGAATTCTCTTCCCCCTACTCTAAGGACAAAGCAGAACCTGGAAAACTTTAAAACACAGCTCCATTTCTACCTTTACTCTAAATGGAAATGTACATGTATCCTTCCTACTTAGATCATCCCTAACCCTTCCCTATATTACCAAGTTATACTCCACCCATTTCACTCTCTTATTCCTTAACATTATGATCTGATACTGCCTATCGACAGACACCAGTTCTAAATTGCAACCATATCATCACCTTGGAATGTTTGGTGTGTTCCACCATGGGATTATGAACATATTCTCTAAATTATAACCATTTACTACATGATATTTCTGTTTGATATTCTTGTTGCCTTTGTAAGTATTCTCCTTTGTATTTGTGTTAGTATTTTGCAGTTGTATTGTACTTGTATTTTGTATTATAGAGCTTTTCTCCCTGGGCCTCCACTGAAAATGGGCTCTCTCGGCCCAGTGGACTTCCCCGGTCATCAAACTGGAAATAAATAAATAAATAAATAAATAAATAAATAAATAAATAAATAATAAATAAATAAATAAATATTTGTAAGGAAAGATTTACAGCCAGTAGTGACTTAGAATTATATTTGAAAATGTCATCATTTCAATTTCAAAATGGATATCATTCAAGAGACCTACTATATACTCCTCAAAACCATTATACAACAAAAAGAAAGTCAAATAAAATGATATAGAAATATCTTTATCTCTCTTAGATGACAAATTAAAAAAGGAGGGATTACAGACTGAGTTTGACTTAAACTAAAATACATGGGTGTTGTCGCTCATCTTGTTTTACAAGCGAAGACAAACAGGCGTGGTAGTTTGTTTATATGCTTTATTACATGGAAACAGATCAGGATGGATAGCAGCAGTACAAAATATAAACAAACTGATTAACTGACAGACTACACAAACATACATGCTTACATCTCAACAGCTTACTACAAAATGGCAGTAAGGCTTGCACGTGCTCAGTATTTGTACACTTGTGCAAGCCCTTAGAAAGCTTATTAAAGGTATACATTACATATTGATCTACATCCTTACTCTTTAATGAATTGCCCACAATATAATGACATTTGAAAAAAGAAACATACAGTTGTACAGACAATAAGAAATAGATACAACATTCATGTTCTTATATCCAAGTTGCTGTGTATCTGGAACATGGTCTGGAAATGCGACCCTATCTAGTGATATAGCACTTAGAACTGGGTTTAGCAACAGGGACAGTCATTGTTGAACAGCTTGCTACAGGAGTTTTAGGATTCTTCTCAGGAACAGGGATACCTACTGGAATGTCCTCTGAAACTGGAATGCTGGATACCTCACTCTGAGATATAGAGTCTTTCTCACAGATATGATACTGCAATACAGGCTCGGACCAATTGTTTCTGATTCCACCTAAATTCTGCTCATTGTGATTCCACAATGTGTGATCTCAGCTCTGGACATGCACTCTTCATGACTCAGATCCGATCAAAACCTTTTGTCATCTCCATCCTAACTATCTCCCCTTCTTGTGATGAATTGAGTGGTTTGCTAGACTTGACATAACAGGACTTTTGGGATAAGCACTTCTTTAACAGATGGGATTTGACTGATCTGTTGTTCTTGACACATGGAACCAATAATGAATTACTAATTGGTACTGTGGTTCTGGTTTTTGTCTCGGCAGATGTCTCTGTACAGGTGAACCAAGATGTTTATCACAAGGAACATTACTGAGATTTAAGAGATTCAAGAAAACATCACTATTGTCTCATTTCAACTTCTCTAGCAATTGTTTCACAATTTGAACTGCACATACTGCCAAACCATTTGACTGCAAGTATTCAGAGCTACATGTAACATGAGTAAAGTCCCACTCTTTGGCAAATCTTTTGAACTGCTGTCTTGTAAACTGTGCACCATTGTCAGAAATAACTTTGTGTGGACTACCATGGACTGCAAAATGACGCTTTAACTTAGTAATGACAGTAATGATTGCTAGATTAGAAAGTAGGTCAATCTTTCTTGAACCAATTTGAATAAGAGTCTACTAACACCAAGTAATGTAGACCATTCCACTAGAAAATGTCTGTAGCTACTGTCGACCAAGGTAGTTCAGGAATTTGGTTTAGCTGAAGCAGTTCTTTCTGTTGATGCAGCTTTGTATTATTACATACAGAACAAGATGAAAGTACTGTCTCAATGTCCTGTGACATAGAAGGCCAAAATAGTAGTCCTCTCACCCTTCCTTTGGTAGAATCAGTTCCTGGGTGGCCACGATGCAAGATAATTATATAGTGCTGTTGCAAGGACTTTGGAATTATCACTTTTGGACTTTTTATGATAATACCATTGTCAAACAAAATCTCATCTCTGTAAGGAAAGTAAGGCTGCACTTCCACTGGTAAACAAGATTGGTTTGAAGGCTATACTCAACTGATAAAGCAGCTGAGCTTCTGAAGAACTGGACCTGTGGTTATATGTCTACTTAGCTCATCAAGATGTGTGGAAAAAAAATTTCTCACTTCCATAACTTTAAAATCAAGTTTCTCATTCTCATGTTGTTCAGTGGTATTTCTGGGTGATCTGGATAAATATCAGCAAGATAAAGAAGTTTGCCTTTCATGCAGACAAGACTGAAATTATACTTTTGCAATTTCAACATCATACGTTGTAATCTGGCAGGAGCTGTATGCATAGACTTTCTCAAAATAGGAACTAGAGGTTGGTGATCTGTTTCAGTCTAGATAGGTTTATCATAAATATAATCATGGAACTTCGAACATGCATACAAAATGGTCAAGAGTTCTTTCTCTATCTGAGCATACTGCATTTCAGTTTGGGTCAGATTTCTGGATGCATAGGCTACTGGTCTACTCTCTTGAAGAATGACTGCACCAAAACCAAATTTCAGAGCATCACAAGAAAGAGTAACTGTTTTGTGAACATCATAATATTTGAGAGTTGGTGTACTGGCAATTTCCCTTTTCCAGAAATCAAATGCTCTCTGGTGTTGCTCTAACCATGACCAAGATACATTTTTGCATATCAACTCTCTGACCAGTGATGAAAGTTGGCTCAAGTCTGGAATGAACTTGCCTAGATAGTTAACCATGCCAAGAAAACATTGTAGGGCTTGAACATTTCTGGAGCTGGCATCTCAAGAATAGCTGTTTGCTTGGAAGGATCTGGTCGTAAGCCTGAACTAGTAAATAAATGACCAACATAAGTAACTTCTCATAGCCTGAATCTGCACTTCTGAGGATTCAGCTTAAGATTCACTTCAAGTGCTCTTTCCAGAACTTTCTTGATGTTTCTGTCATGCTCAGCTTCACCAATACCTTCTACTACAATATCATCTATTATAATAGCACATGGATACCCAGAAAAAAATTGCTCCATTGCACGCTGGAAGACTTCACTGGCAGAATTTATCCTAAATGGCATTCTCAAAAATCTATACCTGCCAAAAGGAATACTGAAAGTGGTTAGTAATGAGGATATTTGGTGTAACAAATTTTGCCAAAATGAACTCTTTGCATCTAAGACAGAAAAAACAGTGGCATTTGGCATAAGAGCTGCAACTTCTTCAACTGTATGCATTGGATGATGAGGTCAATTTAGTGCTTTGTTCAAATCTCATCAATCAATACATATTCTGATATCATCTGAGCTTTTCTTATGAGCTACGACCATGGAGGATACCCATTCAGTTGGTTCGTTCACTGGACAAATCACACCTTGTTGCACCATTTTATCTAGCTCAGCCTTGACTCTATTCTGCATAGCTACTGGAACTTCCCGGACTGGTCTGACAACTGGGCTGACCTCTGGGTTCATAGATTCATAGCTGTGTACTAGCCTAATGACCCTGAAGCCTTTACAAGCCTAGCCCATTGAAGTGCACTGGCATCGTGCCACCTGACGTTAGTTCCCACTGCCTCTATCAAGTAGAGCCACTGCAGTGATCTCTGGGGTGAACTTTCTATTACTCATCCACTCATCAAGATTTCTGTCGAAGAGGGACAATGAGGTGCTCTGCTTGACATGTATGGGAAGTCTATTCCAGAGCATGGGCAGTCTCTGGGTGAGGAACCTGTCCCTCCAGCATGTTCTATAGATTGTAGTAATGAGGCTGAGGTCTCTGGAGAGTGTGGTGCGGAGAGATTGGGATTTCTTTAGATGCAGTATTTCTAACAAAGCTGGGTCAGACATGGCTTTGTAAGTCAAGCAGAGATCACCTCTTAGTAGATGATATGAGACAGAGAATAGCTGGAATTTTTTGAGTCTGTCCATGTAGGACATGTGTTTAAGGCCTAGGATCCTTTTTGTGAGGTACTTTTGTGGTCTCTCTAGCTGTTGCAGGTGTCTAGTGAGGTACATGCCAAATGGGGCATTATACTCTATGACTGGTTTAATGAGGGAAGAGTAGAGAGAAATGATGACCTCTTTCTTCCTGGATGCAAAACTCTTGGTAATGAGATGTGCCACACAGAAAGACTTTCTGACCACAGTGGCATGTGGTGGTCGAAGGAGAGGTTACTGGCAACCTGTGTCTCCAGATCTCTTATAACGCCTTCAGTGTTCAGTGGGCTCCCATCGATGTGGTAATTAGTGGGAACTGAGTTTTTCCCAAAGGGGATGACGATGTATTTTTTGGCATTAAGCTTAAGGCCATGGTTTTGACACCAGTCATTGGTATCAGTGAGGCCTTTTTGTAGGATGTCTGCATCACTTGGGGAGTTAATAATGGCTCCCAGCTTGCAGTCGTCTGTGAACTTGGAGTCCCTCCATGTTGGCCTGAACTTCTGAGAAGTAGATGCCAAACAGGACAGGACCCAGGACCGATCCCTGTAGAACCCCACTCATGACTGGTCGGCAGTCTGACTTGGAGTCTACTACTTTCACACTGTGGGTTCTATCTGTGAGCCAGTTTGCAACCCACCTAATGATATAGGGGTTGATCCTAGTTTGGTGAGTTTATCAAAATTCCTGAGAGAGGAATGGTATCAAAGTCCTTGGCCAGATCAATGTAGGCTGTATGAACTGCCTTACCTGCATCCACAGCTCTGGTGACTGACTCAAAGAAGTCAACCAGGTTGAGCAGGCATGAGCTATCTTTCACAAAACCAAATTGCATGGGATCTAGAGTTTGGAGACTCCCTATATCCTTGTTAATTAGGCCCATGATGATGCGCTCCATTGCCTTACATATCAGACTCGTCAGGCTAATGGGGTGATAATTTCCAGTATCTGTAGTCACTACTCCTTTATGGAGAGGGATGACTGTAGCAGTGTGCCATTCGGTAGGGACAAAACCTGAGGTGAGGCTGTGAGTGAATAGGGCACACAGATGTGGTGCCAGTTCACTTTGTAATCCATGTAGAACACAGCCAGGGATATTGTCGGGTCCCATGGAAGCAGTATTCTTGGCCTTGGACAATGCAGATTTAACCTGTACTGCAGTAATGTTGGGTGCCTGGCATTCTTCTGGTATTGAGATTGGTCCTTTTGGGGGAGAGAGGGGTAAAGTTAGCACTGAATCTGTTGGCTAGTATGTTGGCAATATCTGTTGGTTCAGTATAGGAAGTACCATTCTGCAGTAACTCAGAGCAAATCTGGGTGTTGCCGTGGAGATTCTTGATATAACTATAAAAGGCTTTGTGGTTGTTTTTAGTGTATGCCTCAATTCTGCCTTCATAGCTGGCTGTGGAGGTTTTGATGAGGGATCTCAACTTTTTGTTGAGGCTGATAAGGGAATTTTTCCAGTCTTGGGACTTCACCTTTTTCTGCAACAGTTTCTTCCTTCTGTTGTAATGTTTATTAGTGGCAGGGGACCACCAGATTGGCTTCCTTTTTTTGGAGGAGAGCATCTTGAGTCTGTTGGGTATGGCTAGCTCCATGAATTTATGCATGTGTTCGTACAGTGCATTGGTGTATGACTTGGCAGTCATGCATTTATTTTCCATTGGCATGGGCACCTTGAAGCTATCCACCTCTGTTTTTAGGAGTCCAAAGTCAGCTTTGGAGAAGTTTTTCATGATGGATACCTTTGCAGGGGGTGTGGGTGAGATGTGGATTTCCATGGTGATTAGTTTGTGGTCAGATCTAACCAGAGAAGAAATGACTATTGGTGTAAAGCAATGGTTGTCCATGTTAGTAATAACCAGGTCAAGGATGTTGCATCCTGTAGTGTGGGTAAGAATGAGCTGGTCCAGGACATTGGAATTGATGAATTCCAGGAAGCGTTGGGCCAGTGCATTGGTGCATGAGTAGTTTTCTCAGTTGATGGAGGGGTAGTTGAAGTCACCTAGTATTAGAGTGTTGGGTTGGATCTTAGTAGATTCCAGGGTGCTTAGAAATGTGGAGTGAGAGTCTTGGGACATGGTTGGGGACCTATAGCAGGCTACAACTTGAATCGCCATCTTACCCAATGTTAGTTGCACCTGTAGTATCTCGGATGCATTATGTTGGGCTACTAGTCTGGAGGTGTGCATATCCTTTATGAATATGGAGACACCACTGCCTTTGGAGCTTCGTTCCATGTTCTTGTGCTGAAAGGTGTGGAATGAGTTATAGCCTGGTAGCAAAGGGGTGCTTCCCGCTGCTTTAAACCATGTCTCCATTACAGCACAAATGTCGATGTTCTCCATTTTGAGGAGGGCTTCGAGTGAGTGCATCTTGAGAGTTAGACTTCTAGCATTGAGCAGCATGACCCTCAGATTGCATTTATTTATAGCTGTTACAGTGGTGATTTGGTCTTTGGAGCACCACCTAAAAAAGGCACTATAGGGGTGGCAAGAGCCTTAGCCAGTACCTAGAAACCCAGGGGTGACAGATGCAGGCCATCTCTGGCAAAGCATTGAGGTCAGTCAGTCATGTCATCCCAAGCAGACAGATACTGGATCCCCTCAGAATGACACCAAAAACTTAGCCAATTGCTGAAGTCAGTCATTTTCTGTTTGTACTGCGGTATCATTCTGGGTAATGGTAGGATGCTGCTCATGGAGTACACAAATGGGAGTTTGCCTAGTTTGTCTTCAAAAAGATCAGCATAGGCGGAGAAAATAGACTGGGTGAAATTAGAACAGTGGTCTTTCATTTAATAAGGAAGTCCATCGTGTAAGCTTGAAAGTAGTCCCATTTTCAAACACTCTCTAAGGACTAATAATGACTGTACATTTCTTTTGACCACATAAAATTGCAAGTCATAGCTGTTCCTAGCAGCGTAATATGAAAGCACTAGTGAACCTTCATTATGAATTTCTTCACCACCATAAGCAACATGATTCGCACACTTTGCCAAATCAACCTTCTCACCAGCATATACTCTAGCAAATGTTTCTGCTGACATCACATTGCACTTTGAACCTGTGTCAACTTTGAACTCTATGGGTCTTCCATTTATCCGAACAGTACAAAATACTTAATTATTTGCCCATAAATCTACTGCACTGACTGTTTTATTAAGCACAGACACACCTTCAATATAAAAAGTGGGGTCACAGCTTTATAATTGATCAACTTGTCCCTTGGAATGTTCCCTTTTAATAAAAGAATGAACCCCTTTTGATTTACAAAATCTTTGAAAATGATTCCACTTTTTACATTTGTGGCATTGCTGACCAAAAGCTAAGCACTTTTCTCTTTTAGACACATGACTGCCTCCACAATTGTAACAGTTGACTATGAGGCCAGGTTTGGGTATATGCTTTACGCTTGCTGACTCACCCTTGTGCTTCACAGAGACTGTGCACACTCTGGAATTTGCTAGAAAAGTATGGGGTCTACCAGTGAGTGTTACAGGGCTTACATTTGCTGCCATATGCTTGGGGCTGTTTCTTTTAACCACATGCTGCATACTATCAACATTAGGTTTAGAAGATACGGGAAAGATGCATTTCTCATTTGTAAGCATATTTGTGTGCTTTTCCGTAAGCTCATATATCTGATAAATCTTAATGGCCTTATTCAAAGTTAAATCACTGTCATGAAGCAAAATCTTTCTCACAGCATCATCTTTAATACCACACACAAGTCTGACCTTTATCAATTCATCCCTTAAATCACCAAATCTGCATGATTTAGCTTTATTTCCTCAAGTCAGTTATATATGCTTCAAAAAAAGTTTCACCAGGCTTTTGATCCCTTGTGTAAAAGAAGTGTCTTTCCATTGTAATATTTGTTTGGGGGTTACACATTTCTCTAAATTTATGTTTTAAGCACTCGGGGTCTTCCCTTGAGTCAGCTGGTACCACTATATTGCACCCCCCCCTGCAAATACAGCAAATGCATACACAAATCAATGCTCTTTTTCTATGGTTTCTGAACCAGCTAAATTAAGAATAAATGCCCTTGTACATACATCTTTATCAGAAAATGCAGCTTGTATGAAAATGCCACACTCTTGCTCAAACACTCTCCAATTCTCTGCAATATTATTATCAAAGACAAGTGGACTTGATTTTCAAAATCTGTTTGCCATGCCAACAAAGTATGCTGCAAACACACTGTAAGCATGGCCCCTGTAATTATTTACGAACATGCACACACACCAGGTACTTGTAATAACATCCAAATGCACAATAAACTCTTCGAAATTCTGTACTTTATGAAATATGCTTTGAAATGGCTGTATTTTGCAAAATAACTGAACTGTAATACTGCATATATATGTGAACACTTCAAACACTCCGGATATCTTGAATAGTTTTAGTTAATGTGGTCATTTTCCTTATTTTATTCATTTTATGCGATTTGGACATTATTTCAAGCATTTTCCATAGTCATTCAAATATTTTTATTAATATGTCACAGTTTTGGACATTTTGTTTAACTAGAAATTCATTTAGAGCATTCTGAGTGTTTTGTTTGATATTTTGTGACTAAGAAATCATTTAAGTAATCTTTGATACCTGAAATATGTTTTTGGCCTGTTTTTGTGAGTTACACGTGCAGTAGGGATGCTCCATTCCTCTATATTCCTCCACTGTTAACTGAGTGCCTATTGGTCCTGATTCTGGATCCCATTCTGACATCATGTCTCTCATCTTGTTTTACAAGTGAAGACAAATGGGAGTGGTAGTTCGTTTATATGCTTTATTACATAGAAACATATCAGGATGGATAGCAGCAGTCCAAAATATAAATGAACTGATTAACTGATAGACTACACAGACATGTATGCTTACATCTCAACAGCTTACAAAAAAATGGCAGTCAGGCTCGCACGTGCTCAGTATTTATGCACTTGTGCAAGCCCCTAGAAAGTTTCTTAAAGGTATATATAAATATTGATGATCTACAAGTGTTGTCTAACTGGAGGATGTAGAAAAGAGGGAAAGGAGAAAGAAATTGAGAAATATGGAGTACCAGAGAAAATACAAGATAATAACATGGCATATTTCTCAACCAGCTGGCATTTAAAAATAGTCAACTTACAGATGGGACTTTCATAGAGCATAGAAAGAAATCACAGGTGACATATGCAATCCCCTACAAATCCAGGAGCGCCTACAAGATCTAAAATGGTAAAATGCATTTCTCATTTAGATAAAGAATTAATTCTAAAAATATCCAGTCTCACCATTATTTTAAACAGAGTCACGTCAATATCAGATTTAACAATGATTTTTTTCCACTAAAACTGTAAAAAAAAAAAAAAAAAAAAACACCTGATGACCCTTATTTAAAGTTTGCTCAAACAGAATAACATCAAAAATCAAATGATTTATCCTCCCAGACTTAAATTACTTCTGTCTATTGAAAGAAGGACTACAACAATGTTGAGGAAGATGCTTTATATATCAAAACAAAGGATAACACTGCAGGAAATGAAACGAAAAAAGCACAGATAATGAGAGGTTTAAAAAAAAAGCCTTTCGGCTTTTCCCGGTTAGGAGTCGCCACGGCAGAACTCAAGTCCACTAATTATTGGCAGTGGATTTTTATGGTGCTGAGTTGCCAGCCCAACACCCAACCTTCAAAGAAGGCACACCATTCACACATGCAGCTACCTGCATGTCTGTATATGTTCCTAGACTGTGGTGAGGACATACCGACTCCACACAGCAGGCGCTCCAGCTGAGAATTGAACAGGAGAATCTCTTGCTGGGAGGCGACAATGCTAACCACTGCACCACCGCAGCTACAATGAGAGGTTTTACACACCTTAAATAATTGAGCATTATGTACCTCATATTAAAGAAGAAAAACACATTTGATATGTAACAACTTTTTATCAGTGTTGAATGTCTACAGTTATTTAAATATGTTCTAAATTCTCATAGACTAAAAGCAAAGGCAAATCAGTCTCATATTCCTTTATGTATAGAGTTGATGTTTAATATAAAATGATTTTATAGCCAGTTAACAGTATGCCTCAGTTATACTATCGAAGGATACAGATGCCTTTAAGATACCTATTAGCATATTTTAGTATGTAACTTTATGGATTACTTTAATTTTCATTAAACATTAAAAATATAATAAGAAAACAATATTCTAAATATTTTGAGCTTGTGTCAGTCACAGAAGCACTCTGTTTTCATGTCAATGTATAAGTGTCATGCTTTTAGGTTGCTTATGTGACTTGTGAGACATTCTGTTTTCATGGGCATTCACTACTGACCTTGGAGGTATGACTGTCTTCTTACTTCTAAGTATGGGGTCATTGGGAATTTAGGGGATTGAGAAAGAGCTATTTTACAAGGAAAACTGAGGTAAAGGTGCTTCCATTTGACTTTTGAAACATTCTGAATTTGTATACATGCATAGATACTTGCATAAAAGATAGGAAAATTGAAGTGTGCAAATGCATAGCAGTAAGAAATCATGAATGTACTGACTAATACCTGCTTGTGAATATTTCTGTGATTAAACCTGTTATTGCTGTATAAGAATGGATGTTAGAATTTGTGTTGCTGTTACTGAAATGCTTTTGATGAAGATGGAATCTCTGTGAGATATGGTACATACTGCTTTGTGCTTTTCTTTTTTTCCCCCAAGACAGGTAACTCTCTGTATGCAGATTACAAGGTATGGTTTATTATGGTTGCTGGTATATCACTTCAGCCGTTTGTAGCTTTGTGCTCATTATATATATCCTCATACATGTCAACCTCTTAGAGCAAGAAATATGGATAAAGCCATTAATAAAACTGGGAAGAAGGCCCAAAAATAGGGACACATTTTAAATATTGCTCTGACAAACTTAGAAAGTTGATAGAATAACAGCTTTTGCATTAGCATGAATTTTCTGAAGGGTATGACATCTGAAACTCGGGCGGCCACGGTGGTGCAGTGGTTAGCATTGCCGCCTCACAGCAAGAGGTTCTCCGGTTCGATCCTTGGCTGGGGTGCCTTCTGTGCGGAGTCTGCATGTCCTCCCTGTGGTCGCGTGGGTTTCCTCCGGGTGCTCCAGTTTCCTCCCAAAGGCATGCTGCAGGTGGATTGGACACTCTAAATTGGCCCTAGGTGTGTGTGTGAGTGTGCCTTCTGTGGAAGGTTGGGCGCCGGGCTGGCAACTCGACACCGTAAAACTCCACTGCCATTCAATGTGCGGACAAGGTGATCCGCTGTGGCGACCCCTAACCGGGAAAAAGCCGAAAGAAGATGACATCTGAAACTCAAATGCCTGTCATTATTCTATAACTTCAATCTTTAATGATTTGCCCCTAATTTGCCAGAAAAACACAATTTCATGAAAAACAGACCCAAAATGTGAGGCAAAAATCTGGACATTCTGCCAAAACCTGTACAGTTGAGAGGTATGTCTTACATTTTAATGGAATAAGAATACACACACACACCCACACACACATGTGTGTGTGTGTGTGTGTGTGTGTGTGTGTGTGTGTGTGTGTGTATACATACAAATATTTCAGGAATGGCCAATAATGCCCTTTAGCCTGTCAATATACTAAAACAGTTATTCCCATGGAAAGTGCCCAGGTTGCTCTTAAAAATATCTAAACTAGTGCTTGCTTTAATGTAATTTGGTAGTATATTCTATGTATCAGCTACTGTCTCAGGGAACCAATTAGTACACCTCCCATTCCTATATAATCTTTTTTAATTTCTCCAAATATTTTGACTTCCTAATACCATGATGGGAATGGACACCATTCCTTAAGTCAAAGTACGATTAAAGTTCATGAAATTAGTATTGTTTCAGTCTTTGATGTCAGCCAAAAGTGTTCTTTGCAGCACCTGCAATGTGCCCAGTAATGACTCCATCTGCAATTTGTATCGACTTACATGTATTGGGAACATATCTAAATATGATTGTAAATTATTTTTACAAGACTCATTGCTTCTACTACTATTGGAACTGTCTGGGTATCTTTCTTCCACATTGCTCTCATTTCTGTTTGCAAATCTTGATATTTTATGACTTTGTGTCACTCTGTACATGAGACACTGTAGTCACTGGATGTAGCGATTTCAATAATCACTGCTACTTTTCATGGACTACTATATCCAATTTTCTCGCATCTATTTTTTGAACTGTTGGTAATGGGTGATTCCAAATGATGTAGAACTCATCATTTTCCATGATGCGTTGTGTCTCATGTTTCCAGTGTTTTTAGCTACTTCAATACCATAATGTTTACACAACCCCCCGTGTAACAGTCTTGCCACATTATTATACCTTTCAGTATACAGTCCTTCTGCCATTAGTATGTTACAAACAGCAATGAGGTGTGCAACTGTCTCCAGTTCTGTTTTACAAAACCTACATTTGTCTGTTTCTTCCACATGTTCAATGAACTTTGTAAACCAATGTGTACGTAACCCACTATCTTGGGGCACCAATATTAACCTTTCATCTTTTGGTTTGAATTCACCTCTCCTTAACCATTCTTGTGTTCAGTTCTGATCAACACGAGGTTCTTCCAGAAGTTTTCTATACTTGCAACTATATACATTTCCCACATTTCCTGCCTTCTCATTTGTTTCTTCACCTTATGTTCTTTTGTTCTTTGGAGCATTCAGTTGCCACCTGATCTTTATCTACGTCTGGATTTCTATTCTTGCTTGATGTTGATATGGTTCTACTAGACTAAGCAGGAAAGTCATCTTAGATTTATTCTCCTCATGTTTCAAAACTTTCACTATGTTAGGGTCCTGTGATGTCTGCAGTCCCTTGACTGCAGATCTATCGATGTAATCAATTTCAAGGATGCTCATACATTCTTTGGAACGGGGAATATATAATCTTGGTATGCACTGATTTTTTATAAATCATTTGGTGAGTATGAATCATCCTTCTTGTTTTCCTATCTAATCTATCCAACACATTTTGGGGCCAGTCAATCACTCCAAAACTAAGTTAGGACAGAAGAGTAAATTGGTTTATAGCCTGGATTTTGTTCCTACATGTCAGCTCTGTTTTCAGAATGAATTTAAGTCTTCTAAAATATTTCTTAGTAAGTTTTATTTGCATTTTGTCATGTTTTATTGTTGCTCATTCATCATGTCCCAAATATTTATACAGTCCCTCTTGCTCAAGTTCTTTTATATCACATTCTTGTCCCAAACTGATGTTTTCTTGGTACTGCAGTTTTCCTGCTTTAAAGGTTGCTTTTGCACACTTATCAAGACCAAATGACATTCTTATAATATCTGAAAAAGTTTTGACTACTTGCAGTTGTGCTTTCAGTTCCACATTTGATGAGCTATACAGTTTTAAATCATCGACAAAGAGAAGATGAGAAGTCTTTACACTTTGTTGTTTACTAGGAGCCAAATTATAGCCATGGCCTCATCTGTTAAGTAGACAGTTTAAAGAGTTAAGGGTAAGACAGAATAGCAGAGGTGACATGGAATCACCCTGGAATATCCCCCTTTGAATTTTTATCCCTGGGATAATAATTTATCCTTTATCATGGCTTAATTGCAAAGTGGTCTGCCACTGTTTCATGGTCACTATAATGTAGTTGATCCATGCAGGGTGCATCTTATACATTTTTAATCACTCTTTTATCCATGAATCTGGGATACTATCAAATGCTTTTTTGTAGTCAATCCATGTCTTACTTGGATTCTTCCCCTTTTTTACAGTTCTCCACTATAAATTTATTTAACAACAAATTAACCTTTGCTTCATGTGACTTTCTTTTATTGCCCTTTTGTTCTACTGCCAAATCGGAGTACAAAGGGCGGAGGTGTATCCATATTCATCAAGGATACCCACATCTCCAGGTTAGTGGCGCAGCATTATGCCCCAGAGATCATCCATGCACAACTATCAGCAGGCAAAACCACATTTCAAGTCGTAGCCTGTTATAGATTGCCCACCATGTCCCAAGATGCTCACTCAGCATTCCTTGAGGCATTGGAAAATATAAAGGTCCTACCCAACACCATAATTTTGGGTGATTTCAACTACCCTGGTATAGACTGGGAGAACTACCAAAGTTTTAACTCCTATGCCCAGCGGTTCATAGAATTTATAAATTCAAATGCCCTTGAACAACTGATATGTTCTCCCACTAGAGGGGACAACATATTGGATTTAGTCATCACAAATATGGGCGCCCATTGTACCACACCCGTTATCACTCCCTCTCTGGTCAGATCAGACCACAAACTGATAACCCTAGACATCCTCACCCCTCCACCTCCCCCAGTCAAAGAAACCATCGTAAAAAACCTTTCCAAAGCAAACTTCAAACTACTTGCGTCAGAAGTGGAAAGCTTCACTATTCCCTTGCAGAAGGATAATGATATCCAGGATGCAGAATCCTACACCAAGGCACTCTATATGCATCTTCAGGATTGCATGGATTGTGCTATCCCAAATAAAACCAAGACTCTTTCCTCAAGCAAGAAGAAACCAGTCTGGTGGACCCCGGCCATAAGCAAACTATACAATAAGAGGAGGAGACTTATACAAAAAAAGGCCAAATCTCAAGTAGAAAAATCTTCCCTGATCAGCTTTAGTAAGAAATTGAGGGCCCTCATTAAGTCAACTAAAGCCAATTTCGAAATGAAAGTTGCCAAGGATGCCAAGGATAACCATAAGGCCTTCTATGGTTACATTAAAAACCTAAATGGCAATGCTCAGGTCTGTTCTGAGCTAGTACAAAATGGAACAAAATACAGTGAGCCATCTGACATTGCCAACATCTTGGCTGACAGGTTCATTGCAAATTTCTTCCCCCCCTCACCAACTACAGGGCCTATTACTACTCCAGGGGATTGTGTAACTCCAATTGGTTAATAAGGCTCTATCTAAAGCTAAAAACACTGCCTCCATGGGACCAGATGGTGTCCCAGGCTGTGTCATATGCGAGCTCCAAAATGAATCAACCGTGCATCTGAATACCCTGTTCAGTCTCAGCCTCTTGACAGGATATGTGCCCATAGAATGGCGCACAGCAATGGTAGTTCCACTGCACAAGGGTGGGCCCACAACCGACCCTGGGAACTACTGACCAATAAGTCTGACCAGTCTGATCTGTAAGGCAATGGAGCGAATCATTATGGAACTCATAAATGGAGAGATTGGGAACCTCCAGACACTTGACCCCACACAGTTCGGCTTCGTCAAGGGCAGATCATGCCTCCTGAACTTGGTGGACTTCTTTGAGACAGTTACTCAGGCTATAGATAAGGGAAAGGAGGTACACATGGCTTACCTTGACATTGCTAAAGCATTTGACACCATTCCCCATTCGGGTATTATTGATAAACTCACCAACCCTTACATCCCAAGATGGATCGCAAACTGGCTCTCAGACAGATCCCACAAAGTAAGAGTAGTGAGATCTATGTCCGAATCCAGACCAGTAATGAGCGGTGTCTCTCAGGGCTCTGTCCTGGGGCCCCTCCTGTTTGGCATATACTTCTCTGAAGTACAGGCAAACACTGAAGGGCTGTGGCTGACCTAGTTTGCGGACGACTGCAAACTGGGTGCTATAATAGAGTTTCCGGCTGACATGGATATCCTCCAGAAGGGCCTTAATGAGACTGATGCATGGTGTCAAAGCCATGGTCTCAAGCTAAATGCTAAAAAATGCGTAGTAATCCCCTTTGGAAAAAACAGAGTACCCTTAAACTACCACATAGGAGGTAACCCCCTGAAATCTGAAGTAGTAATATGGGATCTAGGGAACCAAGTAGATAGTCAGCTTTCCTTTGATAACCATGTTGCCAAGGTGGTTAGAAAATCCTTCTATGTGACCCATCTGATCACGAAAGGGTTCGCATCAAGATCTAAGGATGTAATGGTGCCCCTCTACTCTTCCCTCATCAGACCCATTATTGAGTACAATGCACCAGTTGGTATGTACCTGGCTAGGCATCTCCAGCAGCTGGAGAGACCACAGAGGTACCTCACTAAGAGGGTTACTGGCCTCAAACAGTTGCCCTATGCAGCATGATTGAAAAAACTAAGGCTTTTCTCTGTTGCATACCACCTTCTCAGAGGCGATCTCTGTCTAACATCCATCCCAGAACTGTTGAACATGCTCCATCTTAGCAAAACCAAATCCACTCGAGCTACACGCTCTATGGATATAACCCTCAGCACAACAATGAATAGAACATGCTGGAGGGATAGATTCCTTTTGCAAAGACTTCCTTTGCTATGGAACAAGGTCCCGATCTACATAAGACAGAGCCCCTCACTATCACTCTTCAAGAGGAACCTTGACGAGTGGATGGGTAACAGAAAGTTCACACCAGGGATCATACCAACAGCTCTACTAGATAGGGGCCAATGGTACTAGCTGCTAGATCAAGGGCCTAGGGAAAAAAACCAAAGGGGCAGTGAATACTGCACAACGTGGCTGGGCTAATATATGCCTTCGGGCAGATAGCCCAGTACCTACCTATGAACCTATGAACCATGACTGAGTTTTCTTCTTAATGACTGTAAACTCTGTTGGCATCAATTCAGATGTATGGTTTATTCATAGTTAGAAAGCAAGTTATTGGTCCTTAATTTTTAGGGTAGCTTGCAGGTTCATTCTTAAGTAGGAGCATTATTTTTCCTGTTGTTAGCCAGGTTAGTGTCTGTTCAGGGTGTGCATATAAATAGTTCTTAGTAATGGCTAAATCTTCTTGCAAAGATGTTAATACTTTTAACAAGAAGTTAGGTACTGCATCTGGGTCTGGCGTTTTTCCACTTAGAGGGCTTTTCTTAACTTTGTTTCAATCTCTTTGGCTGTTACTTTATCCCATTTCATGTCCTGTACCTTTGAATTTCTTATACTTTTTTTTACTTTTTCTATCCATTTAGCATTTTTTTTATGTTCCACATGGTCTTCATAAAAGTGAGTGTGGAATAGAGGTGAAAAAAAGAGTACAGGCAGGATGGAATGGGTGGAGAAGAGTGTCAGGAGTGATTTGTGACAGACAAGTACCTGTAAGAGTGAAAGGGAAGGTCTACAAGAGTCTTTCCGTTTGGCTGTTTTTTGGTGCTGTGCTTTGGGGGCAGGGTCACACTACTGACATCCCTGTTTTGCTCGTATTGTATCCTGGAAAGTGGTATAGGGTAGAAGATGACTTGTTTTTTGGTTTTACTTTGTCATGCCATGCAGAAATGTTTGTGTTGATTCAGAGAAAGTGTAGTACAATCCTTCTGGTTGCAAGGTGGAAAGGAGAGGCAGATTTTCTGTGCAGGAGGTGGATTTGCATGGTGGTTGGATTCTGTGCCTTCCGATATGGGCGAACTTGATGTTACTGCTGTTTGTTGCATCAGTGGCACTAATGGTTATGGGGGTTGACGTGCTTTCATCCTTGCATAGGCTTGTTTTCTTTCCACTGGGGCATTGGGTCTGTAGCAGTAAAGGGTGGACCGTGGCTCATACAAGCTCATTTGTGGATTGGAAACATTGGGGATATGTTAGTGGGTAATTCTTAGTTTAATTATAGTGGTAATGGGGGAACCGATAGAAACCAAGAGTAGCTTGTTGCTGCTAAAGTAAAAGGAAAAAAAAACAAAAACAAACAGTACATTAGGCAGCTTGTCACAGTGTGTCTGGGAGAGAGCTGTTAATGGTGTATCATTGTGACTTTCTTATGCATGAACAGTAAACGGGGGGGTGGGGGTGTTGGTTAGCCTCATGCGGCTTTTTGTGGGCTTCGACATTTGCTTGTTACCAAGTACTCCCTGCACATGCGTCCTGCAGTAGTAACGTTCGTTCGTGAGAGCAGTATGCCCTTTAGGGGAGTGGAGCCCTGTGGTGGATTTTGCAGAAGGTGCGGTTTGCATGCAATAGGAAAAGATAAAAGGGCTGTATCATCTGTCTCTCTCACAGGCACTAGACATCATTTTGTTTGCAAAGAAGTAAAATCGTAATGGGACTGTGAATGAATTATAAGACACCTATTTATTTTTAAATACTTAAAAGTTGCTACACTTAAGAAAGAAGTTTTAAAAATAGGCTGCACTTAGCAACAGAGAATATGCAGGTTCGTTTTCTCTTCTATAAGAATTCATGTATTTATTTATTTACTTTGTTTTTAGACTTGGCTAACTGGAAGGTGGACTGGTCCAAAGATAATTTCTGTTGTACATCTAAGGTCACGGAGTAATAACATGTGCAGATAATTTGCATTCAAAAGTGCTAGAATCATTTCATTAAAAGTGTAAAGATTTACATGCATCTCATTAGACATTAATGCACTTTTAGTAAAAGCATTTTTGCATCTATACAAAAAAAAAAAGTACATTTTGAGTTTTGGACTTCGAGTCTTTCAGAGGGGGTATGTTAAAGCAAATCCTGTTGTGTTGGCAATTTATAAGCCGTAAGAGTAGTGCTTGGTACATGTGGTGGAAAGGGAGGTTCCATTGTGGAAGTGGTTTTAGGCAGGGCTGTTGTCAGTTGGGTGAAGCACTTTTCCTTTTATAGTATTTGCTTCTCTGGACCCCTGTCAAGCAGGGCCACTGATGTGATCCCCGGGGTGAATTTCCTATCTCCCATTCAATCATCAAGGCTCCTTTGAAGAGGGCCAAAGAGGCGCTCTGCTTGACATGTATAGGCAGTCTATTCCAGAGTATAGGGAGTCTCTGGGTCAGGAACCTCTCCCTCCAGCATGTTTTGTTCACGGTGATGACAACGTTTAGATCCCTGGAGTGTGTGGCGCTGAGGGATTGGGGTTTATTTAGGTGTAGCATGTTCAACAGTGTTGGTGGTCTGGAATTGTAAAGTTACCTGGTTTGTACATAGGGATAAGTCCCTTCAGGTGTGGGGTTTACTTTTAATATATTCCATTGGTAGTTAAATTTATCATGGGTATTTGATAGGGTCATAGGATGCATTGCTTCAGTTATGGCTGCTTTCTCATAGATGGGAATGTTGGTGGTACATTTCCTTCCCGGGTTGGCAGGATAGGTTGTCCTTGAAGATGCCTTGGAATGTGTTATGTTTTTTGGATGTTTTACATGCCTTTTTCTTTCTTGCAGATGGAGATCTTGGAACGCCGTGGCTGTAGTTTGGAATAGGTGGGTATAATGTGGAGCCTTCTCATTCCTATTAGAGGGTTTAATTTTGTCCTTTTCTTTGTAGATGATGGTGTGCCGAGTTCCAGTGGTGAGATGCAGCGAGTTTGCAGATAATCATGCTTTGGTGTCGATTAAGCGGTGGGGTCATTGGGTGAGTAATCAGAAATGGATGGGTGTAAAGGCAAGTACAGTGATCTGGAAGAAGAAACTCATGACTGTCCAGGATGAAGAAGCATAACCAACTTTTTGTTTACTCTAGCATAAGTATTAATGTTTTATGACCTCGTTTGATTTGGGATACAGGTTAATGTACAATACATGATAGAATTAAAAGTTCTATTATTTAGACATCATGGGATGCAGTGGTGCATCGGTTTGTGTAATTTCACAGCTAGAGGTTTTCCAGTTCGATTCTCGGGGGGGGGGGGCAGTTGTGTGGGCTTTGCGTGCCCTCCTTGCATTTGTGTGGGTTTTACCGGGTACTCCTGGGTTTTCATTCCATGCTGCTAAGTTGCTAGTTACTTAATATTGACTATATATTTGTATGGGAAGACATATAGATCACATATGTTAGATGGTCGTCATAGTAAGAATGATTTTGCAGCATGTTTAAATTTGGATGCATGTTTAAATGGATGTCCTGATCACTTGGATGGGCACATTGAGGTCATAGATGGAGTGCTGAGTGAGTAACAATCAATGCCCTGATGGAAATGGACTTCAAAGGTAAACGTTTTTGTTTTGTGGATGTTTTGAGTGCTGGAGAAGCTATAGGGTACTAGGTAATTTTATTCAGTGGTCATTAAGCTCCATTACAGTTGGGGCAGTGGTATTTTTTTGCAGATGTAGGACATATTTATTTTGGCTAGTTTGAGTGGGTTACTTTGGTAGGGTTAATAGTTGATGTAGTTTATCAATTTTGTTACTTGTGGCTTAGTTGGCTTTGATATCCCCTTGCGGCATATGGATGGCTGGGTTATAGGGATTTGTATTTTGATTATATGTTTATAGGTGTGGGGTTTGGGGTGTATTTGTGGCATTTCTTATGGCTGGTGTTAGTCATTATGGAAAGGTGAGGATCAGCAAAGGCAAGGATGGTTCTTAGGTGCTACTCTCATATTGGATAGTTGGAGGGATGACAGGAAGGTTTGTGATCTATGATAGGGCTGCTGTTAAGGTTGGTTGGTGTTTGCCCTTGTCTGGTTTTAGGGGGCATTAAGTTAACATCAGGGAGGGACTAAGGGTTTACTTTCAGTCGTTTGGCCTGTTCGTCACTTTGGCTATGTATATGATAGGGTTTATAAGCTGGAGGGTTGAGTCAGTGGTTTGTGTGAGGGAAGGATGATTGAGGGGACATGGGAGTATTTATTTTACTTTTATTGTTTGTGTTAGCTGGTGTAGGAGGTTCATTAGGGTTGTTGGGGGATTATGGCTTGTTTCCAGTTGCCAATATGGAATTACAGGGCTGATGGTGTTTGAACAATGCCATGATGATGGTTGTTTAATCATTTCATGTTGTAAAGGCTAATTGGTTTAATGTCTGGATTGATATTGCACCTGCGTTAGAGATCTCATTGGTATGATGGTATGCAATTGGGTTTAATAATGGAATAGTATGGCTTGTTTTGTTGAGTTGCTAGAATGCCATGATGACTGCTGAGCTGTTTTATTGCTTGTAAGAGATAATTAGTGTGATGGCAGGATTGCTAGACAATGGGAGTTTAATGATACTAATTTGGTTGGTAGTGATGGGGAGTCATTAGAATTGTTATTGATTTGGCATTAAGGAGAGCTCGTTTGGTTATTACTGGATTGGGTGATACATGCGGTTGCAATGTGGCATGATGGCAGGTAGTTGACTCTGCATGGTTTTATAATGCCCTTGAAGTCATTGCTGAGCTGAGTATATCGGTTGCAGGAGATGTTTTGGTCATCAGAGTGGTATGCAGTGAGGTTGTAGAGGGCAGTTAGAAGGAGCAATCCTTGCAGTAAACTGAGGTGAAAGGTAACGGATTTTGTTGATCAGGTGTGGTACATATTACTTTATCTGGGTTTATTGAAGAGCACAGTTGATTTTACACTGGTTTGGGATAGTGGGTTTTTTCAGGTATTGCAAGTATGCAGGTGTTTTAGGGGATAGATCAGGATTTGGGTACTGTCTATGAGGGAGGCTTAGGAAAGGCACAGTCTGCTGTGTTTCTTTGCAGATGCGGGCTAGTACTTATAATCTAGCTGAAGTTTAAAAAATGGGCACACCAAATGATGTTTGGCCTTAGGATGGAAGCTTTGATGAAAAGAGGGGGAACAGCCTGGTCAGGCTGGTGGGTGGAGAAGAGGGGCAGGTTTGCCCTCTTCTGTTCCCCCTCTGGTGATGGATGTGCAATTCAATAAGTTTGGAAGGAAAGTGAGTGGTTGCTCTTGTGGACAAGTTAATAAACAAGCTGAGCTGCTTATATGGATGGTGGTGTAATTCAATAAATTGAAGGTGAGCGTGAAAGCTGCCTTATTAGTGCAAGGATAAAGTTAATAAGCAAGCTGAGCTGCTTATATGGATGGTGCTGTTTCATTAGCACAAGGATAAGTGAGCAAGTGTGGGATGCTTATCAAGGGTGAGTGGTTGCACTGCCCTTATGGTTATTTCATGTCTTCTTCCATGGGTATTATTATCACCTGTGTCATGTTTTGGTTGAAATTTATAACTATTGGTTAAGAATCATGTTTATGGAAGTTTAATAAAGGTTGTCAAATGTCATTCGGTGTTGTGTGTTTATTGAAGTGGAACAGGACAACCTCAGTTTCTGTTTCTTTAACTTCTCCGTTACTAATCTTCTTTTCTGCTTTTCCTCTTTATCTTCTTATTTTTTGTATTGTAAAGTTTTCCATGTCTGGATGCCTTTGCCTCCATTTCTCTTCAAATATCTTTGGTGCTGCTCTTTTTGTATTGATTAATTTTGCTTTCTCATTTGTATAAATATTACACCATATTAAATGTCTTTCTCTTCCCCATGTCCATATTTCTTCCTCAGATGTCATCTGATCTTCCTGTTTCTCCTTACTTTGGGGACTCGATCTATCATGCAGTAGTACAACTTGTGTTAGACCTTCTATACCAAATGTTTCACTTGGCAGGATTCCATAACTTCAGCTTCTATGCTTTTTAACTGATACTTTACTAATCTTCTCTTCTACATTCCATCTTTGTGATATTATTTTCTTTATTGTAAAATTTTACATATCTGGATGCCTTTGACTATATTTCTCTACGAATATATTTGAGGCTGCCTTTTTGTATTGATTAATTTGGGTTTCGACTTTGCACAAATATTGCATCATTTCCAATCTCTTTTTCTTTCCCATGCCCATATTTCTTTTTCATATTTTTCAAAAATCTCTGGGTTTTGTTGTTTATATTTTCGCACTTCCTTAAATGCTTCTTTTTCCAAACAAATCAGTTTCTTGGTTTATATATTTTTTTTCGCAAATCTGTTGTATTAATGAACAGAAATTTTTATTTGAGGCTTCTGACATTTTTTCTTGTGGAAGTATTTTTCTTTCCTCTAATTTCTTGATTAATCTTTTTATATATCTTGTATCTGGAAATTCTGGGCTTTTTGCATAATAATAACAGTACATACTTTCTTTCTTATCCTTCTTTGACCTATCAGTTTCCATATTGTTATTTCATACTATGGTTTGGTTCTAATGTCATGTACAAACAAGGAATTCATCATTTCTGATTTCTTAGACTGTATAAATCTTTTTATACATTTGTTAGTTCTATAACTATCATTAACCAGTTGGTTGATATGATTAGAAACACTTGAAGCTGGATCTACCCATATACCCAGGTCCTTAAATGAATCTACATTTTAAATCACCATGTGCTGTATTAAATATTTACCTTGCAAAGAATGTCTCCTAAATCTCATATGCTTAGTTTTTGATGTATTTATCAGCATATTATTCGACTGTGCCCACATGATCAATTTAGCCAAGTTTTTGTTGCAGACTTACCCAGTCTGTAATACATGTAATCAGTTTACACATTTTGAAGTCACCTGCACACAGACAAGAAAAATCTGAAAGATACAACCTAAACAAGTGTAGGCCTAGGACAGCGCCCTGTAGGACACCCTGACTGTAACTTAAAATTTCACCTGTCCAGTTGCTCTATAGTACTTGCCATTGTCCTATTTGTAAGTCATGCAACTATCCATCTTATCAAGATTAAATCAATCCCTAATTGTTTTAATTTATTGATCAGTGTTTGTGTATGACCTTGAAATGTTCTCAGGTCACTATTACTAATTCTGTCTTCACTTTATGCTTTTTTTGGGTTCAGTTTGTGTAGTTCTTTTCAATCTAATCTAATTTAATTGTAGTGTCTGAAGTTACCTGGATATTACTAGGATAATTTATCCACTACTTTGTACAGCCAAACTGGTTTGTATAAGATTTTAATTAATATATATATATATATATATATATATATATATATATATATATATATATATATAAACTCTGTTGTGTTTGAATATAATTTTTAGAATCTGCAGTTTATCAATTTGTATGTCTTTGCTTCTATCACATTTTATCTATCTATAAACTGTTTTCCTGTTATGCTCAATATCTTTATATAGATTTTCTTCATTTTTCTTGATCTTGTTTCACACTATGTTTAATTTGTCTGTCTAGCTTGTTTATTTTCATGTTCAAAGTTATAGTTTGACCTCTTTTTCATGTCTTATATTTTCTGTCTCTCACCTTAATCAGGTGTCTTCTTCTTATGGAAAGCTAACTTCCTTATCTTGTGTGCCTGTATCCTGTTACGAAACATTTTTTTTATTTTTTTTTTTTTTTGCATTTAAAAAATTTCTCTTTCAAAACTGTGACATTCCTTCTGAAAATTTTCCATTGAATAGATCACTCCAATTAGTTTTTCATAATGACAGTTTTACTTCCTTATACTCTGTTACCAATCTTCTATGCGCTGGTTTAGATTTCAATTTGACAGAATTATCTGACAGTAATTTACCCTTTATAACTCCATGATCACTGCATAGCAATAGTGGTAAAACTTGACATAAACTAACAGTAATTTCCTTAGGAACACAAACAACATCCAGTATTTCCATTCCCTAGTAGATTTTTTACAAACTGAAGCAATTGTTTTTCCTGAACGTGTTGTAAATAATGCCCTTATTAATGTTGTTGGAGCAATAGTATTCAAATCTGTTTCTGGTAAATTTAAGTTCTCAACCACGATTATTTTCCCTCTTGTGTTTCATATAAGAAATCTATTAATTCCTCTGGGTCTACAGCACTTGACTTTGGTGGTCTGTACACTCCAACAATTGTTATATGTTCTAAGTTTGTCTTTATTTTCACAGTTATACAATGTACAGTAATGGTGTTATCACAGAATGTGTAATAGTCACAAATCTTATAATCTTTAATCCCTGTCATAATACCTCCACCTGTTTTTTGTTAGAATGTCTGTTACAGTAAAAAAAATGTATATCCTGACAGAACTGGTTTCCGATCATTGTACTTTAACCATGTTTCACAAACAATAACAACATCAGTCTTGTGGGAATGTAGCAAATTTTCCAATAAAAAAATATTATTAATGCTCCTAGCATTAACAACCACTAGAGACACATTGACTGTTGCTATCTGTGAAATATTAGATTTCTGTCCTGGCAAAAATCTTATCTTCTGTTAGTCGAATATTGCAATATATCTGCTGCAAAAATTCTCTTCCCTTGTCTTGACAATTCCACATCATCCTGTTTAAATAAATGTGTACCCAAAATTAGGTTGGATGTTATGAATATTTCTGCTTTTTAAAATTGGATCTTTTTTTCATGTAGGTATTTACCCCAAAACTTCTCATTCAAATTGACCTGACTCCTTTCTGTGCATGATTTGTGAAAAATATATATTAACTATACAAGCTTTACTGTTTAAGAAAGCTGCAAATTCCCTAATAACAGTCCAAGAGTTATTGCAGATGAGATAATTTCTAGCAATATGAATAAAAACAGCTCCATGCTTCCTTACATTAAGGCATTCAAGGCTTTGCTCAAATCCTTTCTGACCAGATACAAAGAATCTCCCACTTCTAATTCAGTAATATTTGCTGTATCAGTTGTTACAAAGGAATGATGGAAGAGAGGGAAATAGTGGAGTGTAATCTAAGAACAATCAGTATACCCCTTGTGTGGGATACTGAGGAAGATGCTAGATTTCTCTTTTAGTATAATCCTTGATTGATATCAGAGTATAGGCAAGGTGAAAGAAATAGGAGTGTCCTAAATGAAAGACCAGCACTGCTAGATTTTTTTAGTGAAATCTAGAACAAAAGCTGCCATTAATAAAGGAATAATTAGAAGAACATATAAAATATTGTATGATAACTATAAGAATCAATTAGAGGAGGTTAGAAATGCTTGGGAAGAGTGACTGGATAAGCAATTCATAAAGAAACAATGGGGGAATATATGTTTGTCTCCCAAATATGCAACAAAATCTAGAAGATTTATGATTTTTGCTTGGTAATGTTTGCATAGATATTTTATACCTCAAGTAGACTCCAGATAATTTTTCCTCAGGTAGATAGCAAATGTTGAGGGTGTGACAGGGAAGAAAGAGGTAACTGGGAACATATGTTGTGGGAGTGCAGTGAGTTGTCAGAGTTTAAGGATTTCCTGCTTTCCTGCAGAGATGCTGGGTAGGCAGATTGGTGTGACAAGGGAGATGATTTTTCTGAGCTATGGTATAGAATTGGAATTGCTTAGACATGGTAAGGCCTTGCTGTCTCTAATTGTGGTGGCTGCCAAAAAACAATCACTAGAAAATGGAAATCAAAATCTAAACCAACTATATAAGAAGTAGTGAATATAGTAACAAAGATAAAACATCTGGAATTGAGATTTTTAGAAAACAGTAGGAGCAAACTACATAGGAAAAAAATGGGAATTGTGGGAACAATACATACAGGGTAGGACTGAGATTTAAAATAAGGCAGGACTTAAATGAGCTATGTGATGTCTGACTGAAAACAATTGGGTCGATTTTAACTGATATATAATGTTTACAACAGGGAGTATGTCAGTATGGCTTGTGATGTAAAATGCTAGTAACTAGGATTGTGTCGATGTGGTTTGTTTTCATTTATATAAACATATGATTGCTTATGCCATGAATGATGGGTTAATAAAGATGTTTCTTGTTTAAAAAAATCTGTGGGTGCATTTATACATATCCAGAGAAACACCAAGTAACAAAAAGCACGAAAAATGGAGCAGGATACAGAAAAAGTAAAATTTATTAAGCGCTTTCGTCAAATATTAGGATTGACTTCTTCAGAATGCCAAACAGTCGGAAAGACCATCCGTTTATACATCAAACAATTAAATCATTAGTTGAATAAAGTTAAATTAGATAATTAGGCATTGAAATGCTTAAAAAAAATAGACTCCCTTAGTTTGTAGATGTCCAAATGTCTTAAAACAAGCAATAACTGGTATCAATGTGAAAATTGCTGTAAAATCTTACATAAAGATAAAAAACAAGTTATAGTGTGCACCTCATTAAAATAATATAATCTAAAAACATGCATACTTCTAGTGTAAATACTGAAGACGACAGATTTTTCTTTATAGTATAATCCTTAAATGTATTTACATAAATGTTCACAAAAGAAAGATGTCTGCCCTTTTATTTTTGTGTGCCAAAAATGAAAGAATGGAATGTATATGTACACAGCAGTAGGGATAGTTGCAAATATTGATTACCAGCCTGTTTTGAGATATATTTAAAAAAAATTGTACATGCAATGTTACAATGAGCATTAATATGTAATTTCTAAAAAAATCTGAGCTATTTAATGCAAAATATAACATATTTTGCTACTGTTTCATTTTAGGTTACAGTGAGTTTGATGTTTCTGAGTTTTTGGTGATGTGGATGAATGGCTTGAGGATTTATTGCATGGATTAACAAATTCAGTCCAGAGGAGCAGGGCACAAATTAAGTCACTGTTTTCTGAAATGTTATAAGAAAAAAGACTTATGAGTATTTATCAAAGATCCGCGGCCGCGGTGGTGCAGCGGTTAGTGTTGCCGTCTCACAGCAAGAGGTTTTCTGGTTTGATCCTCGGCTGGAGTACCTTCTGTGCGGAGTCTGCATGTCCTCCCTGTGGTCGCTTGGGTTTCCTCCGGGTGCTCTGGTTTCTTCTAACATCCCAAAGACATGCCTACGTAGGTAGATTGGACACTCTAAATTGGCCCTAGGCATGAGTGGGTGCGTGTGTGTTCCTTCTGTGGAAGTTTGGGTGTTGGGCTGGCAACTCAACACTGTAAAACTTCACTGGCAATCATGAGTGGACAGGTGATCTGCTATGGTGACCCCTAACCGGGAAAAGCCGGAAGAAGAAGAAGATCAAAGATCCTCTACTGTAACATACCTCAAATGATTTGAAATATCTTGTAAACAATGTGAAGTACAAGAGTGTAAAATACACATTTTTGTAAGTATTAATGGAATGTCAAGTGGTACTGACCTTATATTGCAGATTTATGAAAAAGAATGGTATTTTATTTGAAAAAATCTTAGTTCTGTTATGGTCAAGCAAAGCATTAAATATCTCTGTAACCATGAATGATACAGCCGAGGTATTATCTGGAGAATTGTTCATCTGATTGAGTGCTTTCTGATAATGTATTATAAGATTAGGTAGCACACAGCACATTTATGATATTGCATAATCTAAGCAAATTATGCATATGTTCCCCCAATATTTTAAAACAACAATAATAATCTACCTAACCGAGTACATTACACGGCAGATATTATTGGTAAAACTATATACTTTAATGTTGTATATAAGATGGTACCATCTGTTAATCTCTATGTCACACAGCTTTTATGATAATAACACAAAATGAAAATATTATTATATTCATAATTGCTTTACCAAAACATTTATAACTCAGACTGTCTTCATATTACCTATCATATTTTAATATGTTTTACTAACATTTATTGCTTGTATACAATTTCCCTAGCATTACAGTATTGCAGTCTGTTTTTGTATTATTAATGTAGATATTGGGAATTACTAATATTTTAACAACTTTTGCAAAGACTCTTTAATAATGTCAGCCATGAACACCCTACAGTTTCCATTTCACTAAGAATACTCAACAGGTCATGTCAGATTGATAAAGCCATTTTGCTGTGTTATATTTAGGTATTTATCTGTACCAGGATAAATACCTAAACCTAAGCTAGGTATAGATATTTATCTGTATCAGGATCTCAGAAGTTAGACTTTAAAATCCATCATCAGGAAAGTATTTTATAAGAAGAGCATACTCTGATAGGGACTTTGTTTTCTTTATGACTAATAATAAGTTTTGAAGGTGTGGACAGCATGTAGGTTTTGCTATTAACGTACACTAATGAAAGAAAAAGATCTGAAATGCTGATCAGTGTGTGTGACTTTCCTTTGCCACTGTTATACGCAGAATATATATTACATTATTACCAAGAAAGGAATATAGACTTGTGGAAAGATAGCGGATTAAAGAACAAGAAAAGAAGTTTAGTTCTTACTTAAAATATAAGGAAGACAATGGTCATCTCTCTTTTTACAGATTATTGTCTTTAGGAGCATTGATGTCATTATCTAAAATGGATGAATGATACTATTTTTATTCATATATGAGGGCAGGTGAGGTTAATAGTTCATATAGCACTGTTTATGACCTTGATATGCAACTTCTGTACTGTATACTTATGATGCATAGTTTATTGCTATTAAAATATACTTTATGATTGCATTTGTATTCTTTGTTTCACTGAGCATAGATGTGATAGCTTTATTTTCGAGAGATCCTTTTAAAAAATAATGTGAATTCAGATGTACAGGTAAAATGGCACTACAATGTTATGCTCAGTTATACTTACATCTTCACTATGCCAGTTTCCATATATATAAGGAGCAAATGCCTCAACACAGAATGTAGCTGGACTTTCTAATGGACAGTTAGATAATGATATTGATAACTTGGTCATTAATTTAACTGACCTGGAGTTTTCCTCCAGTGAAATCAGTGTGCTCAATAAAGGCCTAGGATTCATTCCTTCATTTTTTGTTTCTCATTTTGATGTTGTCAATGATGTTAAAAGCTTCTGCAGGAAACTTAATTTGAAACATTTTTTTTCAGATTCTGAGCATGTATCACAATATGACTACAGAACTGGATTTAAATTTAAAAAATCACAGTTCACGCCACCATATCACAGTACAGTCAAACTGTTTGAACACTTGGTAATTAAGGACTTACATTTACATGAGTCTGAGATCTTTACCAAAAAACAGTATAATTTGACCAGAGAGGAAAATGAAGCCCTAAACAATCTTAGTAAGAATAATAACATAGTTATAGTTGGGGCAGATAAGGGTGGGGCAGTAGTCATATGGGATAGAAATCACTATTTAGCAGAAGCTTATAAACAGTTATCCAATGCTGAATACTATACTAATCTTGATTCTGATCCTACTTTACTTCACAAACAGGTTATTGATGAGTTTTTGAAATCTAGTTGTGAGCGTCAGCTTATTACACCACAGTTGTTAAAACAATTATCAGTGGATTCTCCAGTATTACAATATTTCTATATATTGCCTAAGGTACATAAAGATCTCTTGAACCCCCCAGGTCGACCGATAGTAGCAGGGAGAGGATCTTTAACTGAACCACTCTCTGAATACTTAGAATTCAAACTGAAGAAATTGTTGTCCTATGTTACAGCTCGTATTAGGGATACTCAACAATTCCTGGCTTTAATAGATGATATACAAGTAGACAAAAATCATTTTTTGGGAACATTAGATGTTCAATCTCTCTATACGTCTATACCACATGAAGGGGGTATTGAGGCAATTAAATACTGGATGAACTACTCAGGTATTTTTTCTTGTGAGGAGCAAGAATTTTTGATTAACATTCTTGAGCTTACGCTTCAGCATAATGCCTTTACATTTGACCAAAAGTGGTATTTACAGGTAAAGGGTACAGCTATGGGGGCTACTTTTGCCCCCACTTATGCTGACCTGTTTATGGGGCATTTTGAAATACGGTATATATATTCTATACCTACTTTTTTGAAGCCACATTTAATTATGTGGAGAAGATACCTTGATGATTGTTGGGTAGTGTGGGGGGGGTCGATGGAATTGTGGCAGATTTTCATACAATATTTGAATTCCAATGTTTATGGTTTGAAGTTTACAGGCAACATCAATTCAAAGGAAGTAGAATTTTTGGATGTTTTAGTGGGTAAGGAAGAAGATGGTTCTCTTTATACAGATTTATATAGAAAGCCTTTCTCCAAGAATGCACTACTACATGCAAATAGCTGCCATCCCCCCCACACTATCTCAAACATACCTCAGTCACAATTTCAACGAGCTAAAAAGATTTGCTCTTCTGATGCAAGGTATCACAAAAAAGCTTCAGATTTAGAATCCAGATTTTTGAACAGGGGTTACCAGAGGAATTTAATAAAAAGGGCTAATATTCATGCTGGTTCTACAAATAGGGATTCCCTATTGATTGACAGGGTACGTAATTGTGAGAGTCCTTATATTAGGTTTATTACAACTTATGGTACAAATATATCCTCGGTGAAGAACATACTAATGAAGCATTGGCATATTTTGGAATCTGATGTGTTTTTTAGCAAACACATTGATAAAGTGTGTCATTTTGGATACAAAAGGGGTAAGAACTTAGGCCAGTATTTTTCAAAATTTAAAAAAGATAGTTCATCTAACACTGATTCATTGGGTATTTTGGGGAGTACATTTTGTGGTTCTTGTAGACAATGTAAAGTCATGGCTAAAACAAAATCCTTTACATCTGTCAACACAAAAAAGGTATTTGACATACGATGCTTCATTACATGTAACAGTACTTGGGTTGTATATATGGCTGTCTGCCAATGTGGAGCTTTTTATGTAGGGCAAACTTCTTGTGCGTTGAAGCAAAGGATTTGCTTACATATTAGTGATATTAAATGTCAACGCACTAGAAGTGCCCTTTATAAACATAAATTAGTTCATACTACTGCACATTTTATATTCATAGGTTTGGATAAAGTTATGGCATTGAACCTTGGGGACAGTCTTAAGCACCAAATGTTAACTAATAAAGAGCGTCGTTGGATTATAAACTTGGGAGCCATGTTCAAGCCAGGGTTAAATGACCACTGGTAATGACTGTGGTTCTTGATACATTAGATGTTTTTTATACATTATATCCTTTAGTGGAGACAAAATTATATTTGAGCTATTTCTACTTTATTAGTGTTATTGGGTTTTCTTTTTTTCTTTGCTGCCACGTTTTATTAGTTAAGTGGGTTTTATGAGGGGGTATTGGTTTTTGTGTGTGTTCCAAATATCCTGCATATATTCTTTTTCATATGGTATTTATGGTGATGTACATATGGCCAGTGTTGTTATGTATTATTGCACATTTTTTATTTATATTTCATCTTTAATGTGGATTTGAATGTTGATTTTGTTATATATTTCCAATATTAAATCGATTGGACGTGCTTATGAATATACCAAATGTATGATTTGGATATATGTCAGGTTTAATTAGTATGCATTATACTGTTTAAATATGAGCAGTAATTATGCTCTATTCAGTATAATGTTTGGTTTATAATAACATTAATATATTTTTTATTTATTGTCTACATAACTCTTTTTGCCCCTTTATGCCCTTATTTGTCCGGGCTTTCAATTTGTAATTATAAGATTGGGTATCTGATGATTTATTATTAGAAATGCCTTTTGTGTATTTTAAGATCTATTCTGATTTTCAAACACTGTGTCTTTAAGGATTTGCGTATGTCATACGCAAAGCACGTATATCAGCACTTGCCTTTCTATTTTTCATTGCACACTGAGGACGCTGTGAGCGAAACCGGCCACCGGTTTGTGTTGTTGGGCTGTGTTTGCCTAATAAAACACTTTTTCACTTCATGCTGACCGAGTGAATTTTTTCGAGTGCTGGGATTTTCTTTGTGGACTTTATATATATATATATATATATATATATATATGGGTCCCCTTCACATGGTCGACATTTCAGAATGTCGAAGACCATATGGCCGAGACCATATGATCGATATTTGAAATGTCAACCATGTGGAACTGGCATCTCTGTACAGTGCAGAATGGAAAGATTTCCATCTTCCACACTGTAGTGTGATCTCAGAGTTGGTATATTTAAGTTATGGGGTGTATGGGGCATAGCCCCCAATGGGGGGTGCAGGGGGGCATAGCCCCCTGCTAGCAGTATGAAGGTAAGTTGTTGTGTTTTTTTTTTATTACATCGTCAACATTTCAAATGTCAATCATATGGTCTCGGGCATATGGTGTTCGACATTCTGAAATGTCGACCATGTATAGTAGACCCATATATATATATTTATATATATATATATATATATATATATATATATATATATACTGCAAAATAAAGTGTTCTGGCTTATAGTTTGAATTACCTTCAATTAGAATATCTAATGTAATCATGTCAGAAAATCAGAAAAAGCTATGTATGTATTTAAATATTTATTTGATTAAAGGTTTATACATAAAAGAAGGAGAGATAGGGAAAGAAGAACAGGGAAAGAGAGGGAAAATGAAAACATCTAAAAAATGTGTGATATTTTGATAAAAAATATTACATAGCTACTTTTTAGAATAGAACAGTCATTAAAAGGAAGAGCTGGGAAAATGTGCAAAGGAACAAAACAGAAGAAGTGAAGTGCAATATTTTCAGGTCTGAGAAGCAGGAAATATATTTTTAGTATTAAGGGATTATTTAAATGTCTGTTATTCCATTCTGAAATATATATCTATCTAACATTTTTAGCACTTTGTTCTGTCAAACATCCTTTTTCCTGAAATGTGCCTTGCTGAAGTACATCTCAACTGTCACTGATTTTCAGGGACATCCCTAGTTTTGACTCAAATTTTAGTTCTGTCCCTGTTAATCACTGATAAAACTGGTGACTTTGCAGAAAAGGTGGTGAAATACACTTAATAAATAATTACAGTAATTAGAGTCATAGACTTCTTTAACTTTATAAAATGTATACTAATTCACACTCTCATATTCTGTCAAGGTCTCAAGTCTAAAGTTAATCACACTAATATTTTAAAAGTGTTCCTAAATATTCCTGGTTTCTATGAGCATTTATATTGTAGTAGGAAAAACAAGTGTGAAAACGCTTTGGCGAAACATGTCAATGACCACCCTTAGCACAGTTTTACTTTTAGGGTGTTAGGACAGGTTCCCTTTGACATCGGGGGGGGGGGTCCTTTTCAACTATTATTAGAGCGCCTAGAAGTGATTTGGCAGCTGAAACTCTGTTCATACAGACCTCCAGGTCTTAATGATAGAGTAAGTTTAGCTTGCATTTTGAAACTCAGAAGTATGCAGAGGTAATTTTTTTATTATTATTATTTATTATTATTTTTTATTTTTATTTTCTATTCATGACTTACTATTTTTGATTTTTTAAGTTTTACTTCTTATTTTCAGTTATTAAATTGGTTCTATTTATTATGTTTCATTTTTCTTGGTTTTAAACATTTTATGTTCAGACACATTTTCATTGATAATTTTTTATTTCATTTTGGTTAGTTGTTTGATTTCAAAACACAATCTGTAAAGATCTGACTTTTGTATGTAGTAGCTCTTTAAGAAGCTTTGAGATCAGCTTTTTCCCACACATTGATGTCAACGAGTTTTAACCAGTTGGTTGGTCCATTCAAATGTACCATGTGTTGTCAATTGTGTATTTAAGAGTTTTTTTTATATTTGTTACCTTTTGATGTTTGTCTGAAGAAGTTCAGTTTTCTTGAACGAAAAGTGGATGTTGATAAAACACTTAATATTGGACTCTTTGCTGCTGGTTCTGCTGACGTGTATTTTGTTTTATTCATTCCTGGTTTTGTCCTTGATTCTGTTATAATTTGTCCCTGACTAGTTGAGAGCTATGCACTGAATATTTTGGTTAATTCATGTTTTACTATCCACAGACAGGTAGCTTAGTTGCAGGGATATCAGACACCGGGGATAAGGGAAATTTCCCTTTTTTTCATTGTTAAGTGATCTTCAATTTGATGTATACAAGTAGCAGGAGTGTTCAATGTGTCATCCCAGCAACATTATTTTTTTATTATTTTACCATTTTCTGTAGTTGATAAAGTGTTTCAATGTTTTGAGTTTTATTGATTTTGATGTTCAGATTTGGTAATACATTCACACTCATACTCATACCCCTATCTATCTATCTATCTATCTAGCTATCTATCTATCTATACAGACACATATGGGAACAGTACACTTTGTCAACTGCTGCCTTGGCTGACAAAGTGTACTGCTGCGTTTTGTTATTAGCAGCACTTATTGTTATAGGCATTAAGTCTCCCATTATCAACACCAGCTCATGTTGCTCTGCCTATCTAGTAGGCCTTGCAACAGCGGCATAAATGCACTCTTTTCCTCATTATCACAACCCTGTTGAGGGTTAAAGGCTGAAATTATAAACACTGCCTTTCTTTACACTAGAGTCTAACTTCCCAAAGCCTATCACTAATTCTAAAGACATACCTCACTGTGTTCTGAAGGCTCTCCCTCATCATAATTCTCATACCATTTCTTGACTGTCCACCCCCTGAGTAGTAGAATCTGGTCCCAAGCCAATTGGCTTCATTGCACTGCCTTTCCATCTTGTCTCATGGGTATAGCAGATGTCTAGTGTCTCCTCCTTACCATCATATCATCCACTTCCAAGCTGAATCCTGTCAGTGAACCTATCATGAGTGCATCAATCCTTATTTGATGTTTGGCAGGCTGCTTGATTTTACCAGATATATCAAACTGGGCAACTGGACACCAACTGGGCACTAGCTTATTGACCCAAAGCTGCTGGGCTTTATGGCTGCTACACACTCTGGCAAATAGATGCACATCAATCCCTTCCTCCATTAACACAGGCCCATGGCATAGGTTGGAGTAGTCCAAGTCCTCAACCCACTTAATACTGACAAATATCCCTGCTCATTTTAAGTGACATTGGTTAATGGGACCAAATCACCCAGATCCAATTATGCTAGGAGAGTGTCTAACTTTGATACTACTTAGAAATATTGATAATAAAATGTGCATTTTAAATAACTCCCTGCATTTGTATATTTCTGTTTCTATAAACTCTGTATAAATGCTGTACTGAAGTTCATTAAAAAAATTACATACAAATTCCAATTTTATGAATGTGTTTTCTCAATATTGCCAATTTCTTTTCACTGGGATTTGCTAAAGGTTGTAATGTAATACATATATTAGATTTGGGTATAATATAAATGTTTGATCCTGTTGATTTATTTTTTTTCTTAAAACAAGAAACATCTTTATTAAATTACCATGTATGACATATGTAATCCTACATTTATATAAATGAAAACAAACCATACTGACAATTCTAGCTGCAAATATTATACATTTCAAACCACATTGACACAACTGCAGTCGCAAGCATTATATATAACGTATAGGGCCGGATTCACGATGGCTTGCACGGAGTCTAAGAGTAGAGTAAGACTCCATGCAGCCATCATGTCCGACGAGCGATCCAGGAACAGCCTGTAGGGGCATGTAAGAGAGGTCCTAAAATGGCTCTTACACGGACAGGGCTGGGACATGCAAATCACCTCAATTGCAGGTGAAAGGCATGCAAATGAGGTAGATTTGCGATTCAGGAAACCCGAACCTGTCTGAGTAAGAGCAGTGTTATTTGCAGAAATGTACCATTATGCACATAGCAAAACGGAGCCATGACAGCTCCAAATAAAGGTTGCATCCAGTGCAGGAAGCATGCCAATGGCCAAATATATGGCCATTGGAAATGTTCCCTGATGCAAAATTAAAATAAAAATAATTTTTTTACGCTGATTTCCGATGTTTAAGCGTAGCGCAGCGCAAACGGGCTGCACTCTAAAACACAGAATACTAAAAATTATAACCCACAAATGTGGATTTTATTGAAATTGTTAATGTACAATGCAAGGGAATGGCATGCTGAAGACAACATGGCCATCGAGTAGTGGTTGCTAAGGGGGGAAACTCAGTTTAAGGAATGTTACCAAGCATTAGTAGGCAATCCTATATAAATGAGTGTTAGGAGAGTGAATCGCTAATTTACATAGCAAATGAGCACAGTCAGTGCAGTGTAGGAGTAGGATATGGGGAGTAACAGAGTAGAAGATAGGTGACATCAGGAGGGGGGGGTATGTTTGAAAGAAATGAAGCTCATTGGTGCAGAGTGGCATGTGTCCGCTGTCAGTTAGACATCATGGAAAGAGGTGTGTCAACAGGTAGGCTAGGGAAAGCCAAGAAATGGAAGGTGTATACCGTGGATAACACCAAAGTTTCTTGCTGAGCGTGCATGCGCGCGTGTGCGCGCCTTTAAACCCAAGTAAGACAGAGTGCGCGTGTGTAAGCATGAGTGCATGCGTTTAAGCCAGAGTAAACATGTATAAGGCTGTTTAAAGAGTTGTAAGTGCGTTTGCACTGGTATGCGTGCTTGTTAACCCGAATAAGCAAGTTTTAATCCATGTAAGCATGTGTGCGTGCATATTAGCTGCTGTGCGCGTGTTTGCACTTGTGTGCGCGGCGCTCCCCCCTGAGGAAACAGAAAGGAAAAAGGAAGCACAACAAATAGTAGGAAGCTACCAGGGAGTACTAGCAGAGTTAGCAGGTGAAAACAATCAGAAACAGGCAATTACACAGGCAGTGCACTAGCCCAGCCCAGCCTAGCACTTAAAACTCTGCCAACAACAGTCCATTATGTTTCTCACAACAGACACTGCAGTAAGCTAATAGAAGTGAAAACTGAAAAAGCTTTACTGAGATAAAGAAATGTTAGGGGCTACTGTTGCTGTTATAAGGTGACATATGCAACATGCTGAGGGTGGTGACAATGCAAATGCTGCTGGACAACCCACACTGAGGAGACGGAGAAGAGTGTATAGGCCCAGGGTAACCTACCAGGGGCTACATGAGCTGGAGATAGTGGAGTGCTATAGAGTGGACAGAGACCTCCAACAGCAAATTGTTGAGCTGTGCAGGCCACACCTCACACACAGAACCAACAGAGGGGAACCCATCCCAATGGAAACCAAGGTATGTGTTGGCCTAAGAATATTAGCAACAGGTACCTTCCAGAGACCAACTGGTGATATGATGGGGATATCACAGGCATCAGCATCCAGGGTACTACACCAGTTCCTAGATGCCATGTCAGCACATGTTGGTGATCATGTATATTTCCCCAATTCCCATGAGGTATTGGCCAGCAATATGCGTCTCTTCCAGCAAATAGCGGAATACCCTGAGGTAGCGGTTGCAATAGACTGCATGTACATACGCATCAAAGCACCAGCCGGCGAGCGGGGTAGGGTCTACCTCAACGCAAGGGCTTCCCCTCCATCAACTACCAGGTCATGTGTGATGCACAGGGCATAATACTGAATGTGTGTGCAGGCTGCCCTGGAAGCTACCATGATTCCCATATCTGCCATCTGATGCAGCTGTACCAGACATTTGCCAATGGGGACATCCCACATGGTCACCTAGTGGGGGATGCTGGCTATGCACTGGAGCCGTGGCTGATGGCACCCATCAGAAACGCACACACACCTGAACAGGAACGCCATAATGAGGCACACGCACAAACACGTAATGTAATAGAGTGTGTGTTTGGGCTGCTCAAGGCATGGTTCTGGAGCCTGGACACATCTGGTTGAGCCTTGCAGTACTCACCAACTACATGTACCCAAATCGTTATGGTATGTGCTATGCTGCATAATATGATCCTGCGAAAACAGCTGCAGCAGGACCAGCATAGGCCTGGGCCAAACAGCCCCCCACCATTGCCAAGGCCATCACAGGCAGAGCGTGACTCGGAGAAGGAACAACCTGAGCCTGCCCCAGTAGGCAGAAGGAGGTGTGCCCATTATGCTTTGGCCTTGGCAAAGAGGCAACGCATAGCACATACACTGGCTCAGTAGGAACTCTGGAAATTATACCCCTCTCCGACTCGCACATAAAGTAAAAGGGATGCCTAAGTTGACACTACCTGCTTCCAAACATGTGCAGGGAGTGTAGTATGTGCATCCGACATAGGCAGCCCTGCAACACTACCTAAGGCATGAATGGCATGTGTTAAGCAATATAAAGCAGTGCTAAACAGCAATTACCACCATGTAGTATATGCAAACAAAATCGCACACACCAACTAGCACAACTGTGGTCAATGTTCAGTAATATTGGGCAATGTCCAGCAATGTTGGTGAATATTGAGCAATGTCGGCAAGCCTGATCTAAGTAGGGCATAGCTGAACAAAAGCCAACATGCTCATATTTGCTTAACAGGCCCTTAAGCAGTCTGGTCTGCTCAGTATGAAAATATAAAGCAGTGATGGGCCTCGTACCCAGGATATTGTGCACTATAGCCAAAGTACTGAACCACTAAACCATGACAGTATTGCAGTGGTCCACCTGTATGACGGAATGTTGATAAGTTCATGCAAAGTATTCCATGGAAACACTGCAGGCACAGCATAATCCTTGTTGAGTTATGACACAAAGGTGAGTCCTGCAGTGAGAATAGAACCTGACTTCCAACACACACAGTATAAATGTTAATATTGGTCATATTCCCACACATCAGCAAATGTAGTGGACCTCAGATAGCAACATACTGAAGGTTCACACTGGGCATGCTCACACACTTGAATAAATGAGACAAATGTCAGGCAACAAAACATGTAATGTCAGAACTGGGCATGCTCACACACTTAGGCTATGTCTGAGTACAGTGGTGGGCCACGCATATCTGACAGTTGCATGTGTTAACCCAGGAACCTGTCACTATACAGCAATCCACCCTGTGCACACAGTTATATGACAACAGACACATCTATAATATAGTGGAACCCTGTCATAATGAAATATGTTCTGCAGATACTGAAGTTCTTCATGGAAACTGGTAAAGCAAAGATGATAAAGACCTGCAAACAGTATCAGCAATAAACATTGTGCATCATGAACATAAGCATAGGTTCAGAGGTCGATACTAGGCTATCTGCCCTAGGGCATGTACAAGCCTAGCCAGAGTGTGTTTGGCATTCGCAACCCTGTCACATAACTACACTGTGTGTGTGAATAGTAGGTCACACAAGATAGCCCATGTACATTTATGCTAGTGTGCCTCTGTCTAGCAGGGACACAGAGGATATCTCAGGGGTAAATATACAATCACCCATATAGTCATCAAGATGTCTCCAGTAGGTGGTTAGTGGGTGGCTCTGCCTATGTGAAACTGGGATTACATTCTGTAGTGAGTGGAACCTCTGGGATAAGAATCTGTCCCTCCACAATGCCCTATTAACATCTGTGCTGAGGTATATGTCCCTGCAGTGTGTAGCTCCAAGGGAGTTGGATATCCTGAGGTGGAGCATATCCAGTAATACTGGTTTGGGTATAGCTGTAAACAACAGGCAGACATCATATCTGAGTAGGTGGTAAGCGACTGAGTAGAGCTGAAGTTACTGCATCTGAACTATGCAGGGCATCTGTGTGAGTCCCTAGATCTGCTTGGTGAGGACCAGCCATGGCCAGTACAGTTGCTGCAGGTGTTAGGTAAGGTACACCCCAAATGTGGCATTGTAACCAAGCATGGATGTGATGAGTATAGGGGCACAATGAACTCACTCGCTCTAGATGTGAAACCATATGGGATAAGGTGGCACACATAGCAGGTGTGTCCAACCACTTTGGCAATGTGAATGTTAAAGGCGACAGTACGAGCAAGTGATGTCCCCAAACCCCTAACAACTCCTACCATATGTAATGGAGTGCTACCTATGTGGTAATGTGTGGGCATGTTGTTATTCCCAAAGGGGATGACTATGCAACTAATGGCATTTAGCTGTAGGCCATGGCTCAGGCACCAGTCATCCATCTCTGTGAGACCCTGATTGAGTATGCATGTGGCAGCTGGAGAGTTGATAATGGCACCCAGTTTGCAGTCAAGTGCAAACATGTTCAGCCATATTCCCCCTGTGATAGCCTGTACGTAAGACAAATATATACTGAACAAGAGAGATCCCAGGACCAAGCTGTGTGAGATGCCATGTGTAACTGGTGTATAGTCAGACATGGCACCTGCAATCCTGACCATGTGGGTACTATCCTTGATCTAGGTATCAATCCATTATGTGAGATATGTGTCCAAATTGATGCTGGTGAGCCTATGCATAATGGCCCAGTGGGTTATTGTGTTGAATGGTTTTGCAAGGTTCAGGTAGGCTGTGTGGATAGCCGTCCCTATGTCGATGGACCTGTTAGCCATTTAAAGAATACCTACAGGTTCAAGAGGGAAGATCTGCCCACAGCAATGCTGAAATGAGTAGGACACAGTGTCTGTAGGTTCCCGATGTCTATGTGTAGGAGTCCTATGACAATATGCTCCATAGCTTTGCAGAACAGGCTACATAGGCTTATAGGGCAATATTGTCTGTGGTCCGTTGTGACACCAACTCTTTGGAGCAGGACCACTGTCGCAGTACGCCATTCCTTGGGTACATATCCTGTGGTAACTCCGATATTGAACAGTGATGTAATGTGAGGGTTGCGTTTGTCATGATGCTCGTGTATGATGCAGGCTGGGACACCATCTGGTCACATTGATACTGTGATGTACGCTGTGGGGAGGGCAGCACTCACCTGTTACTGTGTGATGTCAGGGAGGTTATACTCTGTTGGGATGGATAGTTGCTCCTTAGGGGGGATGGGTGGGAGACATCTGCACTGAACCTGTTTGCCAGGATGTAGGCAATGCCAGTGGGTTCAGGGTAGGTTTAGTCAGTATGCAGTAACTCACAGCATATCAGTGACTGTCCACCCAGGTTCCTGACATAACTGAAGAAGACCGTGTGATGGTCCTATGTGTCAGGTGCAATTGTCTGGTAGAAGCGGCCCTTAAAAAAGTCCATAAGTGATTTTAGCTGTCTGCTAGTACAGATCACAGATGCCTTCCCAGTCTGGGATTGTGCTGTATCATGTAGTAGCATCCTCTTGACGTTGTACAGCTTATTAATGGCTGGGGTCTACCAGACAGGTCCCCTGCCACTGTAGTAGTGGGTCTTGTTGTTATTTGGGATAGCACAATCCATGCAGTCCACTAGGTGTCCATAGAATGTGTATGTAAAGGATGCAGCAGTGTGAGCCATATATGCCACTATCTCAGGATCTCTGAAGGATACAACCTTGCTTCGGTGAAGTGAGATGTTGGCTCATGAGATGTTCACCAAGATTACCCAGGATGGGTGTGTGGAGGGTATATGTATGTCCTGTGAGATACATGTATGTTCTGACCTTACCAATGAGGGGTATATCGCTGGTGTGGAACATAGAGTCCCCATGTTGGTGATGAGCAGGTCCAATATGTATTCCCCCTTGTGGCTGCGCTGACTGGTTGTGCCAAAGCATATGAGTCCACAAATTGTAGTGACTGTTGGGTGAGGTTGTCGGGGCTTGAGTAGTATCCCCAGCATATTCTCCATAGTTCCCACAAAAGCCGAGTGTGGTTCCTGAGTTTGGGAGTGAGTTCTGTAGCAGGCAACAAACTGAAAGCCAGTATTGCACAATGGTAGTTGTCTATGTATGGTTTGTGATGCTTTGTGCAGTGCTACTAACCTGGAGGTGTGTGTATCTGTGATGTATATGGATACTCCCCGTAGTTGTGTTGGCTGATCCAAGTCTTGTTGCCAGACAACATGGTATGAAACATAACCTGGTATTGCTGGTGTGCATAAGCAAGCCTGAACCAGGTGTCTGTCAGTGCACAGATACTGCTCTCCTCCATACTGAGGAGAGTCCTGAGTGGCAACAATATGAGGTTAACACAACTGTTGTTGAGCAACATTACCCTTAGTTTCATTTAACCTGTAATGTCTATGGAGGTGGGTTTGTCTTCTGAGCCCTGCATAAAAAAGGCACTCTGGTGGTAGCAAGAGCCTTAGCCAGCATACCAAAATCCAAGGGTGACAGGTGCAAGCTGTCCATAGTGAAGCTACGTGGCATGTTGAGCTGACAGACACTGTATCCCCTATGAATTAAATTAATTTGTTAGCCAACTGTTAAATGTGATATGTGTGTCCGTATACTGTGACATCATAATTGGTGGGTGTAAGATGCTAGACAAGGTCAGGGTCATACTGGCCTGGGCTACATGATCAGAGTGTACCTCCATGTATCATGTCATGTGGTCCAGGGAATAACGTTTGAGGTGACCCACACCAGCATGGACAATGATGGTGCCAGTCTTGTACTTGCTTTGGAGTGACCTGACTGCCTGTGTTATGCGGCAGATCCTGACACCCAACAGACGGCCTAAAGTGACTATTCCCTTGTCAGGGCTGGTGAGTGGTACGTCAGTGTGTCTGAACATAAGTGTCGCCTATTACAAGTGTATTAGGTGTGTTGTGTAGCCCGAAGGGCAGTGACTGTGTGGCACACTGACATTGTGAACTTAGTGATATGTGGGTATTGTAGTGGGGTAGCAGGTGTGTGTGTGTCTGCTTTGGAGGTCTCTGCTGCTTAGGTAGAGTACATTTACAGCATCCAAGTATGTCAATGTGTGCTAATGTGGTTTGAGTGCTGTTGCTAGAGGATATGTGAGACTGATATGTGGTGTGTGTGGTTACCTTCACCACCTGATACGCTGTGCCAGTCATGGGTCGAGAGACTTCAGCTCCCAGTATGTCTATATAGGTGCATCTCACACATATATCTGAATTTGTCGGGAGGAGGAGAGGGTTGTCTGTGTACATGAGGCAGATGTGACATTGTGTCAATATCACAATATCCACCAGCTGGACTGAAGAGTACACACAAAACTGACCCCTGGACATGCCAGGATATTATCATGACATACTCTGTAGCCTGATCACAAAGGATCAGTAGGGTGTTAAGCATGTAAAAGAGTATAACAGAGATTAGTGCTCATGTTCGTTAGTGTGTTGTAAAGAGGAGCTGAGAAGGAGTCCAGACTGAATCATGGCACCTCCTTCAGCTATGTTAGAAATATCAATGTACACACATATATGTCCTGAGTCAGGGCCAACTGCACCTGAGTGTCAATGCCGACATCATGACAGACAGGCCCATATGTACATACCCATCCCCCACTGACAATAGTCCACATCATCATACCAGGAGATATCACATGTAGAATGAATGAGCAGCTACCCCCACTGCCAAAAGCATGGCAGTAGGTGGAATACATTGATTCCCTATATGTGTCATGCACAAACTACAGAACAAACAGATCATGCACCTGAACAGTTAGCTAAGCCGCACCCCCTACACAGGATGTGGAACTGTTGAATGTGTCACAGTTACATATGGCACTCCCCACAAGTGTTGGTGCACAACACACCATGGGAAGTCAAGTCCAGTACGCCTATGAGGTCTGATCTGCAAGGTCATGGAATCCATCATGGTTGCAGTCATAAACAGAACTATTGGAAGCTGACACACACACAACCCTACCAACTGTGGTATGTTCATGTGCGAATCATGGTTCCCAAACATGCTAGACTGTTTGCAAGGCAGCCACCCAGGACATACATCAATGAACACATCTACGCATGTGTCACATAGACTTTGAATAGCCCTTTATCAACATCCCAGACACATGTAATATCCACAAAACCAAGAAGCTGTGCATAAATATGTGTTGACATATGACGGAATGTCAATGTGCCCACAGATACATCACACAAGGTAAGGATACTGAGGTCATGTTCAAGCTGTTGACACCTGCTGACCCACATGGACCATTCCTGGAATGGCATAAAACAAAGTGTACACACATCACCATGTCCAGTCTGATGATGTCACCATCCTATAAATACAGCAGGAGAAGGGAAACCAGCCAGTAAAGAAAATAGTGTGCCGTGTTAATGCATATCTCTCTAGTATCATAACATAGTTAGGTAGGGGTTTGAATCCTGCAAACAGTGTGTGTGTGTGCAATTGTTTTTGAAAGGAGTGTCCTTTTTGGAGACTGTGAAAACACACTAAAAGAGGTACATTCCTCTTTGGAAAGTCTGATGATGTCACCATCCTACAAATACAGCAGGGGAAGGAACACCAGCCAGTGAAGCAAATAGCGCGCCGTGTTAAAGCGTCACTCTCTAGTATCATAACATAGTTAGATAGGGGTTTGAATCCTGCAAACAATGTGTGTGTGTGTGTGGGGGAGTTGTGTGTATGCGTGCAATTGTCTTTGAAAGGAGTGTCCTTTTTGGAGACTGTGAAAACACACTAAAAGAGGTACATTCCTCTTTGGGAAGTCTGATGATGTCACCATCCTACAAATACTGCAGGAGAAAAGAAACCAGCTAGTAAAGCAAATAGCGCGTGAGTTAATGCGTCTCTTTCCAGTATTATAACATAGGTAGGTAAGGGTTTGAATCCTGCAAAGTGTGTGTGTGGGGGGGGGGTGTGCATGTGTGCAGTTTCCTTTGAGAGGTGTTCCTTTTTGGAGACTGGGAAAACTCAGTAAAAGAGGTACATTCCTCTTTGGAAAGTCTGATGATGTCACCATCCTACAAATACTGCAAGTGAAGGGAAACTAGCCAGTAAAGCAAGTAGTGCACCGTGTTAATGCGTTTTTCTCTAGTATCATAACATAGTTAGGTAGGGGTTTGAATCCTGCAAATGCTGACTGTGGGTCAACACAGTGTGGGTTTTGCTTTTACTATGGTATGACATAGTATGATGACAACAGTAAGTGCATTGCAGACATCAGGTATCTGTGTGGTAAATATATATGTGTACATCTCCCCTCAATCAGTACATAGGTGTGAAGCCTGCATACTACATGAATACATTTGTTTCCATTGACAGGTTGTGCCGCTGCTACTCAGATCGTAGGTCACATATGTATGTATGTGACATGGCCATCCACTGTCGTGTTCTGTGGCCAAGGTCATCTGTGGCACACACACACCCATGACAGTTACTTAAGAGTAGTGTGAGTGAGAGTATATGCCTGGGGTATATGTCAGACATGGTCATACACAACAAAGTCTGCCAAGAATGGACAGTCTTTATAGGTGTATGACTGCCTTGTGGATATGCATTCAGGCCTCTAATGTCTGTGATACACCTTGGGACTCTACAATACCTATGGATATGTGGATACCAAGTGACACATGACATAACATGGGTCTTTATGTACACAGTGGTACCCGACATACATGTTGAGGGCTACCACCAGTGTGGAACTGACGGGATAGTATGTATAGTACATGAAGATGACTATGCCATAGTCGGCATACTACTATACAACATGTTTCACACAACAGGTATCTGTCTGTATGATACCCTTGTGTAGGATATGCGTCCCATCCAGGGAATGCATTGTAGGCCATTCCATGCATTCCCATATTTGGATGGACACATCCCTATTGTGTCTGCATGTACCTAAGGGGGCTATATGACACACAGGTGTGGTCATAGTAATGGGTGGCAGTCATCATCACTGGTTAGTGTTATAGTGTAGCACCGGAAGGATCCAATTGATACTGGGTTCCCTACTACTGTGTGTCATTTGTCAGGACATCATCCAATGATTGCTTATAGTCATGCTGTTGAGGTTGTGTATACTACCAGACTGCAAATCATTGACTGATATTAATGGTATCACCCGCAGCATAGTGTCAACCAATGTCATACACATGTCTACCCATGTTAGTACATAACTGTAGTAGAATGCATACTGACCATTGAAAGATGCAATGGGATGTTAATAATGTGTACGACAGGGTATGCCACACGTCCCATGTGTCCACTATGCACGTACATCCAGACAGTGCGCACCTACCATGTTCACAGATGTACACTTGCTAATCTGTACTGCATACATCACACACGTACTGTCCACTTGCTAACACATGCTGGCAACACATCACACATCAGCCAAGTGGCACATGGGTGGACAATACATACTCAGACCTAACAGTGGTGTAAACAATGCTACATTGACAATAAGAGCTTTGATGCATAATGTCTGCTCAGATATACCTACAAGGATGTAGTTCGACTTCCTTGTTGACAACTCACTATTATTGCTACACTGCTGTAGTGTCACCCTGTGCGTCAGCACCATGTTAGCCTGTCCCTCCATCGATAATGCAGATGACAGGAGGTGGCACAGGTATCATCATATGCACAGGGAGTTTTGTTGTTTGCCAGAGCCTGACATTGACCCATCCAATCGACATGTCTATGTGTGTGTGTGTGTGTGTGTGTGTGTGTGTGTGTGTGTGTGTGTGTGTGTGTGTGTGGGACAAGAGTACAGCATGGGCCAATGTTGATGTAATGTGTGTGTGTATGTGTGAGCCCTAGTTGTTTGCTTAATGTGTGTGTGTCTGCATGCACACAGCTCCACCATGTGGCTGCCATATACAGTGGTTTGTGGGACAGCCACAGACTGTACCTGCTTGGCTGTACAGATCACTGTCTCTGGCCATGGACATAGTACCTGTGCCTGGCAGGGGTGCTACGGATGGTATTGGGTACCAACCCTGACTGGATACTGTCATCAGAGGCAGAGGTATGACGACTGGATCCATGTCCCTGCTGGGACTGGCCAGAGCCATGTGCACGTGGTCTACTGGGATGGACAATGGACAGGCCAGCCCCAGCATTGCTGGGGCTGGTACTGCCACTACGGGAGTGGCTGTGAGCTGTGGGCCGTCCGCGACCACTGCCAGCTGTTGCTGTTGCTGGCATGCGTCCATGTCGATGTTGCAACCATCCCGCATGGTCCTGGCTTGACGAAGACATGTTGTGGAGGGCATCTATTGTCATCCCCCACAATGTCTATCAATGACCTCGGTGTATGTCCAGATGGCACTGGCAAGGTCACGGATGCTGTCATTGACAGCGGTCTTATGTGCCCTCTGCACCCTAAGTCCCTGCCTGGTGTACCGTTCCATACGTGCCTGAGCCTGCATTACAGCCCGGAACATAGTGGTCGTCGTAAGACCTGTGAGGGCATGCCTGCCAGGGGCAATACATCCAGTGGTGCTCCCCGAGAACCCCTGGACCTCCGCCTATGTGGTACTGTTACGGGTCTACGGCTATGGCTGCTGTGAGGGGATGCACGTGCCATGGGTACCACACTCTCCTGGTCAATGCCAACTGTATGCTGTCCCTCCCCTATGGCCATTGGTGGTGAGGGATGTAATGGAAGTATGAGTGTGCACATAGATGGGGTTGAAAGCTGTGTACTGTCGATTGGTGGACCAACGACAGACCCTGTCAAATCTCCCTGCGCCAAAATACATGTTTCATCATCACCACTATCTGTGCAGTGGCTTCAGGTCACCTGCTGCTTTCACCAAGCCCTACCTCAGCACCTGTGAGAGGAAGACAGGAAACACACGTTGCAGTCTGCACATGCACACAGGCACACAGGCACACAGGAACACAGGCACACAGGAACACATACACACAGGAACACATGCACACTCCTCACTACAGCAGATACACACACACAACAGACTTCCAAATCATACTCAATACTGGTTGAAGGTGGGTGAAAGTATCACAAGGCAAACAGTCATGCACACGTGTCAGCATGCAG